>NW_020664544.1:5987553-6226876 GCF_002925995.2 Terrapene triunguis
TAGGTTGGACATTAGGAAAAAGTTCCTAACTGTCAGGGTGGTTAAACACTGGAATAAATTGCCTAGGGAGGTTGTGGAATCTCCATCTCTGGAGATATTTCAGAGTAGGTTAGATAAATGTCTATCAGGGATGGTCTAGACAGTATTTGGTCCTGCCATGCGGGCAGGGGACTGGACTCGATGACCTCTCGAGGTCCCTTCCAGTCCTAGAATCTATGAATCTATGAAGTGGGTTTTAGCCCACGAATGCTTATGCTCAAATAAATGTGTTTGTCTCTAAGGTGCCACAAGTCCTCCTCGTTCTCTATGCCTGTAGCAGGCCATTTAGGACTTGGTTTTTAGTAAAGGTCAGCGCCCACAGTCAGGGCTTGACTTGCAGAAGGGTTCAGCCTGCTGCCTGCTGAGCACTTCTGAAACTCAGGCCCTTATTCAGGTGCCTAAATGGCAGCTGGGCCTTTAAAAACCTGGCTGTTAACCTAGCTGGGTCACAATTTGCCCATCTGTAAAATGAGGATACAATTAAGAAATGTTCCTAAAGTGCTTGGAGATCCTTGGTTGCTAGGGCACAGTGTTGTGTTCTTTTAATATCTCCCGGTAAAAGGGCGTGCCTGCCCTGTGACATCCCCCACTGGCCAAGTGTGGCTCTGCAGCACCTTTCTTGCCTCAGTTTCCCCATAAGTTAGGGATTCCACATTAGAATTACACCAGGATGATCCATGCTGATGCCCAACCTGGGTTTCTTTACTGGGACAAAGTCACCTTCTCACTCCCACAGACAGGAGGATTCACCTTGTTCTAAACCCCAATGTCCAGAGACAATAGTGGTCTCTCCTTCTCCTTTCAATTTCTCCAGTTCAACAACCCCACTCTTCCTTGAACCATCTTAAATCAATGCTTAGACATCCCACTGCCCCCTCACCAGATGATCCCTCATCAGGCTTTCCCTCTGGAGATAATCTTCTTCTTTAAGCATTGTCTGCACCCTGACACCTTTCCACAGATGGTATCTTTTCAGGGCTTTCTTTCTGGAGATTAGCTTCTTCTTTAGCACAGGACTCTGGGTGTCTCTTACTAGACTCACCTTCTTCCTTTTCTCCTCCTTGTTTTTGGGTCTCCTCCCTATATAAGGCCCAGGGGCCGTCCCTTAGACCAGGGCCGCCCAGAGGCAATTTGCCCCAGGCCCTGGGCCCCACAGGGGCCCCGCGAGCCCTGGCCGAGAATCCCGTCCCTGGGATTTTTACTCACCCGGCGGCACTCCGTGTCTTCAGTGGCACTTCGGCGGCGGGCCCTTCATTTGCTCCAGGTCTTCGGTGGCACTTCGGCGGCGGGTCCTTCAGTGCCGCCGAAGACCCGGAGCGAGTGGAGGACCCGCCGCCGAAGACTCGGAGCGCCGCCCGGTGAGTACAAGCACCGCAGCGGGTGGCGCCTTTTTTATGTCCGCTCCCCCAAAATTGCTTTGCCCCAGGCCCCCTGATTCGTCTGGCCGGCTCTGCCTTAGACCCAATTGGGCAGAAGGTAATCAATCACTGGTACCCTGGACCTCACTCACTCTGAAAGGGACCACTGGTAGGGTTGCCAATGTTGCTTGGATGCATTCCTGGAGGTTTCATCGCATGACATAATCTTTCATTCAAGATTAATCTTTACTTCCTGGAGACTCCAGGTCAATCCTGGAGGGTTGGCAATCCTCCCAGTCACCCTGTCATATTTCCATTAATTAAAAAAAAAAATCATCTCAGTCTCATTTCAGCGTCAGACTACCTTCTTTATTGTTTACAGTAGCAAAGAGCACAATATGCACAGAGGGGGAATACTGAGCTAAGTGGCTACAAAATCCTTCTTCATTCTTAACACGTCCGTTGTTAGAGTGCATCGACAGCTCCTCGGGAGAGTCTTGGGGCTACTGAGTCCTGGGAAAAGAGATAATTGGGAGAAGGAACAATGTTAGGTGTTGCTATATTCAAGCCACGATGCATCAGATCCAAAATCTGTCCAGTACAGTGGCCAGCAGCAGATGCTTCAGAGGAAGGTGCAAGAACCGCACAGTAGGCAGATATGTGATAATCTGTCCCCCACCCTCCAGGTCTCATCCTGGTCTCTAATAGAGATCAGCTTAATCGTTCAATCACACGTTGTGTGACAAAGTATTTCCTTTAATCAGTTTTTATTTCCCACCTTTTAATTTAATCAAATGCCCTCTTGTTCTTGCGTTATGAGACTGTGAGAACAGAAATTCCTGATCTTCCTTCTCTAGGCCAGTGGTTCTCAAAGCCGGTCCGCCGATTGTTCAGGGAAAACCCCTGGCGGGCCAGGCCAGTTTGTTTACCTACCACGTCCGCAGGTTCAGCCGATCACGGCTCCCACTGGAGCCGTTCCAGGCCAATGGGGGCTGTGGGAAGGGTGGCCAGCACATTCCTCGGCCCGCACCGCTTCCCGCAGCCCCCATTGGCCTGAGACGGCAAATCGCAGCCAGTGGGAGCCGCAATCGGCCAAGCCTGCGGACGTGGCAGGTAAACAAACCGGCCCAGCCCGCCAGGGGCTTTCCCTGAACAAGCGGCGGACCGGCTTTGAGAACCACTGCTCTAGACCGTTCCTTATTTTACATCCTTTTATCATGGCCCCCTCTTGCTATTCACTCACTGTGGATAGTTCTCTGAAAACATCCACTCAATGTGTAGTGGCAGCCCAAAAAGCTAACTGAATGTCAGGAATGATAATAAGACAATAAATATCAGAATGGCACTATATAAATCCATGGTACGCCCACACTTTGAATACTGAGTGCAATTCTGGTCAACCTGGTCTCAAAAAAAGATATATCAGAATTGGAAAAGGTAGAGAAGGAAAACAGAAACGATTAGGGGCATGGAACAACTTCCATATGAGAAAAGATTTAAAAGACTGGGATTTTTGGAAAAGAGACAACTAAGGTGGGACATGATAGAGGTCTACAAAATCATGAATGGGATGGAGAAAGTGAATAGGGAAGTGTTATTTACTCCCTCACATAACACAAGAACTGGGCTCACCCAATGAAATTAGTGGGCAGCACATTTAAAGCAAACAAAAGGACGTACTTCTTCACACAATACACAGTTAACCTGTGGAACTCCTTGCCAGGGGATGTTGTGAAGGCCAAAAGTATAACTGGGTTCAAAAAAAGAATCATGGAGGATAGGTCCATCAATGGCTATTAGCTAAGGTGTTCCGGGCTGCAACCCTATGTTCTGGGTGTCCTAGGCCTCTGACTGTCAGATGCTGGGATTGGACAACAGTGGATGGATCACTTGATAATTTCCCTGGTCTGTTCATTCCCTCTCAAACCTCTGGCATTGGCCACTGTCAGAAGATGGGATACTGGGCTTGATGGACCATTGGTGTGATCCAGTCTGGCTATTCTCATGTATGTTATGTTATTATTAAGGTGGGATGAAGGCATTATTCCCGGGCTGTGCCTAGGGAGACCAGACAACAAGTGTGAAAAATCAGGACCGGGGGTGGGGGGTAATAGCCTATATAAGAAAAAGACCCCAAAATCGGGACTGTCCCTATAAAATCGGGCACATCTGGTCACCCTACCTGTGCCTCCTGAGCTGTGCCAGCGCAGCTAATGATCTGGCCTGAACATTATCTGAAGAAATCTAAAGTCTGTCACCCAAGCAGCCCAGCACTTTGATGGAGCTATTAGTACAGTGGGAGGGAGGGCGATGGGAACTGAAGAGAAGCATTAAAAAAAAAACCAGGACTAGGAAGAACAGCCACTCACGTCGGTCTACAGAGATCAGCAGACATCAGCCACGCCAATAGCTCCTGGCTCAGAACGTCTTTCAAGTGATCCGATTCTTTGGGAGCGGTAAGACTGCAACAAATGTAAATCAGAGGAACAGAGATAATCCAGTTTCATTGGATAACAAGCCACGAATACAGATCTCCCCCCGTGACCGGCAGCTTTGTGTTCTCACTCACTTTAGTGCTATTGGAAGATGTTTGATTGCCAGCTCTGGAGACTGGCGTCCTACACTAGACAGATACAGGATGGGGCATCGGCAGAGCAAGCTTCCTTCACTCTGCCCCCTGCCAATATTCCTTCTCTGCTTCAAAGTCTTGTCTTCACTAGAAAATTTGCTCGTGCAATCCAGGTTGCCCAGCAGAGAGGTTTGAAGGTGAGCATTTTTGCAAAGGTAGCAGTGCCAATGTCGAAGAGAACTTGCTTTGCCAGACTGCTGGACAGACTGGACAGTGATTAGCTTATCAGAGGGTGAAGCCAAGGGAATTTCACTCTGTAAATAAATTAGAGCTGGACCCAGATCAACCCCCTGGATCTGAATGGGAAAGTTTAGAGCCCGATTCAAATTTTGCAGCTCAGGGTCTTGTCTAAATTCATCTGCCGTCTGGCTCTAACTGCTCAAGGACTCCCCAGTCAGGGGCATGCGTTTCCCTCCTCTCTGCATCTCGCAGTGCTCTGCATTATCCTTTACTAAATGTATCACTCCACGCTCTTTCCCTCTGAAACCACAACATGGCTTTCCCTCCGTCTTCCCCCCATGTGGAGGAATCTCCCAAATAAATCTCTGCCTCCTCATCTGGACCGAAAACTAGGTAATCCTTCATGGATCCAGTCTCGTCCCTCAAGATGCCACGTGGAGTCCTGGTTATTGCAGCAGGCAAGACAAACTCCCTTAGGTCATTTGCCCCTTAATAGAAACCCTCATGCTGCTGTCTGAGCATCCCAGCAAAACCATAAGCAGTGACAGGCAGTTTAAATTAAAGGGCGTTTTGGTCTTAATAACCAGGCTCTCTTGTGCAAAATAAAAGCTTCAGTGAGGAAGGCAGAATGAAGAGGACATCTCAATGGCGGGGGGCGTTCCTGCTGACTAACCAGGAAGGAATCGTGAGTGACTTAACCCCTTTCCGACATGACAGACCCTTCAGACAGAGTCATTAATGTGGCACTGATCGTCCGTCGGTTGAGCTCACTCCTCTTTGCCGTTCTGGGGTGCATGGTGACCAGTGTGTTTGTGGGTGAGGGGTATTCTACAAACTCTCTGACACCCCCACGCCTGTTCCTAAACCTTCTGCCATGCATAAAAGGGAGGGCCATGAATTGACAGTTGCATTTGGAATTCACCGGGGATACACTTTGTTTTCCAACAGAATTTGTTGTGGTAAGTCATGTTGTTACCAGCGTCCCCATTAAAGATCGGAAATGCCAAGTTTCAACTCTCTCTCATTCTTAACAAAGCTTTGTAACAGGAAAGTGTTCCTTCAAATCACTCAGCCACTGGGGATCCCGTCCTGCCCTGGGGATACTACTCCACAATCAAATAGCTCTCCAGTCACAGAACTCACCTCTGTTTTCTTTTGTTTTTTAGAAGCCAGACAAAAAAGTCCTGAGCCCCTTGGGAGGCCAGCTCCAAACCTTGACCACTGACAGCTGACATCTGGGGTTCAGCTTCCCTCTTGGATGGATCGATGGCGTTACTGGAAAGGCAAAATTAAAAGAGGACTTCACCTTGGGATTCCACCAGAGTGTGCTAACATGCTTCCCTTCTGTGATTTCTAACCCCCTCTCCCTCCCCAGGCCATCTACCAGCAGCACTGAAGCCAAAGGAGGAAGCAAAGGGGCTGTGCTGTGTCCCCCCATGGAACAGAAGCATTTCCTGGGGTTCAAGCACCTGCATCATTGCTGCTGTCATGCAAGAAAAATATTCTGAGCTCTGCACTCTTCATACGCCTCAGTGTGGCCGACGACAGCCTGAAATTTGGACAACGGCAACACTAAAGACTCACTCGCTTTTCTTCTCTCTTCTGGCCAACAGCCACTCCACAAAGTTCTTCTTGAGCATGTTATCCATGGTCCGGCTGTAATCGCTGGCCAGGATGGCCTCGGAGTAACGTCGCTGTACGGCTCTGGGGCTGGAACTCTTCGGGTTGGCACTGAGAATGCAGGAGACACACAGAGCGAGTCATAGCTAGGCAGAGAGAAAACGTCGCAAGAGCCCCCTGCTTCTAGCTCGAGGCGAATGCCCCATTTAATGACTGTGGTTAGTGACATTTTCATTACCAGCTGCAATATCTCTAGTGCCATGACAAGGCCCCCAGTCCCAGCCCAACTTAGTGAAGTACACCAGGGCCGGATCCTCCTTTCTCGGCTTTCCGTTCCATCCCCTAGGATACAAGTAACTCCTGTTGATTTCAGTAGGAGTCACTTGTGTCCTATGGGGGAGCGAGTTTACAGTGGCGGGAGGAGTTATATCATATGTCCATTTTGTATAATTGCCTGTGGCTTCAACAGCTTCAAAACATGAGAGCCTTCCAAGCCTGTCACCCCTGAGGAATTAGCCAGCCTCGTTTATTTCTAGCTCATTTGCATGAGAAGTTTGCAGCTGGGGACTCAGGAGTTCTTGGCTCCCATCCCTGTGCTCAGGGCACTTGGCTGACAAATCTCCCTCATACCTGATCATCTCTAAAAGCAACTCTTCCTCTCCGCTCACCTCTCAGTGCTCTGAGATACACCATGTGAGATCCAGCTAAGGATCTGATCCAGCGCCCAGTGAAATCAGTGGAGGTCTAAAGTGCACAGACAATGTTTGTGGCTTACCTGAAGTCATTCTCCTCCGTCAGAACAAGGCTCAGAGAGACCATGAGCAGAGCAAGAACTTTCAAGGACATCATTTTCCTGGCTTGTTTCTCTGAAGGAAGACGGAAAGCATTGGCAATACAAATGACCAACAAGGCCAGACGACCAAGTGATCTGCTAACAGGAAGGCAAGCTGTGTAATTTGCGTGTGTGACTGTAATGCATGAAGCCGATCCCTATGCTTGGAACAGCCTCTTCTCTCCTGAACACAAAGCGACTTCCACACACACCATTCCCAAAGCCATTCCCTGCCACTTTACGTTTTTATATCGGAATCATCAGTACATGGTACACTGTAAATTCCTTGAGGCAAGGGCCTGGTCTACTCTTAACATTTAGATTGACCTAGCTACATTTCTCAGGAGTGTGAAATAGTCACACCTGTGAGCAACACAGTCATGCTGACCTAACCTCCCGGCGTAGACACGGCTAGGACACCAGGACAACCCATCCATAGACCTAGCTACCACCCCTCGGAGAGGTGGAATTCCTACAACAACAGAAAAGACTGCCCATTGATATAGCCTGCAACTACGCTACAGGGTTATAATGGCATAGCCAAGGTGCCGGAGCTATGCTGCCCCCTATGTAGTCCCCATAGCATAGACAAACCCAACGACCCTATCTTCCTCCATGTTTGCGAAAGGGCTGCATACCCCTACACTGCTTTAGGGGCTGCTCCAACGCCCAGTGAAATTGGTGGGAGTCTTTCCATTGACTTCAATAGCTTCAGATTAGGACCTTACATAATAAATGGTAATAATATGGCAGCTTGATAGGAAGATTATTCTATGTAACATTTCTGCAGGATTTATGAGCCCAATCTAATTTCTATTTAGATGAATGGGTCTTTTTCCATTCAGTTGGATAGGATTTTGAAGAAAGATATAAGCCAAAGTCCATTGAAGTTAATGGAGAGGCTCCTGTTGATTTGAAAGCACTTTGGATCAGTCCCCAAGAAGTTATGGTCTTTGAGCTGTCACTAGTCCATGTTTTTTCCCCCCCAGATTTAAGTTCAAAACTCACTGGGCATTTGACTGCTTTGAATTAAGATCTCAGCTCTGCAAATGCTTTTCATAGAATATCAGGGTTGGAAGGGACCTCAGGAGGTCATCTAGTCCAACCCCCTGCTCAAAGCAGGACCAATCCCCAACTAAATCCCCAAATCCCTAAATGGCCCCCTCAAGGCTTGAACTCACAACGGTGGGTTTAGCAGGCCAATGCTCAAACCACTGAGCTATCCCTCCCCCCTCAAAAATATTGTTCTGTCTTTTCATTGTATTTATAGCAAAACACATTGAAAACATGCATTTTGTTGTTCAGCATCTCACTCTCTTTCACAGATATTTTGGAAAATGTGCTGCAGTGGTGAGTTTTAATATTATTAACACCAATAAAAAAGTTCATTATATATCAGCATTTAGGTGTCCAGCCCCGCAAATACACCTCTACCCCGATATAACGTGACCCGATATAACACGAATTCGGATATAACGCGGTAAAGCAGTGCTCGAGGGGGTGGGGCTGCGCGCTCCGGTGGATCAAAGCAAGTTCAATATAATGTGGTTTCACCTATAAGGCAGTAAGATTTTTTGGCTCCCGAGGACAGCGTTATATCAGGGTAGGGGTGTACTTTTATATGAGAGTAACTTTAGTCACATAAATAAAGTTACTTATATTCTTAAATATTTCCAAGATCAGTCCCTTAATTATGATTTACAGAAATTGTGAAAATTTCAGATGCCGTTTAATGAATGTCACATTTTTCACTTCTGGAAAAACAGGACATTTAAAAATATTTGTGCAGCCCTTTTATTAAGTGAAAACTAATCAGATGGATAGAGTTTAAATCAAAGGTATAGTGGTTAAATCATATATATCAAAAATCAAATGAATCAAGATCACATTATAGTGGTTAAATCAAAGGGATAGTGTTTAAATCAAATGTATCAAGGTCAAATGAATCAAGAATCCAATGTTTCACGTTTAAATCAAATGTATAGCTAAACAACCACCTTAAAATGCTTATATCTAAAACAATAGAAGACAAATGTTTGCAGAATGTGCTAATGAATTGCAAAAAGAAGCTACATGAAATGCAAAGTTGAACAGTATTTGATTAATTTTGAATTTTAAAAGGCATAAAGCTTAAATAACTGGTGTTGTTCCTTTTTTCAAATGCTTTTTGTTACATATATGAACATAGTTAATCTGTGGAAGAACATTGTTTTACTTAAAAGGTAATTTTTGGTCAAGCTGGGATAGGGGTAGAATTGTACCATGTATGAAAGAGAAGGAAAACATGTAGTAAAACATTCCCAGATTATGTTAAATTTACCCGAGCAAGGGGGAAAAGGTTTAAACTGTTAAGAGATTTTATGAAAATCAGAGCTGAGTTAGCACAATAATGTGATGATGTTTTTAACGATATTGCAGGATTGGGGTTCTGGTATGAAATTCTGAATCCAAATCCCTCCCACACTATCAGCCACTGCGTACGGCATAAAAAAGGCTCTGCCGTCCCCCTCCATCATGCTGTTTGCCAGCATCGCTACCTTGTCGTGTCACTATAACTTAACTTGTTTATGAGCATAGGCAATTGGCCTGTCCCTCCACTCTCAACCTGAAGGGCAAGTGGTCTGCTTTTCGTCTGGCCTCTACCCTTTGACCTGTCCAGCTTGGGTGGCCCTGCCAGGAGTTAAAACTCCCACCAACATACCTCCCGGGGTCACCGGAACACACAAGCCTTCCCACCGTGGCAAGATGCTAGAGGAAGGATCTTTGCCTCCCCCACCCCTATCAGCCTCTATATGCTATTCTGATGGTATACGGGGGCCATAAGCAGCTCACAAGGAGCGAAAGGAGAATTCCCCCAGAACAAGCATTGTATTGCAAGCAAGCATGTGGACCAAGGGGATCCAGTGGATATCGTGTACTTAGATTTTCAGAAAGCTTTTGACAAGGTCCCTCACCAAAGGCTCTTACGCAAAGTAAGCTGCCACGGGATAAGAGGGAAGGTGCTCTCATGGATTGGTAACTGGTTAAAAGATAGGAAACAAAGGGTAGGAATAAATGGGCAGTTCTCAGAATGGAGAGAGGTAAATAGTCTTGACCCCCAGGGGTATGTTCTGGGACCAGTCCTATTCAACAGATTCATGAATGATCTGGCAAAAGGGGTAAACAGTGAGGTGGCAAAATTTGCAGATGATACAGAATTACTAAAGATAGTTAAGACCCAGGGAGACTGCGAAGAGCTACAAAAGGATCTCTCAAAACTGGGTGACTGGGCAACAAATTGGCTGATTAAACTGAATGTTGATAAATGCAGAGTAATGCACATTGGAAAGCATAATCCCAACTATACATATAAAAAAATGAGGTCTAAGTTAGCTGTTACCACTCAAGAAAGAGATCTTGGAGTCATTGTGGATAGTTCTCTGAAAACATCCACTCAATGTGCAGCGGCAGCCAAAAAAGCGAACAGAATGCTGGGAATAATTAAGAAAGGGATAGAAAATAGGACAGAAAATCTCATGTTGCCTCTATGTAAATCCATGGTATGCCCACATCTTGAATACTGCGTGCAGATCTGGTTGTTCCTTCTCAAAAAAAAAGATGTATTGGAATTGGAAAAGGTTCAGAAAAGGGCAACAAAAATGATTAGGCATATGGAGATTAATAAGACTAGGACTTTTTAGCTTGGAAAAGAGACAGTTAAGGGGAGATAAGATTCAGGTCTATAAAATCATGACTGGTTTAGAGAAAGTAGATAAGGAAGTGTTGTTTACTCCTTCTCATAACACAAGAACTAGGGGTCACCAAATGAAATAAATAGGCAGCAGGTTTAAAACAAATGAAAGGAAGTATTTCTTCACACAACGCACAGTCAATCTGTGGAACTCCTTGCCAGGAGATTTTTAACCACTAGTGAGCTACGGTTCTAAGGGAAGATATGAAAGAGGTCTATAAAATCATGAATAGTGTGGAAAAAGTGAATAGAGAAGCGTTAGTTACCCTTTCCCACAATACAAAAACCTGGGGTCACCCAATGAAATTAATAGGCAGCAGGTTTAATACGAACAAGAGGAAATACGTTTTAACACAACACACAATTAACCTGTGGAACTCATTGCCATGGGGTGTTGGGATGGCCAAAGGTATATCTGGGTTCAAAAAAGAACTAGATAAGTGCATGGAGGATAGATCCATCAATGGCTATTAGCTAAGATGATCAGGGATGCAACACCATACTTAAGGTGACCCTAAACCTCTCATTGCCAGAAGCTGGGAGAGGAAGACAGGGATGGATCACTCCAAAATTGTCCTGTTCGGTACACTCTCTCTGAAGCTCTGTTACTGGCCACTGTCAGAGACAGGATAGTAGGCTAGATGGACCATTGATCTGATCAGTAAGGCAGCTCTTACGGTCCTACTTTTTACACCTCCTTCTGCCTGAGACTGTCAAAGCCCTTTGCTGCCATCACACTATTATTTTAGAGAAGAGATTACAAAAATAAAGCGATTGGATTTTAGCTTCTTACCTTCCTGGTCCTCCGATGTAGCACTTAGGACTCCAGTAGATTCAGGTCTCAACTTGGGACCTTCAGCCCCTTTATATACACCCGGTGTGAGGAACCAATTCTATTTCCATGAAATAAACAGGAAACCAGCCAGCTAATTAAAACAAATCAAAGCCACTTAGATCAGCTACATTAGGTCCATTGACCTACCGAGCAGGAAAATACCCTTTTAAAATATGTTTACATTAATGGCAATTAAGCATGGCTGTATTACAAAATGAAGAACTAGCGCACGTTATGGGCGTGATAGACATGGCATAAACCGTGTTGGCCCAGAACTGAACTCCACATGGTGCCTCCTTTCAGATCCAGTTTCGTAGGGCGTGATAAAGTGGGGCAATGTTACTTAATTCCCCTCACTTCCTCTACCAAATGCAAATGGCAGCTGTTAATCCATCCACAGGCTGATTCTCTTTTCATTTACATTGGTATAAAGCAGGAGTCACTGCACTAAAGCCAGTGGCTCCAATTCTGTCTCCCCCACTATGGCCCCATTATGCTTCTCTGATAGAATCCCTGGGGAATTCACCTGACATGGGAGGGTTTCCACTTTAGCCTAGAGGTGCTGTAGGCTGCCTTACTCTGCTTTCCTGTGCAGACCCTGGATACTGGGGTGTGCCCAGGGGTGAGAGGGATTGGATCAGGGGAGGACAGAGGCATGGTAGTAGGGCTCTGGACTGCAGTTATTCTGGACGGCAGAGCAGCTCATAGGCAGTTATACATGACCTCCATAACTTAGAGCAGCCCCTGCGGACGCTGAGCTGGGCAGGCCCTTAAAGCCACCTTTTCCCTCTCTCTCCAGTGCTGCATCAGCTGTGAGGTGCAGCACCAAATCTGACTCAATGGAGTTATACCAGTATAAAAGGGGTGAATGTGAAAGGAACATAGGACGTGGGAGGCTGGAACAATTTGTATAGTGGGGGGGCTGAGAGCCATTGAACCAAACTCTAAACCCTGTATATGATGGAACCCACTTCAAACCAGGGGGTGTGGCAGCCCCCCTAGCACGCCTAGTTTCAGCACCTCTGCTGGAAGGACCTCTTGGATCAGCACTGTTCAATCCCCTGTTGTCACCGGCAACTTCGTCATAGAATTCCATTCATAAATTTATCAAATAAGAACCAGCCGTGTTTCATAGAATCATAGAAATGGTGGGCTGGAAGGGACCTCGGGAAGTCATCCAATCCAGCCCCCTGCACTGAGGCAGGACCAAGTAAACCTAGACCAGCCTTGAGAGGGGTTTGTCCAACCTGTTCTTAAAAACCTCCTGTGAATTCCACAACCTCCCTTGGAAGCCTGTTCCAGAGCTTGACTACTCGTATAGTTAGAAAGTTTTCCCTAACATCTAACCTAAATCTCTCTTGCTGCAGGTTAAGCCCATTACTTCTTATCCTACCTTCAGTGGACATGGAGAACAATTGATCACTGTCCTCTTTGTAACAGCCCTTAACATATTTGAAGACTGTTACCTGGTCCGTCCGTCCATCCCCCTCCTCAGTCTTCTTTTCTCAAGACTAAACAAGCCCAGGTGTTTTAACCTTTCCTCCTAAATCAGGTTTTCTAAACTTTTGATCATTTTTGTTGCTCTCCTCCGGACTCTCTCCGGTTTGTCGACGTCTTTCCTAAAGTGCGGCATCCAGAACTGGACACAGTACTCCAGCTGAGACCTCACCAGTGCACTGCAATTACCCCCTGAGTCTTACATATGATCCTTCTGTTAATACACAATTGCATCATGTTGTTGACTCATATGTAGTTTCTGATCCACTATAACCCCCAGTTCCTTTTCAGCAGTAGGATCACCTAGCCAGTTATTCCCCCTTGTGTAGTTGTGCATATGATTTTTCCTTCCAAGGTGAAGTACTTGGCACATATCTTTATTGAATTCCATCTCACTGATTTTGGACCAATTCTCCAATTTGTCAAGGTAATTTTTAATTCTAGTCCTGTCTTCCAAAGTGCTCACAAACCCTCCCAGCTTGACATCATCTGCAAATTTTATAAGTATACTCTCCACTCCATTTTGCAAATCATTCACGAAAATATTTAACAGTACTGGACCCAAGACTGGCTCTTCCAGGACCCCACTAGATAATCCCTCCCAGTTTGCTGTCAAACCATTGATAATTATTCTGAGCGCGGTCTTTCAGTCAGTTGTGCATCCACTTTATAGCAATTTAATCTAGACTATGTTTCCCTAGTTGTAGTCTGATGTTGCTGACTATTGTGACTTGTCAAGTTATCTACTGCTGTGTTCTACAAGTTTATCTGGCACATGTACCAGTAACAGTGCTGACAGGTTTGCAGCTGGTACTCCAGGTGCCCCCTATTACTGGGGTCAGATTGGGGGGAAGGGGAAAGGTGGAGGCCCTTTTCCACACTCTGCCCACAAAATAATCTCGGCCCATGGGATTTGACAAAATGAGACACTGCTCACAGGTGACTGTGCTGATATTCAGAATATGATCACATCTGCTGCTTGGGTCCAAAGGGCTCCTTGAGCTTCAGCAGTGCTTGAATATGCCCATGGTCTTAGGCCTAGCCCCTTCTTGATTGAGGGGGAAAAAGGAGGGAGGGGGAGTTGGTATCTCTGAAACTCCACCCACTTATGACATCAAAAAGAGGCATGCCTCAGAGCAAATTGTGCCGGTCTATGACTCTCCCTCACCTTTCTTAGGGCTTGGGTGTAGACAGTCACAAGTCTTAAGGCCGCAAGCTCTGAGAGGTGTGAATGACCTCATTCATCTCAGTGAGATGTTAACTCCCATGCCCACTGATGATAATGTGAATGTCAGCATTGTCAAATATTTCATTCCATAGGCCTGGTCTATACATTTTACTGATATATTTATACCAGTACAACCTCTAGCATGGATGTGGTTACACTGTACAGGAAGGGGAATAAGCTATACTGGTATCAGGCACTTTCACGCTGGTATAATTGCATCCACATTGGGAGCTGCACTGGTATAACTATATTGGTAAAAAATCACCCTGACCAATCAAAAACGTTATTCTGGTACAAGAATGTGTGTAGACCAGCCCTATGAAATGAAATAGTTAACAGTGTTGATATTTAAATGATCTTTACTGGGCATCTGAGTCAACATCTACACTGGAGCCTGAGTTGTACCTTCCGGCTAAAGATCTAAAAATATCAGCCATGGCTGCAAGGGCAGCGGGAGGGGCTAGCTGCCCTGAGAACATACCTAGGGTTTAAGAAGAGATCGTACTGAGGATGGCCAGCCTGTCCCACTGCTTGTGCCATGGTGGTTACGCTGCTATTTTTAGCAGGTTAGCTCGATCACAGCTAGTGCGGGGACGTCTACCTAAACTGGAACTTACACCTTTCAGCTCCAGTGCAGACAAATCCTGAGATGAATGGGGTGTTTCACACCTCTCGGAGTTGTTGTTCCAGGCTCCCTGCACACTCACCAACACATCCATTACATTTGGGTCACGTTTTCCGGTTTTCTTAGCAACCATCACACCTAGAGATTCAGGCCAGGTCTACGCTCAAAAGTTAAGTCGACCCAGCTACATCACTCAGGGGTGTGAAAAATCCACACCTCCTGAGCAAGGTAGTTAAGCTGACGTAATCCCAAGGTAGACAGCGCTAGTTCAAGAGAAAAATCCTTCTGTCAACCTAGCTAGCGCCTCTCAGGGAGGTGGAATTAACTACACTGATGGGAGAACCCCTCCTGGCGCTGTAGTGAGTGTCTACACTGAAGTGCTACAGTGGAGCAGCTGCAGCGATCCTGCTGTAGTGTTTCAAGTGTAGACAAGCTCTCAGGGTTTGCTGGTAGTGCTGTGCCAGCTACCCTCTCCCCGCACCACGGAGATGCAGTTTATGTCAGCAACAGAATGCTTTTGTCCATACAGAGTATACCAGTTCCATGAATGAAATAAGCTATCCTGACAGAAGGACATGGTGTCTGCATCTACACTAGGGCTTTTGCTGGTATAAAAATGTCACTAAAAATAAAATCAATAAAAAAATCACCCCCCCCGAAAGCAAAATCACTATCCTGGCAAAAGTTTCAAGTGAAGGCCTTCATTTTCCTTTTAAATGAAACAGATTCTGGAATACAAGCCAGTAGCTTCAGAGAGGTGCTGAATATATAGCATATAGGTGTGTGCCAGCTATTTCAAAGCTCTGCTATCCCGGTCCTTACTAAGTGGGTACAGACGGACTGATCTGAAATGGAGAGATCATAGCATGGTAACGACTGAAGCCATTTTGTTAACCACACGGCAGCAGGGTAAGAAACACCACCTCATTTTGCACTGCCCTTCTTCATATGCCTTATTAGAGCTCGTAAGCGCTACATCGCACTACACCCTTGTTACAGCATGCCTGGCAATTTCATAGTGTACCACACCGAGCCTTGCAGTTGCCTCTTGGGCTGGTCAAGCACTGGAAATGCTTGAGACTAAGAAAAATCTGTGTTCTCCACCATGAGACAGGAACCTTGGGTTCTCTTCCTGGATCTGCCACCAACCTGATGTTTGAGCGTTCATAAGTCACTTTGCCCCTGCCTCAGTTTCCCCATCTGCCTACCTCAGAAGGGTGCTGAGATTTTATTCTTTAGCGTTTGAGATCCTTAGGTAGAATGTGTGAGAGGAGGGGAAATTATTCATTAACCAAATAGTAACGGCTTTTAGTCTGGCCTGGATTTGAACCAATGACCAAGAGCTTAAAAGCCTCATATGGTCCATTATGCCAGCCCCCCTCTAAGCAAACCAGCCCCCCCACCCCAAGCTGCTACCTTAATGTCCTTGTAATAATGATGCAATATAAGAGTGCTAAATAGCTACAAATAACCAATTTGCGCTCTGAGTGTGGTTGCTAATCAATAAGCTGGAATAGTATATCCCAACGTCTTTATTATATGTATTCTGAGTACTGAACTCCCAGCCAACTCTGATATCTTGTTTCTCCAAAGTGCAATACATTTGTTTTCCCTTCATTAAGTTCCTCTGTAGGATGTGGAGTTAATAGGGTGAAATAAAAATCCAGCAACATTAAATACTGACCGGCTGTTCTGAGTTAGGGTGATTTCAGTGCATTGACATGGGAGCCAGTTTGAATTGCTGCTTTGCTCCGAAATTAAAGACTGGAACCTGCGTTGCCTGCATTTAATTTTGTTTCCCAACTAGCCACGGTTTAATAATGCTAATGGCTGATCTTTGTGTACTAATTCAGGCCCCAGTTCAGGACAGCAATGAAAGCACGTTAACTAATCTGTGGTACAAGATTGTCTGACATTCTCCATATTCGGTATGCTCTAACAATAACCACACTCTGCACCTCTGTAGCACCTTTCAGCTGAGGATTTCAGAGCATCTGAAATAATGAATTAGCCAAACCCTGCCAAGTAGATACATACAAAAGGGAGTACTGGAGTGGGACTCAGGGGGGACGTTGGCTGAATTCCCTGCTTTGCCACAGACTCATTGTGATTCTGGGCAGTGGACAAGTCACCCATAACATAAGAACATAAGAACGGCCGTACTGGGTCAGACCAAAGGTCCATCTAGCCCAGTATCCTGTCTACCGACAGTAGCCAATGCCAGGTGCCCCAGAGGGAATGAACCTAACAGGTGATCAAGTGATCTCTCTCCTGTCATCCATCTCCACCCTCTGACAAACAGAGGCTAGGGCCACCGTTCCTTACCCATCCTGGCTAATAGCCATTAATGGACTTAACCTCCATGAATTTATCCAGTTCTCTTTTAAACGCTATTATAGTCCTAGCCTTCACAACCTCCTCAGGCAAGGAGTTCCACAAGTTGACTGTGCGCTGCGTGAAGAAGAACTTCCTTTTATTTGTTTTAAACCTGCTGCTTATTAATTTCATTTGGTGACCCCATCTTCACTGCATGGTTAACCCGGGCTCTTATCTGGGTTTTAGCCCAACCCCCTCTCCCCTCCACACAGAAAACCCTCTGAGCTGGGTTTGGAGGTGCTTTAAGACTAGCTTACCTGCCCGGGGGTATTAGTTACAACCCAGGCTCTGCTTTCACTTGGGCTGGAACCGGTCCTCTTTTCAGATAGGACACTGGCTAAATCACCTGCTGATCGTCCTCCCGAAGGACAAATAAAGTTCCTCTGCAACTGACACAGTAGCCTGGGAAAGAATCATCGAGTGTCTCAGGGCACCGGATCTGGGACACACAGGGGTGAGTGCAGAAGCAATGAGGACACAGTGACCCAGGTAAGGCTTTGCAGTGGGCATGCTCAGACCTGGGCTTGGCTGATCCAGGTATAAGGCAAATGCCTGGGTTCACCGGGCCACTTTTTAAGAAGAGCTCAGCAAATGAGCCCCAGCTGGCTTGGGAGGCCTCCTACCACCTGAGTGGTCAAATGGCCTGTATTTTTGCCTGGCTGGCCACCCTTAAAAATTGTGTCTGGCCAGGCAAAAATACCAACCATTTTACCCCAGGAAGAGGTGTCTCTTACATGGCTTGTGCTTAGAAGCATGATAAGAACAGCCCGATTGCAACCCAGAAAACCATCCTAGGCTGCCTGTTTTAAAGTATCTTCGCTATCTGAGCAGCAACTTCCAAGCTCAGATAAAACTCCTGCGCAGAGGGGGCCAGCAACTCGTTTCCTTTGCCTGTCTACTGGCCAGGGCCGCCCAGAGGATTCAGGGGGGCTGGGGCAAAGCAATTTGGGGGGCCCCCTTCCATAAAAAAAAGTTGCAATACTATAGAATAGTATATTCTCGTGGGGGCCCCTGTGAGGCCCAGTTGATTGCCCCACTTGCCCCCCCCTCTGGGCGGCCCTGCTACTGGCAAAATCTTCCTTGGCTTTGGCCTTGCCTGCACTTGGCAGATCAGACGTGGCTTAAACCAGGGGCCAAAATGGCTCCCCTGTTACCACTTTGCATGGTGTTGACAACTATTTTCCCCATTGGCCTGGACATCTGAGGTCATTCCCTATTGCAGCAGAGTGTGTGAGGCACTACATTCAAACAGGTGTCCAGCTACATGGGGGGTTGGGCTCAGCTGACCCTGTCCACCCTAGTGAGACAACAGGACCAGCACTGCCCAATGGGCTACGGGAGTGAATGCCATTGCTGGCACCTGTCATCAAACCCAGCTCGCTTTTCTAGGACAGGTTTGCGCTGGGCTACTTATTCCACAACCCATGCGTGCACCACACAGCTGAAATCACCGTGCAAGCCCTTCGCTCACCAGCCTTGCCACCCAGCTTTGCCTGAACATACCCCGTAGACGTACATTGGAGAAACCACTACCACCACCTTACACACCACACGGTCAAGCAAACTTTCTCCAGGATGGGAGGGGATCGATCTGCTGTATGGAAATGACTCGACCACGACCTCATCCCAGCCTACACCCACTTCAGACCTGGGCTCCTCCCTAGCCTTCTTACCGTTCATTTCATCCCATCTCCTCACCACCCCATCCAAGAGTGGATTAAGGCAAGTTACTTGTAACACTCCTGGGGACATGTGGAGGCTCTCCAGCGCTGGTTTCAAGGCTTGAGACAGTGGTGGGCTCAGGTGACCTAGGGTCTCATGATGGCAGCCTAGAGGTGGCGCTTCCCATAAGAGGGAGCTGGTCTGAATGGAGAAGAGAGGCCCAGAGTCAGGGAAGGGGCTCTCTGAACTAGCCAGGGAAAAGACCTGCAGAAGTGTGAATGGGAGAGTGAGGCTTTAAGAACTAGGTACCAGGAGTTGGGTTTCAAGCAGCAACTGTTTAGATTCATTTTGAGACAAGTTGATAGTGAGCAGTGATGATGGATAATAACTCAGGTGTGAAGAAAGGGTGTTACTTGACTTGTGAGGGTCTACTATCTGCAGTTACGGGGGACCAAAAGCTTCCTCTGTGACATTTGAACACTCAGGTTTCCAAGCCCCATAGTCCAAGAGGGTCCGAATGCAGGGATGAGTCAGAGATGGCGTAGCTCACAGCTGATGCTGCCAGGGAGACGCCTCCTGGAGTGGACTGGCCTATCACCCTTGAGAGAAGGATCAAAGACTCGAGAACAGAGGGTAAACTCAAGAATCCATGATGGGTTTTCAGAAGGAGAGTCCCTCCTAAAGGGAGGAAGTGTCTGTCTAGGGGAGAAGAAGTCTTACTGGGAACCCATTAGCTTTTATCCATCCCCAGTGAACCCCTAAACCCTAACTCACAGCTGCTCTCCTAGCATTTATATTATTACAGACATTCCACTCTGCCCCGTAGCCTAACCCCCGCTCTGTCTTTGCTGGTACCAATGTGATCGGAGCCACGCCCCCCTCCGTAGCCACTGCACAAAAGTAGCAACGTTGCGCCAGCCACGGCCTCGCAAGTATCCACGTGAGAAATCACCCAACGAAGGCAAGTGTCTGCAAGCACCCTGCCCGGAAGGAGCACACACGGAGATAGAGGCACAGAAATGCAGGGCCATCGTCTCGACAAGCAGCCTGGAGAGCATTGGTATTATTTAATTATTGCCTTATAGAGCATCAGATCTCAGAACATTCCCGCTCGGTTTATAACTCCTGAGGAGGACAAGTGGCAAATGGATGGCTGCTGAACTGCACTTTCACAAACAGCCCTATAAAGTAAAAAGAACAAGGAGTCCTTGTGGCACCTTAGAGACTAACAAATTTATTTGGGCATAAGCTTTCGTGGGCTAGAACCCACTTCATCAGATGCATGCCGTGGAAAATACAGTAGGAAGATATATATACAGAGAACATGAAAAGATGGGGGTTGCCTTACCAAGTCTAACGAGACAAATCAATTAAAGTGGGATATTATCAGCAGGAGGAAAAATCACTTTTATAGTGGTAATCAGAAGTGCCCATTTCAAACAGTTGACAAGAAGGTCCGAGTAACAGTAGGGGGGGAAATTAGCATGGGGAAATAGTTTTTAGTTTGTGTAATGACCCATCCACTCCCAGTCTTTATTCAGGCCTAATCTGATGGTGTCCAGTTTGCAAATTAATTCCAGTTCTACAGTTTCTCAATGGAGTCTGTTTTTGAAGTTTTTTTGTTGAAGAATTGCCACTTTGAGGTCTGTAATTGAGTGTCCAGGGAGGTTGAAGTGCTCTCCGACTGGTTTTTGAATGTTATAATTCTTGACGTCTGATTTGTGTCCATTTATTCTTTTGCGTAGAGACTGTCCAGTGTGGCCAATGTACAGGGCAGAGGGGCATTGCTGGCACATGATGGCATAGATCACATGCAAGACCCTGTAGAGTAATTGATGACAATGGAATGATGCCAGGGATTAATGTGGCCCAATATTTGGAAAGTAGCTGATCGTGAAAAGCAACAGGTAAATGCAAAAAGTTACTTATATTAACAATTTAAAGGAAACAATAAGTTAAGCAAATGGATCCTCCCTAGGACTCAGTTTGGAGGGGTTAAAATATCAGCGGTGCATATGGGAGAAAATATTACCGGGTTCTACAGGCCATTCAAATAAAAGGGAGGGCAGTCAGGTGTTGAGAACGCAGACACAAAGGAGTAAGATTGAGTGGTTAGAAAGAATACTGGATGGGAGTCAGAATTCATGAGACATTAACTCGCTGTGTGCCCCCAGCACAATGGGGTCCCATGATGGGGCTCCCAGGAATTACCTCAATACCAAAAATAACGAGGGGTTTAGGAAGGGGATTTCCCTCCCCTAACCTGGAACTAGTGGGGAACCATCATGCTGGGAGGTAAAGGTTTCTTCTGCATCCTCTTGCCCATGCCTGTGATAACTGACCATAGTGCGTGCGTCCAAGCTAACTGTGAAACCCCCTGGATTGCCGTCCGAGTGACTGAATAACAGAGTTTCCTCCTGTAGTGAGATTTCATACCACCGACCCATGGTGGTCTTATTTAGACTGCTGTGTCAAAGGCACTAGCTGTTGTCAGGGCAGCTGCTCAGTGCAGCACGGGTGAAACACACATTCCCATTTCACACTCGATAGAATCAGAGCCTTTCCTTCAAACATGACCTACGGCACCCAATGTCCAGCCCTCCCGCGTGTCAGTCACCGCCGAGCAGGGCTCCGGTCAGCGCGTTTGCTGAGGAGGAGACACGTTTGAAGTTTTATATCATCACTGGGGGTGGGAGGGAAGGAAAATCATCACATTAGACAAGAAAAGAGCGAGGAAGAGCGTAAAGCCTGGGATTCTTAAAGAAGTTTGAGGGAGTTAGGTGCCCAGCTGAATGGTAACAGCATCTAAATCCCTAAGGCCCCTTTGAAACACCCAGGGTAAAGATCAAAGCATGTGACTGTTTTAGACAGAAGGGCTGCACAGTGTGGCGATCGATCTTGGCAGAGAGTTTCCACTGACAACGTCAGATGTGGCTCATCTTCTTTTCCCATTAACGTGGCTGGCAGCAGGAAGAGGGATCAGACCTGTCTTTAGCCCGGCTGATACTGCATTTCTGCTGGTCGCTTCGGTGGCTCAGGCGCTGCCATCTCTCTCCTCTCTCTTTCATTGTAACATGGGATGTTGGGCTAGAGCTGGTGAAACAGCCGCTGAGTCAGGGCATTGTCCTAGGGCAATTTAATACGGCCAGCTGTCTTCATACCTCTGACGGACAATGCACTGAAATACTCGGTGGCATTGCTGGGAATCTGCAGGATTCACAACCCTCCCAAGCAATAACCCCAGCTGGGAACTGCCCTACAGCTCCTTGCTCCTTCTTCCCTTTTCTCAGGTGAGCCCGCAGAACACAGGCCCTGCCTTTGGGGCTCCGGGAGAGCAGCGGTTCCACCGCCTCATTCCTGGTTTCCACGGCAATAAGAAGACAGCTCTCCTGGCCAACAGCGGCGCAGGCCCTGTCTACACTAGGCAAAAAGATGTTGCCAAAAGCCCAGCGCTTCGGTTGCCTTGTGCTAGAAACTCCTTTGCAATGCCTCACACAGCCCTCACCGCAGGCATCTCACCAGCATCAGTTGGACCATTTGGTTGGGATGAGGCTTTTAGCTCTGGTCTCGCTCAACCGGTGCAGCCTGTGTTGGTTTCTCTGCAGCACACGCAGGAAGCCGTGAGAGCCGCAGCTGCCCCAGTTCTCCATGTTCCCCATAACCCTATCCCACAATGCGGCACTTCATGACTGGAGGTGACTCCAATGCCCCCCGTCTCAGGAGCAAAGCTGACTTATGGGAAATGGGTTTCAGGAGCCCCAGCACGCACTGGGACAAGCACAGCTGTGTGGGATACACCCAATGGTATTATCAGAAACAACACGGCACTGAAGCATCGCACGGGCAAGTGAGACGAGCATCGTATGCTTTCAGAACCTTTGCAATGGGCTTCCTTGCTTTGTGTGGACCCATCCATTGTGTCGGAATAGACCATGCGGAGGCCCCTTGCTAACTTCCTAACTGCCTGATCGTCCCCACCACCTTGAAATCCACACTTAGAGGGGCCCTCCCACATGTTGATCTTTCCTAATGGAGTTAACCACCTCTACACTATCATCCTTCCATGGGTCCAGGGATGGATGGGGGTTAATAGAGCCTGTCCTGAAGGCAATGGAAAGATTCCCATTGACTTAGGTGGATGCTGGCTCAAGGCTGTGGGGAGTAGATGGGCGGGGGTGGAATCTGGCAGTAGGAGTATTAAACCTGCATGCTCCAACCAATGCTGCCTCCACCCAAAGAATCTCAATTCTGTTCCGGGCCAGACAGATTTTAGTCATTACAGACTTTCAGTGAGAAAACTATTTTATGCCTTGGGGTGATCCAACATTCCTGGTCATGTCAAAGAATGACCGATCCCATTTACAATGCACCTGTGGCCTGTAGTAACTAGATGCTCCACCTCAGACCTGGTCGCATCCTTAGCTCAGCCTTGCTGTTTGTAAAGGAGAAGGGATTGGAGGCATGGGAATCTCAGGGTCCAGTTCTCTCCCCCTGCCTAAGACACAAGTAAACCTGGAAGTCAATGGGTCCAGTCAGTTAATTTGCCGAGGACGAAACCCCAGTGCAGGTTTTCCTTCCCACACTTCCTATTGTGTCCCGGCAGGTCCATTGTCTAGTGTCAGCCCCTGAGTATATGGGACCTAAACCCCTTCAGTGGAGCGCTGTCCGTCCCCCTTAGTAAAGCTGATAAATCTGCTACAGCCTTGGTTAGCAAAGGTGAGTCTTTTAGATCAGGCAGCAGAGGGTTATGCTTTAAGATCCGGAGCTCACCAGTTTGATCCCACCAAGGAGTGTGGCATTACATCTCTCCTGCCAGTACAGTTCCAGATCCCTGTGGTGGTATTTGCCAGCCTCAGCATCCTAAGCCTCTCACCTGCCTTTAAAATCATCCAAAAAAAAAATCAAACTTATCTGAATTCAGAATCAAGTGAGATTCAGACCATGCTCCCGGGAAATCTCACAACTGAAGAACACTGCTTCACCTTCTGTGCTGGATCTTAAACTGCATTCCTGCCCCGGCTTGCTGAGCTCACAGATGGCCAATGAAGCAGTTTTCCTTACAGAGGTGAAACACCTGATATGTCATTAAGCAGTGACATTCCCTGTTAATTGCAAATAAACCCTAGAATCTGTTAGGGTTTCCAGAGGTTGTTCTTGACCAACTATACTCACCTGTGTGGCTGCTCCAGATCCTTCCTTGCTGAAAATTCAACCACAGTCAAGATATTTGGACAAATCCAAAAAACCGGAGTACTAACACAGACAAGGACAAAGGCTTCCTTATACTCTCCCATCTGTCTGTCTGTCTCCAGCTCTTAGTTTGCAAGCTCTCTGGGGCAGGGGGCATCTTTTTGTTCTGTTTTTGTACAGCCCCTAGCACAGTGGGGTCCTGATCCATGATGAGGGCTGCTGGGCTCTATAGTGATACAAAGAAAGAAAGAAAAAAATAAAGGCTAAATAAATGCAAAGTAAAAAAAAAACATATTTTTACATCAAGCTAGTTACCTTAATGTAAAAATCTTAGTGGAGACAAAACCCTGTAGTTTTTATCTCAGTGTGTCTAGATGATGATGAAGTATACGCCCAGATAGTGGGATAGGGTTCACCTGGACTAGCGCCATCAAGGTAAAATCTACCTGCGACTTGTCTCCATTAAGATTTTGTTTATTATTTTCCCCATGTAAAAAGGCTTTCTAGTTCTTGCAACGAAGACCTAGCTAGAATGAAACAGTGAATTGAGCTGGAGAGATTAGAGACGTGGGAGCTTCAGGTAACAAGGGGAAAGAATCGGTCCTGGTCAAGGGTGTTCATGGCAGGGGGAGGAAACAAACAGCACAGTTATACCAGGAAAGAGTTGGACCAAGCAGCCACTGCTGTAAAGTGAGTTTACTACTGTCTTAACATCACTTTTTCTTTGGGCGAGTATTACTGTTGCCACAAAACAGGTGTGTAGGGCTGGGACTGAAGACTTGGTCCAGGAAAGATCTCTAATTTATTAAGTGATCCACAATATAAACCACTGTTTGAGGTCCCTATGCCATGAGAGGCAATGATTTTGTGCATGATTAATTAGCTTTAGACAAAAGTCAACTGGCATTAGGCAGCAAGTAACTAATTTCTCTAGGTTACATAGAGTTTACAAAGGTGGGGGGGGACATTTGATGCTAGAGATCTCTCCATTCAGTAGAGGATTTGAATTATGACTTGAAAGTACAGGGCCAGATTCTTAATTCATTCATAGTGTAAATCTGGAACAGGGGCATAAGCTTCTGAATGAGTGAGGTCAGAACCTGATCTCACAGATCATACATTTCCCTTTTAAAACGCAAACTCCATCAGGATCTTATAGATATTCACTGTGAGGACAACATTTAATTTGTGTTTTGTAACCACTGAGGGGGATTTGAGGTTTAAAGAGATCACCTCCTCCTTGAGGTAAGGTCAATGGAAGTTCAGCAGGGGCAGAATTCATCCTCCTAAATGCTTTATGAGCTCTGTAAATTTTGCTTATTCACTGTATCAAACCCCAATCTTTTATCACTCATTCAAGCCATGGGGGGGGGGGAAGCCCCTAGAACTACCAATTCATTTTTTCACATCAGCTGTTAGGGGGGAGGTGGAGAGGAGAGATAGAGAGAGACCACAACTTGTTGGTTAGAAAATTCTGCAGTAAAAAATAGTAACTTGTTAATTTGGGGGGAAATTATAGGGAATGTGGTATCTTTTCCCAGTAGCTCTTGAAATACAGTTACAGGTCTTTCCCCAACCTGCTTAAGATGCCAAATTTAAAGTTTTCTACTACAGCAAAGAAGGAGGGGGCTTGCAAAACCAAAACTGAACAAAAGCATTTTCATGATACATGTAAATGAAAATGGTGTTTTGTTTTGCTTAAATGACAACCTTTCTTTAAAAGTTTTTAAACCCAAAGAGAGCATCACATTGTTTTAGTCCTGGAGAGCCAGAAACTGAAACTGACTAGAGACAAACCTGAAACTGACCAGTGGAGACTGAATCAAATGCAAAAACAGTAAACAAACAGTGATGAAGAGAAATATAGATTTTCAAAAACTCCATCTTTAAGTTTTAACAATTCAAGCTGGTGTTAGTAACAAAGGTAAGGGAACTTTTTCAGAGGTGATTTGGTTTTTGAGCCAAAGTCCCTTTCAGTGTTTGCTTTGTTTTTGACTGAAGCACCTACAAGTTTATGAAATGTTCAGATCCTCAGGGCAGCTGCAATTGTAACCATTTCCATCTTAAACACTAGTTCTCTTTGATGCAGACGTGTTTCTATGTTTAAGCCTCACATATATTCCTGATTTAAGTGTCCTTTCACAGAAGGAAAGTATATTTCTGATATGTTGTCCTGAATTGCTGATCCTTTTCTACCCCTGTGTTTTGACAAAAAAATTACTAAATGAGCAGATTTTAGTTAAAAATGTTCAGAGAATTAGAGGATATTAATAGGCTAATTCAGACCTTCGTCTGGTGTAAAAGCAAATTGCTAATTTAATACTGAGTTGGATTTCAAACAAATCTGTCAGAACTAGCTATCATCAACTGAATCTTCTGACAGGAGAGCGTCTTTTCCCTATCAGGAATATTTTCTAAACAAACGAAACAAAATATAGTTTAAATTGTGATTCCACTTACAGTAAAATGAAATACTTCACAATTATAGTGGTCCTTATTTCTTTTGTCTTGAATGCTCACTTATCTATTCTACAGGTTCTGGCTTTATATTCAGATCAAGCCAAAGATTTGTTATATAATTGAAATGGTTAATTACAATTAAATGAAAAATAAAACCACCATTTCTTCTTGCTTTATATACTGTGTATTTTATTTAAAGTTCTCAGCACACATTTGTTTGGCACTAGTAATGATACACTTTCAAACTGATACTAATTTAGACTTTTCAAGTTTTTTTTTAAACAAATGTAATATTGTATAAATAAGCTTTTGTTACTGCACAAGCAATTAGAGAAATACATTCATGAAAGGTTCAAATGAGAATTTGTAGAGAACTATTTGCCTTTAACTTGTTCTTGTTTGCTACTAATGTACCAAAAAGATTTCTAACACAGATAATTTATTGGTGTTAATCTGAAACAGAAAATAATAGACTTTAAGTGTGTCTTTTCATAGTAATCCCTGTCATGCACATTTTTTTCCAAAACTTGCAGCATTCCATGCCAAGAAACTTTCCTAAACATCTAAGGAAAAATAATTGTTATACTTGCAGACACATTTTTAAAACTCCGTAAGAACAATTTTTTTGCCTGAGCAAAAGATACCAGAATAAAAATAAAACAAATGCTAAAAATCAGAATATATTTATGAAGACAGAAACCTTAAGCTGATGTAAAAAACAAAAAAGTACAGAAGCTTCCATTCTACATTAGTGCCTCAACCATATACAAAAAATGCAACTGTCTAAAGTGACTTCAAAAAGAAATACAACCATGTTTAGGGAAATATTTAAGAAAAACTACACATTTATAAAACTGGCAGTGTTCTTAAACTGCAGTTAAACTGTTGCTTAAGACATTCATTTTATAAGGACTTCCTTACTGGGTTTTTGTTGCAATTAGTAGCAACATTTAAATTGCCATGAGAAATTGTGTGTCTCATAGTAGATTGGTTTACCAAAAGTATATTTTTTCCCCACATTCAGCTGAGACATGGAAGTTTAACATTGTATGACAGTCTCCTCACACCATCTTCTTGAAGTGAATGAATGCAAGTCTATTTTCCCCAAGTAGATCAATGATTTAGCCTCCTCTTCTGTTTGCATTCCCTAAATACCTTGCATCTGGAATGCTCCACCAAGGGGAAGTCCTTTGACTGATATTCTTTCTTGTTTCAGATCTAAATTAAAGACTTCCCTCTTTGTTTGGATTGTTTTTAGGAGAGGCTCCCTTGATTTCGTTATTTTAAAGGGTAATGTTACATGGGGTCGGTCCTCTGGAAATTAATAAACTACAACAAAAGTATTTTGGTCAAGTTTTGAAAAAGATCTGAACTAAGTAGTGGTCAAAACAACTCATTTATTTTACCTGACTTCATTTATCTCAGACCCATTTCAATGTGAGGTTGCAGAGTTTTCAGATCAGTTGCAAAGAAGAAGTTTTGAAGGGCTTATTCTCTGCACTAGCAAGTTTCTTTAGAAATTTCACTGCTCTGTTCTTTTCACCTGTAAATTTCAAGCTTGAATTACAAACTGAATGCCTTAATAACATGCATATGGCCACAGCAGTTCCCCTGTAAAGAGTCCTCTGGTGAATTTAGTTTGGTTCTTTTAAAAGAGCCAATAAGCAATGCAGCTGGAAGGGAGGAAACAAACTTTATCCTGATGAGCAGTATGCACATTTTTAAAAGAAGGGATCTCGGTATAACAAACTGGTTTAGATGAAGTGGAGGTGAAACATCGTTTTTTAAAAGATTCTAAGACAAAAAGTAATTCACAAGTCATTTTTTATTAAGCTCCTAGGTATCGATTGCATATAATTCACACATTCTGTTGGGTATACGAGTAAATTACATGCAGTAGATAACTATCTTGGAGTGATTTAAAGTTTGTTTACTACCAACCATTGCATGCAAACCCTCATCAAAGCAATCTTTAATATATAAATACTATTTTAAAAACTAAAATCAACTAATTTAAAGATGGAAATGGATTTACAGAGAATAACCAAATTGTTAAGTAGCATATATTGGTAGGGCATGTATCATTCAATTAGTGTCCAAAAAAACCCTCCAAAACCAAAGTAAGAAGTTTAAAGAAATGGTTACCAAAAGCAAAGAAAATGTAAAGTATTTTTATATACCAAAGTTTCTGGGCGATTATCAATGCAGACATAATGCAGATAAAAATCCTTAAACAAGGATTTTCCAGATGAGTTTTACTTGATGGATTAAAATAACTGAAATGCCATGCACATGTTACTAAACTGCTTTTGAAACCTATCCTTAACCTAATTAAATACGTTGCAACGCCCCCCCCCCCCGCCCCGTGGAAAGAAAACACGTATTGGTAAATGTTATTAGGATCTGTTTAATTAAAGACAATAAAAGGGAAGAGCCTGGTATATACTCTTATTGGGAGTTTATAAATCATTTGTTGCCTGTCCGGAATGTGTTAATAACAAATCAGAAAAGGGCAGGGGATTTCCCCCCCTTATTGTCTGTTTCCAACAGTGGATCTTATTGGGTGGTGTTGTTTTTCAAGTCTAGCTAACTTTAAGAATGAGCATCGAGCTCCTCAGTTCAGCCAGCAGTTGGGCGTTTTGTCAACAACACCAACAATGTGTAGCCAGGACTGATCTGCTTCTGCCCAGCATAATCTTTCAACAGAAACAACCTGCAGATGAAGCGGTTACCCCCAAGCTTGCCAAGGAAGGGGTTTATGCCCCAGTCATCCACGCTTAGCTGGCGGATTCCAAAGATGCAATACACCCATGCCTCCCTCTCTGCCACACGACCCACCAGCTCCGCACCGGGGCTTTTGCACTGAGATCCCAGCTAGCAAAGGGACTGGCCAACAACTTGTTGCCTTGGGGGGGATAACTGGCGCCTCTGCTGAGCCACTTTTGCGGCGGCACCCCTTTTCCCTTGGGAATCTGGAAGGGGGTTGTAAATTATTCCTCTCCGCAGCTTCCTTCCTCTCCCGGTGTTTTACTGACGGGGCTGGCCTCAAACCAGGCTATTGTAGGAACTGAAAGAGATCTACCCCCATCTTGGTGACTTAACTTACAAGATCATGGACTCTTGAGCCTTTCCCCCTCCTCCCCCAGACAATGAAGGGAACGCCACTCCCAGGCGGCAGCTGCCAAGACCCTTCCCCACTCCGCATCAGAACGCGCGTGGGAGCCCCCGCAAGGGGGGGACGACACGCGTGACGTTTGCCACGAGGGGGTGGGTGTGAAGCGGAAGCATTTTGTATGGATGCTCAAGGGGGGGTCGGGGTGTTGGTTGGTTTCACAGCGATCAGCTACTACACACCGGCTTCCACTCCATTCATGAAATCTAACCTCAGCGCCTGGGGAAGGAATGAACACAAGGGGCTCTCTTCACACCCACCTCTCTTTTTTTTGGGGGGGGGAGAGGAATGATTTCGGCTGTTGCTATTTTAAACCGCCCCTAAAAATAAAGTCTGCAAAGAAGAAAGGCTGAGACTGGGGCAAGCCGGAAAGAGGGGGGGGGACGATTGGGAGCTTGATGCCCGATTCCGTTGCAATCCAGAGAACCCCAGAGACGGGAAAGACGAATTAGCTCCCCCCCCCGGCCTGGGATGAGTGACATTTTCCAGGGCATTCTAAGCCCAAGCCATTCCCCTGTTGCTACCATCCTGGAGGGGTTCGACCCTCTCGCTTCTTGGCTGATCAAAACATGCGCCCTTTGGAGGAAAAAAAAGAAAAGAAAAGACCATGTGCATGGTCCTGTGTGTCTCCCCTCCCCCCACGGTGCTCTCAACGCATGGAGCATGCAAAGAAGCACAAATCGCTGCAAGGGAGGGGGGGGGGGGGGAGCCAGGGCTTCATTCATTCACCCTTCTCTCCGCAACGTGGTCTCTGTGCCTGTCCTTCGTGCAGAGAGGGGCGGTGAGTTCCTGGAGAAATTCCTCCCAGGGTCCCCAAGATGGCTTGATTTCTCGCCCACCCCCCAAAGCTTAGAGATCCTCGACAGAAGATTGCAAAGAATAAAGGGACCCATCTTCCTGTCCGTCCTAGGGAGCCATCCTAGATGAGATCAGCTCCCCCCCCCTCCCCCAGCACCTCTTTTCTCCGGATCGAGGGGTTTTTATGGTCCCCTTCCCCACGGACACTGTCCCCACACTGCTTGCAGAGTGTGGTGGAGCTGATCCCTATGCAAAGCCTCCCCCTCCCCCTGGCGCCAGGGAAGCCACCTCTCTCCTTTGATTAAGAAGTTTACACCGGGCAAATCCCATTCAAGCCCTGGGAAGCCATGGGGGGAGGGTAGCCAGGCTGGGGGTGGGTGGGCTTGATGTTTAGAGAAGGCCGAGAGGGAAGGGGGAGGGGGGAAGCTGGAGGGACGCTTGCTGAGATGAAGCCAAGGTCCCCAAATCTAAAGGCTGCCTTGGCCAATTGTAAATACAACAGTAATGTATTTATTATGGTTATTTTTTTTAAATAAAGGGTCAGGCTCCCCTGGCTGTAGCCGCCCCTCCCACGGCAGGGGCTGGGCTTTCGGCACCACCACGTGGCTTCCTCTTGCAAACATTTTCACTCATTTTTTCAGGTCGATTTTATTTAGAGGCGGTGCCAGGCAAACGTCCTGTGACACACGAGTGCGACTCAAAGGAGTTGGGGGGCCGGACGAAAAACAGCCGCACTTTTCCCCAGCCCGCCATCCCAGTTGAACCAACCCACTCCCCCATTGAGCTTGTAATCACCAGGAATCCCACCTCCTCCCCCCCTCCCCAGCCCCTGCCCAGAGGAAAAGCCTAAAAAAAACAACCACCACCAAACACCCAACAACTCGCTTTCCCAGTTGTTGGGCTCCAGTTTGAATTGGGAACTTTCCCTTTTTCTGTAAAGTGTGGGGGTGTCTTTTTTGTTCTTAAAGAATCTGTAAAGAAAAGTTGTTTCCCCCCCCCCCCCCCCCCCTCCCCCCCCCCCCCCCCCCCCCTTCCCTCTCTTAACACCCACCCACCGACCATCCACATCTCTTGTGCTCCACCATGAACAAGCTGTACATTGGGAACCTAAACGAAAACGTTACTCCAGGCGATTTGGAGAAAGTCTTCAATGACCACAAGATCTCCTTCAGTGGTCAGTTTCTGGTGAAATCGGGCTATGCCTTTGTGGATTGCCCTGATGAGCAATGGGCTATGAAAGCCATCGAAACTTTTTCTGGTAAGCAGATTATCTCTCTCTCTCGCTCTCTTCCCCTCCCCCCCCCCTTTCTTCCTTTCTGGTTTTGCACCAAATCTCTTAGCCCCTGCAAAATAATACCAATGGGGGGGGGCTCTGCTGTTCTACCCTCCCTCCCTTCTTTCTCACGGCTCCCCCAGTTCATCTCTGATGAACGCACCCACTCAGCCATGGCCCTCCTTGTTTCGCCAGCGGGCCGGATCCCCTGGCGTTTCCCAGGGCCTTACACGGATCGCCTTGAAGCAACCAAAATCACGAAACAGTCTCCTTCTTCCCCCCCCCTCGCCTCCCCCCCAATCCAGCAAATCGGGTGGGTGCGACGAAGGCCACGCGGGGCCAGCACCAGCAAAGCCGCGCGTGGGGGAGCTGAGATCCCCGATTCCCACCCACCCCCCGACTAGCTTGGGAGACCGATTCTCCCCTCTGCTGCCCCCCCTTTGCCTTCCACCTCCAGCCAGAGCACCCCGTATCCGGGCTGGGGGGGGGGTCCCCCTGGATCCAGCCCCTCCCTCCAAGCAGCGCCAGGCCATTCGGGGTTCCCAGCAGCCTTTCCCTGCCCCCCCAGCTTGGCTCCCCACAAGGCGTGGGGGTCGTAATCCGTGTGTGGGGGGTCCCATCTGCAGGAGGGGAGGGGGGCGTGGGACTTTAGCCATTTTGATTTGAACGTGGGGTTTCCTGGGGCATATGTGTTGTAGCGCGAAGGTCGCCATGCTGTGTTTCTCATAGAGAGAAACTACTAGGGAAGCAAATAATTTTTTTTTTGCTGATGCCAGGATCGCTCCAACTCGGATCCTCCTTTTCTACCCCTTCTCCCCCCCTCCCCCAAATAAATAAATCAGTTGCAAGGCCGATCTCCCCATTTTGAAGGGAGAAATCCCTTCATTTCATTGAGTAACATTTTATCTTTTCAGCCCTGGTGTGAAAAAACTCTGCCCCTGAGAGCCCTACACAGAAAGAAGCAGCAGCAAAGAATGGATCTTAACATTTAATTCCTTTTTCTTTCGCTGAAACAGACTTCTCTGTTCAAAACACAGCTCAGGGCGAGCAAAGGAATCAAATGTTCCTAAGCAGCATTGTCCAGGGAGTAACTGGCCAGTACCTCCCCATGTTCCCCAGCTTGAAACCAGTTTTGTATTTAATAAAGTGCACTGGCAGAGGAATCAGAACATGTATTTGTGCTGTGTGGCCCATCGTAATTGGAATTAAAATGAAAAGCTTTAGGGGCAAGAATGTTACCCAAACCTTTCTGCATCCCACCCCTGCTCAGATTTAAAAAAAAGACACATTTTGTTTTTAGGGAAAGTGGAGCTACATGGAAAACAGCTAGAGATTGAACATTCAGTACCCAAAAAGCAAAGGTAATAGTGTTCTAATTCCTCTTGTTTTTCCCTGTTGGAAGGTTATAGCTAAACTAATGGGGGGGGGGGGGTTTGGGGGGGGGGATTTATCATCACAATTATGGGCATGTGAAATTAAATTTAAGAGGGGATTGTTGGGTTTTAGAGCTGCCCAAAGCTAGGCATGAGTCAATTCTGATGATCAACTTTTACATGTTGTCTTTGTTTGTTTAAGTTACTTTGAAAGTAAGTTTAAAAAAAAAAAAGATACTAAATAGTGGTTTGGCCAAGTTGGTGTATGGCTGAGATCTCGCTGAAGGCTCCCTGCTGTTTTGTTCACTTTGAAATACCTTTTACACATTTTTAAAATGTCTCACCTAATATTTTAAAAAAAGTTAAATTGGATTTTTTTTTTAAAAATTGGGGCTTGTTTTCACATTTCATGCGAAGGCGTAGTTTAAATTAAGGAAATTGACCCAGCGTCTGGTAGAAAAGAACTCTCACTGAACTATAATTATTAAATTTCCTTTATCTTTACTTTAAACATGAAAATGTGTCTCCCTTCTTTACAAGTATAATTTCTTCCACTAGATTTTTTTCAGAAGTCTACAATCTTCTCCATGTTCTTGGCCTTTTGTTGTTGGGTGTTCACCTTGGGCTGACAATTTATTCTGGTTACCAGCAGATATGTTGCAGTTTAGGGCAGATCCAACATGAAGAAGAAGAAATATTTTCTAGAAAAGATACATTTCCCCTACCCCACAGGAAGCAGGCGAGTTGGCCCAAAATACAAATAGTCTACGTTGAATTCTAGCAGAATCTGTAATATGCTTGATCCACGTGACCAGGCAGTTACTTCAACAACAGAGCAGGAGGGAGGTGGCTTCTTAAAAGATTGTTTTAGCTTTTTTATGACTGAAAAAATATACCTGAAGACTCCAGTGGAATCTGCCTTACTAGCAAAGGGTAAGCCTTAATTTTTGCTTTCCCAGCTCTCTTTTTTCCCCCATTTGTTGGCCTTTTAAAATTACCCACCAATATGTCCATTCAATCCTAGAGACTGCAGGGCTGAAAGCAGGGTGTTCTATGGGTCAGTGAGACCCAGTAGGTTTAGCTCAAACCTCAAAACCGATCTAATCATTTAATGTAAAATATTTTAGCAGTAAGCCCCCAACGCATGCATTGATGATCACTATTGCATATTACAGTATTCAAAGACTTGGTTGTGGTGTAAATTTCGATTGAATGAAATGTTATTGGAAAGGCAATTACAGTATGAGAGGTAACATTATAAAATCGAAAAAAAGTCTGTTTTTTTTTTTTTCTCGTAGCACTGCTAGAAAATCAATAGGTTGTGTGGAACACAGTAGACTTCAAGTTATTTCTTAGTTCACTTTCTCCCAACCCTTTTCAGAAGTTATTAACAATATCAAAGAACAGCTATACTCAGTAGGTTGTGTGGAACACAGTAGATTTCAAGATATTGCTTAGTTTGCTTTCTCCTAACCCTTTTCAGACTTTATTAATAATGTCAAAGAGCTATTCTTTAATGTAAACACAGTGTAATTCAAACAAATTGTGGCTTAAAGTTTATAATAAGAGGAATCAGACCTAAGATTAGTTAGCAATTTTTAGTGAGAAACAAGAGAAATAAAATTAATTACATATAGAATCTATATGCCATAGTGTGGTGGTTTTATATACACACACACATATATATGTGTTCACACATACACACACTGTCTGCTTTATTTAAAGCTACAGAAGCCATTTTTGATGTTGACGTTCTCCTTAAAGTGCTTAACTTCAAATAACTTTTATTAATACAATATTGTGGTGGTGTTCAAGTTGGATATATTCTCCTATCACTTAACTATGGTTTGATAAAGTAACTTTGTCTCAGTTTCCTAAGACAGGCTTGTATTTCTGTTTTTTCTAAAAATGTTAGTAAACTTTGAAATTTTTAGACAAATATAATCTTTACTAGATGGTATACCATATTTTTTCTCTTTTTTAAATACAGAGTGATATTATGTTAGAGGTGGTGTTTCTATGTGAGTTTATTCTTCTGGTTGTTTTGAGTTTGGATTTTCCAGTCTAAAGACATATAGAACAGAATTAGTTAATTAAGTAGGATAGGCAAGGATTCAATCAGATGTTCTTACTGTGATTTCTTAAAAATAAAATGAAATAAAACCTGACAAGGTTGTTAAGTACAGAAATTTTTAAAAAATAAAGTTACATTCACTCATTTACTTTTCTGAGAATTTTAAAAATAAAAGTTGATTTATGGATTGGATCTGTTTGATTAGAAATTAAAAATAATAATGCTCAATAATACTGAAGGATATTTTTGGAAATGAATGTATTTGATTAAACTTCATATAGTGAATGCATCTTTCATGAGGGTTTCCTTTCTTCTTTAAAATGTTTCTTCTCTTCTCCTCACTTCTAATATAAATATGAATTAAAATATGCAGAATAAACTAACAGTACACAAGAGAATTGTTGGTATGTATTTCTGCCCCCAAAATATAAGAGAAACACATTCATTTTGTTAATGCTGATAGGAAACCATTTTAAATAAATACTTTTAAAATATTAGGTTAAAAAGAAAGAAAACACTCTGATGCTAAATATACAATGTCATTGTTTGGAGATTAATAAAACTTTCAGTTTTATAATATTAATCTTGCTTAGGTTAAAGTTTCTCTCATTGCTATTCTGTGACTTTACTGAGGAGGAGTTGGCAAAATTAGGAATTATGGTTTAAAAAGAAAACACAAAAAACCTGAAAAATTGTGTGTGTGTGAAAGGCTTACTGAAGAAATGTTCCCTTCAATAAATGAATTTTTACCCCCAAACCCCTATAAGATTAAGAAATGTTTTAGGGGGGTAGATCTGTCTGAAACTAAAAAGACTTAAGTGGATAGATTTGAAAAAAAGAATGAATGAATAAAGGGTGGGGGGGAGAAAGAAAGAATGAAAGAAGTGAATCCATCAAGCAAACATTCCAAATATGAGGAATGTGGAAGTGAGTAGCCCAGAGAGAATGAAACTTAGTAATTGGGGGAAATAGTGAATATGGCTGATAACAGCCAATACACTTAAAACTAAAAGGATTTGCACAGGTTATTTTTAAGCAAAGGCAACTTGTAAAGAACAGATACAGTTAGAAAAGTTTGTCCCCCCAAACAGAAGAAGGAAATTTATTAATTACAAGCAGATATTTAATTGTCTGCTGCATTGCTCTGGATATAATGTAACAAGTTTGCTTGAGGGGGGTTGTATTACCTTTTTTTCCCAGTTTTTGTTTCAAGTTAATACCTGTGTAGAAATATTATTTTGTACATGCATAATCCCATTATGAGTGTGTTCATAATGAAATATTTTAAAACTTTGTTTAAACAGCAAGTGGCACCTTTTTCTTTTAAAGTATTAGTTGACAAAAATTGCATCTTACTCGCTTCTGATTTCTTGGGTCTACAAAAAGTTCATAGAAAATCTAGATCTTTTTTTTTTTTAATTTGGGAAAACTTTCTTGAATGTTGAGACAAATTAAATTTATAATCCATTCTTGAGGTTATGTACCTCCTGCAAATCAGAGATGGTTAACTTTTTAAAGGTTCTGCCTTTCCAGAGAAGTTAGCACCATTCTTGTTCAGAGCAGTTTCTGAAAGTTTAAATGCCTGAGATAAGGAAAAAAAACTTCCCTTTTAATATTCTAAGCTTTTATTTAAGATCTCCTTTTTGGTTATCTTCATAGGTTCTCTTTGGACTTAGTACATTTAAATCAGTGATTATTAATACTGATTACTACACCCTCAATAGCTGTAGTAAATGAACACTGTTGGTGATTTCCAACCATGAAGGATAGAAATAATTTGTCAGTTCCATGTTCTTCTGGAGTAAATTTGAAAAATTAGGTGTAAAGTTTTGATCACTTGAGATGTGCGCAATTTTAATATGACTGAAAATAAAAGATAATCTTAACAATTTACAGTTTGAAGCAATTGGCTCACCGCTTATTTCCCAGTAAGCAAGTGTCTGCCATAAGTTGCAACTTAATTGCAAACTTTCTAGCCTCAGCTTTTGGACCAATGAAAAATGAAGACCTGTAGATGCCCTTTCTGAATCGGTTTCTCCAATAGAGATTGATGATACTTTTGCCTTTTAGATTAAAACCATTTAAAAATAAATAAATACGGTATTTTTTTCTCCTTAAAAAAGTTACAGCTTTAACAATTTAGACACTTAAGAAGGCATCCGTCCCCCTTCCTCCCCCCAGATATAGAAATGTTAATGTTTTCCAGAATGTGCCACTAGGACCTAGGAAAGTTCAGAAAGCAGGAGAGGCTGTTGAAAAATAAGATTGAGTTAGTCCAGTGTTTGAAATTCCAGGCTGAAGAAACAGAAAGAATCCCCTTCTACCTCTAGTAGTAATTTACAGGTTTCAGAGTAGCAGCCGTGTTAGTCTGTATCCGCAAAAAGAACAGGAGTACTTGTGGCACCTTAGAGACTAACAAATTTGTTAGTCTCTAAGGTGCCACAAGTACTCCTGTTCTTTTAGTAATTTACAGGTTTTCCTGACTTAATGAATGGAAGATACCTCACTCAGTGTCAGTGTGTAAAAGGTTTTCAGTCTCCATTAATGATGCCATTGTTTTTTTTAAACACCTCTCCCTCTTTCCCCCCCCCTCCCGATTTTGTGGCAACTTGAGAGTCTCTTAGAGCGTAGATGTTGCTTTTGCAAACTAGAAAGTGTGAAAAAAATGTTGATGATGAAGGAATGATGCGTGTAAAACTGTTTTGTGAATACCAAGGGATTCTTTAGCATGTTTCTCTTACAGTAGAGAGTAGGGCAGATGAATTGGGATGATGAAGACTTTAACAGTGATCGGAAAAGCTTAAACTGTACTGCACATGATTTCCTGAAAAACAAACCAACCAACCCAACAAAACACAAAACAAAACCTACCCAGAAAGTCATTGATAAGTTGTTTTCTGATTTAGATGGGGTAATGTTTTCAAAAGGGTCTAAGGGCTTATCTACACTACCGGCCAGATCAATGGGTAGCGATCGATCCAGCGGGGGTCAATTTATCGTGACACGATAAATCAACCGCCAATCGCTCTAGCGTCGACTCCGGTACTCCACTTCAGCGAGAAGACACCATGGTAAGTAGATCTAAGTACATCAACTTCAGCTACGTTATTCACATAACTGAAGTTGCGTAACTTAGATCGATTCCCCCCGCCCTCCCGTAGTGACCAGCCCTGAGTGACTTAGAAGCTCACGTCTCATTTTCAAAAGTGTCTTAGACACTTGGGTACCTAAATCCAAGACTCATAAGTCACTTTTGAAACTGAGACATGAGCTCCTAAGTCACTTAGGACTTGTCTACACTTAAACCACTCAGCGCTTCAGTGTAGACGCTACCTGTGCCAATGGAGGGTTTCTCCCCCTTGCGTAGGTAATACATCTATCTCCCCGAGAGGCAGTAGCTAGCTCGAATTCTTCCGTCCACCTACCACTGTCTGCACAGGGACTGAGGTGCATTTTCTACACTCCGGGCAATGTAATTATACCAACCTAATTGTCTAGTGTAGACCAGCCCTTAGGCACGTTTGAAAATTCTGCCCCTGTTGTCAATGTTCTGTCAGTCTTGTCCGTGAGCCCGCTTGTTCTTCTGAATTCTTATTCCACCTGCTTTTGGTTTGAAACCTGTGAATGAACAGGGAGGGTCTTCCAGAAAGGAATGCTGATACTTTTAAAAAAAGGTACTTAACATGCAAAGTTTAAAAATGTTTAAAATAAGAAGGGAGAAGAGGAATATAGGATTTGCCATACTAGATAAGACCAGGGGTTCATCTAATCCAGGGTCTTGTCTCCAGTAGCAGTTAGTACCAGCTGTTTCGGGGGATGTTGTAAGAAACCTTGCAGAAGGCAGTTATGGACTAGTCTGTTTAGGGAAAGTTTCTTCCTAATTGTATCAGTCAGAGGTTGGATGACGCCCTGAAGCTTGAGGGTGTATATAAAATCCAAACTTTTTTTTTCATTCTTGCTACAATTCTGGGTGTTCTTGTTATCCTCAGAAGTGTCCAGGTCTCTTGGGAATCCAGCTAGGAAAACGTTTTTAGGATTTAATTATAGCTGCTTGTTTTACTCTACAAGTTCCAAAGTGTAGCTGGAGTGATGCAGGCTGCATGAGGCATATATCCCTTGTTACCAGACTGAATGTTGCTGGAAAGTATTTCTGAAATGTCTTAGAATAAGAGTTCAGACAGAGAACACTGGAAGAGAGAGAACTCGCCATGTGTTATATTCATTGATAAGATGATCAGCTGCGATAGACTTTTAGAATAGCTAGTCGACCCTCATTCACTTTTCAGCAGAATTCTTCCAATTTCTATCAGTCCAAGCTTTGAAACTGGATATTTATAGGGGTGAAAGAATGGAAAACATCTAAAACTCCTCCAGCCAAACAGAGTCTCCTCTACACTTTCCTGGTGACGGTGTCCATGTGAAATTTGAGGGCTTGCTTACGTGAGAAAGTTAATTTAAAGTGTTACTTTGAAGTGATTTAGTTAAAACCAGTGCAAACTCTTATTTTGATTGAAAACTGGCTTAATGTAGTTCAGTTTAGACCAAATCCTAATCAGTTGAAGATCAACTACTATATGCTACTCTTAGGTGGCTACACTACAAAGTTTGGTTGGCTTACCTACATTGCTCAGGGCTGTGACAAATTTCATGGCCCATGCAACGTAATTCAGCCAACCTAAGCTGTGGTGTAGACATCTTTAGGTCAACGGATCAGGGGGTAGCCGTGTTCGTCTGTATCCACAAAAACAACGAGGAGTCCGGTGGCACCTTAAAGACGAACAGATTTATTTGGGCATGAGCTTTCGTGGGTAAAAAACCCACTTCTTCTGAAGATAAATCTGTTCGTCTTTAAGGTGCTCACCGGACTCCTCGTTGGTGTTTTTTAGGTCAACGGAATAATTCGTATGTTGCAGCTGTGCTGCTGGAGTGGTTTAAATGTAGCCTAAATGAAATGAGCAGTTTTCTTGCCCAGAGAAGGCCAGGGATAGAGAAGGCACACAGTATTCTGGTTTGCATCCAGCAAAGCACGTGTTTAAGCAGTGACTAGTTCCATTGACTTAATTGGACTGTTCGTTTGCTTCAAGCTAAGCACTTACTTTCTGTGCTTTGGATCGGGGCCAGGCTGCTTAGGGCCCCTGGTTGGCTCATTTAGTTCATCCCCCTTCCCCCACCTCCCCACAGGGGGCAATGCAGAATTGTTCCCTACAGTCTGTTTGCTGGGGCTTTGTCCAGCCTAGTTTTAAAGTGTCTCAAACAATGGGGCACTTTCTCAGTTTATTGTGGGGGAGATTTTCAAAGGCACAAAGAGAAGCTGGGTCCACGACTCTCAGTGGGAGTTAAGCACGTTTGAAAATCTTACCCGGAGTGCCCAAGTCACTTAGGAGCCTACGTGCCCTTTTCAAATGTGACTCAGGCACTTAGGCGCCTAAATCTTGTTGAAAGGCTATGGGATTTAGGCTCTTAAGTGTTTATCCCCTTTGAAAAATACGACTTAGGCTCCTAAGTCACTTAGGTGCTTTTGACATTTCTACCCCTCTTATTTGTGCCTGTAGCCTCTGCCGCTCCTGCTTTTGCAGTTGCCCTGAATTGTCCCCTTTCCAGCTTTCTTTCCAGCCCCCCCCCCCAGGGGGGGGTTCCCCAACAGGCCTTGCACTAATATCTGAACAGTGGAAGACATTTTATTGAGCTTCTTGACGGAGCCTAGTGAAGAGGTGGGGGAGGGGCACAGGTAGGACTACAGCAGCGGAGATGGGTAGCAGGCACAGGTGTTTCTAATGTCACCGTTTGCTAGCCCTAATCCTGAGATGAGGGCAGCTAGAAGCAAGCATGCTGCTGGTGGACTGGTTCATCCTTAATTCATGCCCTGCCTCCTCTCCAAAAGGGCAGCTCAAGACGGGGAGTCCAAGCTTGTCTCCAAAAAACCAAACCAAACCCCAACCCTCACAAGAGGGCTCCTGATCCTGCAGGAAATGGGTCATTTATTTTATTGTAACTGTCCCTGGTGAGCCATGACATGGTTGGAGCTGAAATTTCACACTTTTCTGGCTGCTGTAGGGGTGACCATCGACACACGTGAAGGTGATTAAAAAAGTCAGACACCGGGGTGGGGTTTTTTTGTTTTTTTATAGAGCAATCCACACACACACACACACACACACACACACACACACACGCACACACACGTTTGACACACTAACATATAACAAGGGAGCCCCTCAGCTCTGGCGAAACTCCACATCTGGTGTAGCGAGATGCAAGTCCTGAGTCGGTTTGGTTCAATTCAATTGAGCTGTGCAAAAAAAAATGGGGGGGGGGGGTTTGCTCCGAAGAGGAGCTTGGTGTATTTCATTTTATAAAGTCAATTGCATAGATCCTATGGTTATGGGCTCCATTAATAGACCCCAAGGTAGACAAGAAAATAATGATTGAGAGCCAAATTTTTTTAAGAACCAGGGCTAGATTTTTCACCTCCCATTTAAGCATCTAACTAGAAGCCACCTTTTCAAAAATGTTCAGCACCCAGGGGGCTGAGCGCTCAAGAAAATCTTCAAAAAGAACAGGAGTACTTGTGGCACCTTAGAGACTAACAAATTTATTAGAGCATAAGCTTTCGTGGGCTACAGCCCACTTCTTCGGAGGCATATAGAGTGAAACATATTGAGATATATATACACACATACAGAGAGCATGAGCATGAAAATCTTGCCCTCCATGGCCCAGAGATGCTCCCCAGGAGGCATTGAAAAGACTTGGAGAGTTCCTTTGAAGTCTTCCCAGCTCCGCTGTTGTGATGAGCTTGGGATGCTGTGGAAGAGTGAGGGAATTTAGCCTGCCAACCCTATGGATGCACAAGATCCATGGCCACAGACCCTCCCTACAAGTCCCAGGGAGGGTTAGCTCCTCCATTCTGCCCCTTGCTTTCTTTTAAAACAGATGCCCCCTTTCTCCCCCCAAGAAGGGGGCAACGCTGACACCGGAGCCTTGAATTAATACCGCTCCAGGCTGCATTCCTTTAGACACACGTGTGTGGGGTGGGGGTGGGGTGGGGGGTATTGGATGATGACTCTTCCATCATCTTCATGAGGCACCTACTGCAGAGGTGCTTTCACAGGGTCTGGAGAAGGGGGTGGAGCATTTGCAGCCCCCCCCTCCCCTTTCTAAAACCAGGAAGGTCTAAAATGAATAACAAGCTGTTTTCAAACCTGGAGAGGGGCGAGTGAAGTAGCTTACTGCATCAAGCCCAGTACGTGGCTACAGTTCCTGTAAACCAGCCTCGTTCCTTTACACGTGGACTTAAAAACTTAAAAACCAGGCAGCGTACATGGCACTTGTACACAGCATCTTATTTTCCGTTCCAAGCCAAGTTTTCCTGTCTGCATCCATTCCCTAAAACTCTTCTCCCCCCTCCCCCACACATATGCAACATGGGGTGTGCTCTTAGAGTCTTCTTGGTCGAGCCGTTTAAAAGGCTACTTCCTTTATCAGAGCCAAATAACTGTTTTAAATGGTTAATACAATTGGTTTTTCTGGAATTGTCTCTCGAGACTTCCAGTTCAGTTGCTCTTGCTGTTGCTAAGAGCTTGTCAGACTTTTTGGAAACTCGCAGGATAAAAACTCCTTCGAGATAAAGTTTTTTTGGGTACAACGTTATTTCATATCAGGTTTGGGTGGGTGGGGGGAAGTGAATGATAATCCGACTAAGTCACATGTGCCAGAGAAGATCCGTGGAGGCAGAAGTTCCATAATCAGGCAAAATGCCCACTCGCTTGTTAGCTTTGCATGACTAAAGGCTCCAGGATCAGGTCCTTTGGCTACATTAAATGTAAAAACCAACCCTTAAATAAACCAAGCCCTCCTATTCGTGCCCAGTTAAAGTTACATGCTGAGCCACAAGATGTCAGCAAATGTGAAAGCCAGTGCAGCAGTGGTGGGGCCCCAATTCTGATATTACCCCAGTGGAATGCTGTTGATTTCAAGGTAGACGGAGCCTTGATTTACTTTGGGGCAAGTGAGAGCAGAATCAGGCCCTGTGTAATGTTTTTTGGAATGCACGTTTTACAGCAGTGATATTTTACGTACACCTCTCTCTCTGCCTCCACATCCCGGGGTGTGCATTGAGGCTCATTTAGCACTGCCGTTGGACCCGCTGCTTGCATTTTCTGACCTCTAGTGACTCAAGGCCCGATTCAGGAAGGTATTTAAGCATGTGCTTCAGGCCACGTCTGTGCTCCAGACTTCTGCCCCAGCATAGCTGTGTTGGGGAGGGGTGGGCAAAGATGGGATCCCTGACCATAGCTGTACCAGCAAAAGTCCCTTGAGTAGACAGTTCCACCAGCAAACCTGTGCTTTTAGGGGTATAGCTTGTTTCTCTCATGATGGTGGAATAAGTTAAATTGGTAAAGGTCAGCTTTGCCAGTATAAAAGCGATCACACTACGGAGCCCTTTACCAGCGCGATATGCCAGTGTAGCTATACTGGCAAAGTATAGAAGATACTGACTCCTAGTACAGACATGGCCTCATTTTAAGCCTGTGATTGCTCCAGCTGAAGTTAACAGGGCTACTCACAAGCTAAAACGAGGCATGTGCTTAAACCGGGGTGGGCAAACTACGGCCCGCGGGCCGGAGCTGTTTTAAGCTGGCCCGTGAGCTCCCGCTGCAGAGCGGGGTGTGGGGCTTGCCCCGCTCCAGCTGGGGCGCAGGGTCGGGGGCCGCACCAAGTGGCTCCCAGAAGCCGCGGCATGGCCCCCTCCGGCTCCTACATGCTCCAATGGCTCCCTCCAGTGGTCCAATGGGAGCTGCGGGGCGGTGCCTGCAGACGGGGCAGCGTGCAGAGCCGCCTGGCTGCGCCTCCGCTTAGGAGCCAGAGAAGGGACATGCCGCCGCTTCCAGGAGCTGCTTGAGGTAAGCGCCACTCGCAGCCTGCACCCCTGAGCCTCTCCCCACGCCCCAACCCCCTGCCCCAGCCCTGATCCCCCTCCCGCTCTCCAAACCCTCGATTCCAGCACAGAGCACCCTCCTACACCCCAAACTCCTCATCCCCAGAGCCCGCACCCCCAACCAGAGCCCTCACCCCCTCCCACAACCCAACCCCAATTTTGTGAGCGTTCATGGCCCGCCCTACAATTTCTATTCCCCGATGTGGCCCTCAGGCCAAAAAGTTGGCCCACCCCTGGCTTAAACACTTTGCTGAATCTCAGCCTAGATGTAACACCTTATGTGAAGACCATTGTTGAGCATTTCATTGCAGCGGAACAAGTAACTCAACAAATGTATCTGACAAATGTAGCCTCTCTCCTTGCTTATGGCGCAGACACGAATAGTTAATGATTTCCTTTCATTAAATGCTTATTTGAGAGTGATGAATTTGCGTGTATGTTTTTACACAATGGATTGATCAGACAGTTCTCTTTGGTTATCCTTTATGGGTCAGATAAGCCACACAGTACTGTTTCTGCCCCCTGGCCAGGATGAGTGTGCAGGCAGGTGGGACTTTTACACTGGGTTTTCCTGAATACTTGCGGCTGTAACTTTGAAATCTCCTTTCTGCAAACGTCCATGCCAACGAAATGTGATCACGTGAATGTTCACGGAAAGCAGACAGGAAAGGCGAGCTCGGCTGAAGGGAATTAATTTAAAAATCGGAGCAAATATTCAGACAATTTGTGCAGGATTTGCCTAATTTTGCATTTAAAAAAAAAATGCTGCCTGTATTTTAGTGTCAGCATTTCCTAGGCCCTACTTAGGCACTTGCCTTTACACCTCATTAAGGTGAACAGGCAGGGAGTGTGGGAAAAGTGCCAACTTCGCTGTTGGATGAATGGAAATGATTTTCCTGGGCCTCGTCTATACTATAGATTTTTTTAACTGCTTTTATATAATGGCTTCTACCACTAGTTCATCTCCAGTGCAAGACTACAAGAGACTGAGACATGTTAACCACTGTGTCATTTAGCCCTATTACAAGCCAGTTTAGACAATGCAGTGCCTAGAGCGCCAGCAGCTGGTCTGCGCTAGTTATGACAGGTGGGGACTAAACCCCAAATAGCAAGGAGGGGAAATTTTAGGGGGGAAAACGTCTGTAATCCATACCCGCATTGTTAGTTTGCATTGTGGTGGCTGCCTGTTCCCAAAAGAAGAGGCTATAACTGAATATATGTCAGATTTGTAGAATATTTTACAATGGTGCCTTAGGAGAGGCCAAAGCTCCAATCCTGAAATCTGTTGAATTACATATTATTATTAATTAATTGTATTGCTGTGGTGCCTAAGAACCCCAGTCACAGACCAGGACCACATTGTGCTTGGTGCTGTACAAACGCAGAACAAAAGATGCTCCCTGCCTCAAAGAGCTTACAATCGAAGTAATGTCAGCTACTGCATCCAGTTGCAGCATCTGTTGCAAGACTAGCAACTTCCCCCTCTGCTCCCATTCCTATGATGATCGCACCTTTCCTGATGTTAAAGCACTAAAGGTTTGTACCGGGGGGGAGGAGGGGGGTAAATATTTAATTGTCCCAACAGCAGAACCTGTCCCTGCCAGACCCTCTTGGTCAGGTCAGACCAGAAGAATGTGTAGTGATGTCACAGATTGGGTGGGGCTACATTAGATTCTAATGAATCTTAGTAGATGCCTACTGAGCATGCTCAGACTAGAGCTGGTCCAAAAATGGCTCAGAAAAATCATGAAAATCGTCAACGTACTTTTCCCTTTTTGGGGGGGGGGGGAGAGATTTTGACATTTTTTTAAAAATTGCCCAATTCTACTTATAACTAGTTATTTTCCCCTTCAGAATAAGCAATTCAGTAATCCACAATGAGGATTTGCAATGCCAAGTTTCCCACTTCAGCCATCAAAGAAAAGTGTAGTTAATATTTATGTCGCATCTCTGAGTGCACAGAGACCTTGTGACAAGCCAGACAAAAAATCCCATATCGGTGCAATTTGTGAACAAGCAAACAAACAAACAAAAAATAATAATCACCGATTCAGGGCTTTATTTTAAATTGCATAATATGTAAGCTTTTTAAAGTAAGCCTCTGTGATAAGTGTCTGTTCACCCAACCTCCAGAAAATCTTGTCCACAATTTCTCAGAAAGTTGGATCAGACACTTATCACAGAGGCTTGCTTTAAAAAGCATAAATATTATGCAAGTTAAAAAAAGAGACCGGTTCTATTTGCCCATTCCATCCAGGTAAGACCACTTTCATAACCTGTCTCCTTACAACTCTCTCTCTCCAGCTGCGGAAAGGTAGAGTATATATACTCCTCCTTGTTTCCCAGCATGCCTTGCCCTGCAGCCTGGGACTACAATATGGCTATCAGGAGGGACTCCATTTCCCAGCAACCCTTTCCCTGTGGTTCTTAAAGGGCCCAGCTGGGCTAGGGTTGTCCCTCCATATTGATGAAACCCCAGTCTGTGGTCCTCAAATTAAACTCAGCAACATGGTCTCTTTTTAAACAAATCCTAAACTGCTTCCCTGACACCACTCCTTCCTCTTCAGTGGCTGTATTTCCTGTCTCACAGGAGGGAATTGGCTGGGGAATTTTATGTTGAATAGAGCTTTTTTGTTGCTGTTAGGAAGGAAGCGGGGGTCTTTTTTGAGAGGGGTGGTGGAAATGGTGGTATACTTCTCAAATCATTAGTGTCTTTGTCTAACTTAAAATTAAAGCTGTTTTTAATTGTTTAATTGAAGCATTTTTTTTATTAGAATGACTTTTTGACCAAAATGAAAACGTTTGTGGAAGATTTTAGTTTTGGTTGAAATTTTTCGTGTTTTCAAATGAAAAAATGAACACCGTGGGTTGTTTTTTTTTTTAATGGTTTTGAGATTTTTTTTTGGTTTTGTGTTCATTTCACCAGAGCTGTCGTAAAAATGCTATGTAATTCCCCCTAACAATTTCAAATGAAATGCACATTTTTCCTTTCATTTGAAAATTTTTTATCTTGACCCCTCCTCCCCCCATCTCCCTTTCACCTCCCACCTCTTTTCCAGTGGAGGGGGAAAAGGAGAAAAGGTGGGATGGAGGGAATGAAAATTTTCAAATGAAATGAACAATGTTCATTCCATATGAAATGTTTAGTGGAAAATACCTCGCTTAATATTCAACTAGCTCAGGTTAAAATAGCTACTTCTCGGAGACACGGGATGGAGTCAGTCCCCAGGTTTTGGCTCAAACTTTCATGGTTGACACACACACACACACAGTTCCAACAATTTGAGCCTGAATCTTGGGAAAGGCATCAGGAGACGGCACAACCCACGTTGTAATTTCTGGCTTCTCAATAGTCTCATTGATTCCCTTTCCAATTTCACTGTGTCTCCCGGGGTTTGGCTACATGCAATCGTTATGCTAGTTTAACTTAAATTGGTTGAAAAAACGATGTAGTTAAAGTGGTGCAAAACCCTGTGTGGACACTCTTATATTGATTTTAAACTGGTTATATGGGATTAACTTGCACCTGCGAATTTACCTCTGCAAGCTGAACTGATCTAAGCCAGGTTTAAGAGTAGCCCCATACAAAATCGTACCCGTTTCACTAAATTACAATAAAATCACAACTGTATTTAAGCTGGTGCAATTTCATACATAGACCAGCCTTAAGAAATAAACGTTTCCACTCTCAGACCTGGTCTACACTAGCGGGGGGGAGAAGGGGGGAGGATATCGATCTAAGATACACAACTTCAGCTACGAGAATAGCGTAGCTGAAGTCGACATATCTTAGATCAAATTAAAATTACTTACTTCGCGTCCTCGCGGTACTGGATCGACGGCCGTGGCTCCCCCCGTTGACTTTGCTTCCGCCTCTCGCCGAGCTGAAGTTCGGCAGTCGACGGGAGAGTGATCGGGGATCGATTTATCGCGTCTACACTACACGCAATAAATCGATCCCCGATAGATCGATCGCTACCCGCCGATCCGGCGGGTAGTGTAGACGTACCCTCACAGCTTTCGTAAATGTTCTGCTCCATCTTTCATCCATCTCCCAACGTACATGTGGATCAAGAGAACCTCAAAAGGTATCAAGAGTCTAGAATCGTTTTGCTTTTTTCCTGGTCCTGAAGTTTTCATTTCTAGTCATCCAGCTTGTGAGTCTTGGAGCTATTTTCATACATATCAGTCCGCCCTTGCATGAAATGTGGCCCTAAATACTACAGTAGATGGTGCATATGGATGATAGGGTGAATTTAGTAGTCCATTAATAGTAGTCCATTTTGTCCTTGATCTCTGAGCTAATATTGCCACCAAGGGGACCCAGTTAGTGCCAGTTGAGGTGGCAGATCTGTAGTGGTTATTGGTGGCCGGGTGGAGACCTACCAACTTATTTCACATGGGCCACTGAACAGCCATTAGATGGTAGCAACGTTTGGTCCTTACTGTACTGTACCGAACCCCATTTCAGTTGTGGGGTTAGGATATTGGTGGTGGTTGTACAAATAGCTGAGCTGGGGCTGCAGTTCCTGGCTTTGGCACGTGGAGAACAACAGAAAGAGCCTTTCAATATGTGGCAGGTTGCCAGCAAATTAGAATTGGCCAATAATGCAAAATGGACACATTGTTTAAAACCCATTTATCTTCCCTCCTATTACTTACTGTTAAATTGGCCCTGTCCACAGATACTTGATGTATTGACTTTGGCAGTAACTGTACGCAAGATTAATAGATAGAGTTCCTCTCTCGGCAAGTGCGGGATAAACTTTCCTGTTAGAGGAGTCATGGGATTTCTTGCACTTTTGGATCATCTGGTATTGACCATAGTCAGGGACTAGACACTGAGTTAGATGGACCACAGATCTGGGGTGGCAATTCTGATGAGATACATTGATATTAATATTGCACCTTTCATCCCAGGCTCCCTACCTGCTTTACAAATGCTAGTGAATTTAGTCTGGCAACCATCTGTGAGGTAAGAAAATATTTTTATCCCCATTTTACAGATGAGGGAAACTGAGGCAAGTGACATGACTGTCTAGCAGAGCTGGGATTAGAACCCAGATCATTCTTTGTCTTCTAGCCACCAGAGGGTGCCTTTCCTTCTGAATTCACCTTTGGAATGGGTAAGAAAAAAAGGGGAATAATTTAGGCTGTGATTTTCCAAGGGGACCTAAAGGACGATGCGATTTGGATACCTGAACCTCTTCATCCCTTTGGAAAATCTGAGGGTCGGTCTACCCTAGAAAGTTAGGTTGACCCAGCTGTGTCGCTCAGGAGTGTGAAAAGTTCACACCCCTGAGAAACCTAATTAAGGTGACCTAAGCCCTGCTATAGACAGGGCTAGATCGAAGGAAGATTTGCTCCATTGACCTAGCTACCATCTCTCCGGGCAGATGGATTTATTGCAGGGATGGAAGAACTCCATTTCTAATGGAGACATACCCAGAGCCTTATATCTACCGCTAGATGTGATTCTCTCTAGCCACAGATCGGTTATCACCAATGCAAGCACAGATGCCACTTGCCTATCCTTTACCAAGCTGATTGATGAAAAAACTTAATGCTATTGTGCTTGCCTCTCAAAAATAACTACGGGCGTGGGCAAATAGAATTCTGTCTGTCTGTCTGTCTCTCCCGCACACACAAACACGAGTGTATGATTCTCTGAGACACCCCAAGGTTGTGACTGCAGCAAGGTTTGAGCCAGAATCTTCACACCTTTGTTGATCTTGCACGTCCTGATCTCCTCAGCATGCGTTTCCTAGACCTCATCTTCTCTGCACCAGTGACTCTCCAAGGAATTGGTCCTATTTTCTTTCTGCTTTTTCTTCTATTTTAATCTAGTGACTCTCTATATTTTTACAGATTTCTTCCTCAGTGGTAACTCCCGCAACCTCCTCTTTCTTTTATCCCACCCCTAAATCACTCTCTTCAGTCGCCCCATGGTTCTGGTTCCCCAGTTACATGTGCTCAACTGGGAATATTCTCTTTCTTTTGCTGGCTCACCGAATCTACCACAAAGGTTCACAACCTTGGGTCTAATGGCCCAACAGAGGCGTTTAGCATGTGCGGGTTTGCAGAGGTAACCCAAAGGGGCTACTCGACTAGCAGGTTAGATTTCTGACCAATAACTCACTGCAGCTCTCATGGAAAGAAAAGCAAGGAGCAAAATTCTTGCAATACACTTGTCTGGCCTATTGCAGCTCAAAAAAAAATGCTCGTAGAAGGAGACATCTGTGACAAGGGACAAATATTTATCCAGTAATTTGAATCAACTCATTGTATGGCTGGGTTCAAATATAACTCCTGAGCCTAGGAAGATAATTCTGATCTTGAGCACTTGTGTCTTTTTTTCCTTCCCCTGGCCCCTTCTATTAAGCAAGGGGCAGAAAAGTCACTGCTCTCACCAGTGATCAGCCCGTGAGCCCAGCCTCTTGTTAAAATTTCAAACAAGCATCTTTGTGCTTTCTGCCAAGCCGTTCGACAGGCTTGGGAGGTGCTCCCCAGGAATCTCTGTGAAACTGATTGTCTTCCTTCCAAACCCTCCTGAAAACTCTCCTGTTCCATGATGCCTACAAAAAACGTGACCGCGTTTAGGCTGCTGGTATGCTGTGACCACTGCCGCTCTTGCTGACCAACGTTGTTGCATTGTTTCCTTGCACCTCCCTTGTCCGTCTGTAGCCATCTGTTGTCTCTTGCCTTATACTTAGATTGTGCGCTCTGTGGGACAGGGCCCATCTTTTTGTTCTGTGTTTGTACTGAGTCCAGCAGAATGGTTCATAACTAGGGTTTCTAGGTGCAGTGGTAATACAGAAAAATAACAACAAAATTAGGGTTTCCCAAAAATTTGAAAGTTGAGTCCCATTTCAGAAAAATGAAATCAACTCTGTTCATAGAATCATAGACTATCAGGGTTGGAAGGGACCTCAGGAGGTCATCTAGTCCAACCCCCTGCTCAAAGCAGGACCAATCCCCAACAAAATCATCCCAGCCAGGGCTTTGTCAAGCCGGGCCTTAAAAACCTCTAAGGAAGGAGATTCCATCACCTCCCTAGGTAACTCATTCCAGTGCTTCACCACCCTCCTAGTGAAAAAGTTTTTCCTAATATCCAACCTAAACCTCCCCCACTGCAAGTCATCTGCTACCACTGAGAACAGTCTAGATCCATCCTCTTTGGAACCCCCTTTCAGGCAGTTGAAAGCAGCTATCAAATCCCCCCTCATTCTTCTCTTCTGCAGACTAAACAATCCCAGTTCCCTCAGCCTCTCCTCATAAGTCATGTGCTCCAGCCCCCTAATCATTTTTGTTGCCCTCGGCAGGGGCTCTTTCTAATTTTTCCACATCCTTCTTGTAGTGTGGGGCCCAAAACTGGACACTGTTCCCTGTCTGCCCTGCAATTCTGCTGCTAAAAGCCTACACATCTTTTTAATTTATATATCTTCTGCATGCCCCCTCCCTGCTGCTATCCCTTTTGGGAAATGCTAGTACAGATCTCCATAATATGATACTTCCTCTCTCACATGCTTCGGTGAGCAGTGAAATAGGTAGCAATGCTGACATTTCAAATATATTGTCACTGGCGCTGAGTTAGCACTCGTTGAAATAAATGGGGCCATTCAAACCTCAGAGCTATTGTTTCAGGCTCTCTGCAAACTCAGGCAGGCTCTCGGCATGGGTTGCACTTTCTGTGTGGGTTACGTATGCTCACTTCATGTTTTGAAGGTTTTCTTCACAACCATAATAGCTAGAGACTTACTGTTCAAAAGGGGGGGAAAAAGTGACGTGAAATGAAATGAAAGCTGAGATTCTGGAGGACAATGAAGTTGTCTGTCCGTGCCACAGGACTATTTCCTTGTGCCCCCTAGGTCACATGGCCCACACTTTAGGAAGCATTGACTTAAACATGGGATTTAGAAACTTTGGTTATTCAGTAGCGTCACCTGGTGAAGCTTGGAACATGTGCTTTGTCGTGTCTCGCTAATCTGTAAATTTTTCCGGGCAGGATCTTATATGGACTGTGAAGTGCATAGCGTATTTTGCTTAATTAAAAAATAAGAATGCCAGAAAGAGAAATCGCATATTAGTCCATAGTGCAAAGTGGAAGATATACAGAATTCTGGAGAAAAGGCATAAGGATTTAATAAAACTTACATGGGATTTTGTCCAAGCAGGGGAATGGGACATCAGGACTCCTGGGTTCAAATCCCAGCAATGCCACTGACTTTGGGTGACATACACAAAGGCACACGTCTGTCTGTGCCTCAGTTTCTCTCTCTCTGAAGTGGCTATAATAATATGTTCCTATCTTTACAGAGTTGTTGACAACTTGAAATCGGTTCATATTATAAAAAGGAACAAGTTAAAAGTAGTTTCAGCTTCTACACTTGTCTGACTCACCCGACCAATGTTTGTGGCTTAACAACCACATTTTCCTATTTAGAAAAATGTTGAAAATATTTTAAATTTTTTTCTTAAAAATAAGTTAAGTGTGAGATTATAAACTCTTTGGCATGGGAACTGTTGTCTTGTTCTGTTTGTACAGCCCCTAGCGTAGTGGGATCCTGCTCCATGACTGGCGCTCCTAAGTGCTATGGTAATACAAATAATGTGTGTGTAGACTGGGCCACAATTAAGTTTTGTAGCATAGACCTGGTCTGGAACCCTAAGACCCTAATGATACACATGTATAGACCATGGTTCCCTTAACACAGTTTGACGTGGTCTAAAACCAACTGTGTGATAACCTAGGTCTAGGTAAACTTGCTCTTGCCTCAGTGTGGACTAGATCAGTGCTTCTCAACCTGTGGTCCTCAGACCCCTGGGGGTCCTCAGACTATGCCTAAGATTTCCAAAGGAGTCCGCACCTCCATTCCAAATTTTGTAGGGGTCTGCAAAAGAAAAAAGGTTGAGAACCACTGTACTGTACTAGATGACCTCTCTCAGTCCCTTTCTGCCCTACATTTCTATGATTCTAGAACAACATGGCCTGGATGCACCTGTGTTGTAACTGGATTCCTTAACAGTTGTAACTGCAATGTAGACAAAGAACTAGATAAGTTCATGAAGGATAGGTCCCTCAATGGCTATTGGCCAGGAGGGGCAGGAATGATGTCCCTCGCTTCTGTTTGCCAGAAGCTGGGAATGGGCGACGGGATGGATCACTTGATGATTCCCTGTTCTGTTCATTCCCTCTGAAGAGCCTGGCATTGGCCACTGTCAGAAGACAGGACACTGGGCTAGATGGACCTTTGGTCTGACTCAATCTGGCCTTTCTTATGTTCTAAAGGCTCTGGCTGGCTAGCCCCATCCTCTTCCTCTTGTTCTCTTTCCCCCTCTCTGTTTCTCCAGCCCAGTTCTCTCCTCTGTATCTCCTTCCCCCTCTCCCTATCTCTCCCCACCCCCAAGCCTGCTCCACGTTCCACCCCCTTTTCTCTCTCAGCTTCTCCCAGCTCATTCTGTATTTTCCACCTTTCCTCCTGACCCAAGATAGGAAGCAGCCAGAGCTTTAATGCAGTGGCTTGTGGCCCTATGGAGCGGTTTCTCGGCCTTGCCCTTCAGCTGCATGCTCATAAATACTTCCCAGGCGTCCGTCAACGGAGGACAGTTCTACTGGAGGTTGGGATTGCAGGGCAACAGCCGTGGATGATCGTGTGCTCCTTTGTGGGGCGTGGACAGAGCTATTCCTCACATGGGACAGACGATAGCACCTGTTACGCCCAAGGCTTCTTCCCAGGGTCAGCAGAACAGCTGATAAACTTAAAGGGGGAGAAGACGGTTGACGTCGGAGTATCAAGGAGAAGTTTAAGAGCCTGATCCTGTTCCCGTTAAAGTTTATGGAAATTTTGCCTTTGACTTAAGTGGGAGTAGGAGCAGGGGCAGGCCTTATGGGCCAGACAGTTGAAGGAGTTTGGAGCTGGGCTTTCAAGTGTTCAGCACGCACCGTCAGGGCCAGATTCTCCCCAGGACTCAGCTCCCACGTAAGTGCCTAAACGCAAGCCAGAAAATCAGCAACCGGCAGCTTCCACCTTTTTTTTTTAAAGAGCTCGGCATCCCACACGCCGATCCCCCCTGAAAATCCAGCTGGGGCCTAAACAGAAACCCAAGTTCCCTTCAAAATCTGACCCCGTGTGTTCACTTCCTGCTTGTTCACCGAAGCTGTGGATGGAAGATGCTAATTTACACCCATAGGGCAAAATAAAAATAATATTGAATTAATTCATAATTTGTTCTCATAGCAGCTCCCATCCAAAGATTTCAGAGCCCATTCCAAAGGGGTGTAGTGTCTTATTGTCCCTGTCTTATAGACAGGAAGCTTGCAACAGCCATAGCGTACCCCACAAATGCCGTGCGTCTCTTTGTCTCCCTCTAGAGGCTAGATTGACATAGAGAGGTTTATGAGTCTGCTGTTACCTCCGAGCTTATGGAGGTGGTCCTTTAGCTCAAGCAGGCTAGAGACACCTGCTTATATACCTAGAGGTGCTGGGTTCGATCCCTGCAGACAACCCCAGGCAAGGGGCGTCGTTCCACTTTCAGTGGTGGAAAATGTTAAGAGCGGAATTGTATAGTGTGGACAAGGCCTGAACCTTGCATCCCTTCTACTATCACAGAGAGGCTAGAGGGAAATAATAGTGAGGAACCAGAGTAGGCCCCAGAGTGTCAATCAAGATAATTTAGTTCTATTTCCATCTGTGGCACTGACCTTGGGCAAGTCACTTCCCTGCTCTGTGCCTCAGTTTCCCCATTGGTCAGTTGGGGATGATGTCACCTTTGTGCAGCACTTTGAGACGCCTGGATGAAAAAGCACAAAAGATTGTTGTTCTCTCACGCATGATTTAATTCTAGCTGGGAATGGGCAACAGGGGATGGATCATTTGATGATTACCTGTTCTGTTCATTCCCTCTGGGGCACCTGGCATTGGTCACTGTCAGAAGACAGGACACTGGGCTAGATGGACCATTGGTCTGACCCAGTGTGGCCGTTCTTATGTTCTTAAGTGTCAGTGGGACTGGGGGGACATTGCACCTATTATGCTCCTGGCAGAAAACCAGAAGACTTAAAAGATGATGACAAATTTATTTCTGTGTTGATTTGTGTCAAGAGAAACTTCTCCCTCACCCCTTGTGGAAAGTTTCAGACTTCCGGAGGGCTATGTTGAGGAAAATGAGCTTGATTTTCATTTAAATCAAATAAGGGAGCAAATAAAAGATAGGTTTGATCTCTTTGTCATTCGTTCGTTGTGGGTTTGACCACTGTAACCAGTGTTCAGCTATGGCACAGAATGGCCCCAGAGCACTGGGTGGTCTGGACTTCTTTCTGTTTCCAGCTTGGCCGTAGGCAAATCACGACTCTCTCTGCCTCAGTTTCTCCAGCTGCAATATGAGGCTGCTAATACCATTGTAAGGTGCCTGGAGGTCTATGGATGAAAGTGTCTTGTGTAGGCGCATAAATATCCCTTATCACCCGTGCACCATCTAAATGCGAGATGCACCTTTGGATTCAGACCTAAGTGCTCTCAAAGGCTGAGGGGGCTGGGATCTGGGGTGTTGGTTTGGCACCATCCTTAGTTGGTTTCTATAACCAAAGTCCTCCAGGGAGTCCTACAAATCCACAGGCTGTCTCTTGCATGCTAGATCATATTACTAGAGTGTCACACCTTTGGTTTCTCTCGGAGGCCCAGTTCATTGCACACAACAGGGGTGCTTCTTGCATCCCTCCACTCCCCAAACGATTGGTGCAATCCTGAAATCTTTAGTCAGACAAGATTCCTATTGGCTAAAATGAGAGTGAGGCTTTCAGGTTTGGCCCCTGTGTATACACCAGGATCATGTCTGAAATGCGGCTGCCTTTCGGGCAGCTCAGATCGGCTGGTAACTGCACACAGTAATCCTGTGTGACACGCCAGGAGAGAATCTCGTATCCAGTTGAAACAGCAAGGAGGACTTTAGCTAACCAGGGTATCACGTGGGCCTCCCCATCTCTCATGAAAAGTGCCAGGGGATCTCTAATGATTACACACGGCCAAGACCTGCGGTGAAAAGGGAGCACCTCTCAGAAGAACAGTGCCCCTTTAGCTTTTTGCATTTGGATTTTGGAGCCCAGGGTTCCCAGGAGCACAAGTTACTTCCGCTACGGTTGGAACAGACTTAAGTTTAAACCAAATCTTCCTGCAGGTTAGTGCCCAACCAGAGAAGGCGAAGTGGGGGCAACCCCTGCGGTATTGTAGTGCGATATTGCTGGGCCTTCAGAGCCCGGGCGTTGAGGGAGGAGATGGAAAAGCAATCGAGGGGGGATGGACTCCCGTAATGCTGCAGCTCTGAGTCCTGTCCTTAGCTTTGCCACTGACCCGTTGTGTGACCATGGCCAAGTCACTTTCTGTTTCTGAGCCACTGTTTCCTCTCCTGCCTTTGGTCTGTTTAGACTGTGAGTTTTTCAGGGCAGGACTGTCTCTTTCTATATGTCCGTCGAGCATCCTGATCTCAGCTGGGGACCTCTAGGCAGGATTCTCATACAATTAGTCGGTCAGATGCGAGCTGGAGAGTGGAGCACGGGATGGGGGGGAGCTCCTCTGACTACGCAGAGCAGATCTGAGCTGGGGACGAGATGGAAAGCAGGAGACGGCAGCACACGTTGGAGCCGAGCTGTGACGCACGCAGTAGAGGGATGCACAACAAAGCACTAGTGAGATGCTCAGCACAGATCCGATCCCGCCCCCAAATGAAGTTGCCTTTTCTTCTCTCCAGCTGCATTGCTTTTAAACCTCCACTTGACTCTCTTTCTCCGGCAAAGGGATTCTCCCCATTCCCCGCGCCCTGCTTTCGGTTCATGAGAAGTGCAGATTCCCCTGCACAACAGGGCCTGCCAAACTCCGCGCCCTGCAAGTCCCCATCCTCCTGTTTCATGCTGAAGCTGGCACCTTGCCATCCCCACCCACTTATAACCAGGCCAGGCCCCCTTTTTGGGGCCATGCCACCGCTGACATGCCGGTCTGCTCCAGGGGAATTCCCACCAGAGTCTCAATTAAGTGGGAGGCTCTTGTCACCCCCTCGAATGCATAAATAAAGCCAGTTTCTGGAGCTCTGCTCTGGGGCCTGACAGCTGAACCTGGCCTTGTGTATTTCACAGTGATATTTAAAGGAAAAGAGTCCTGAACAGGGGGATCTCCTGGTGATCATTGTGATGGAAGGCATGTAACATGCAGACATTACTATTGAATCTACTTAATCTAGACTCCTCCTTGAGGACTCTTTCTCAAATGACTCTAGATTTTGTTCAGAGAGCATTCGTGCTCTTGCTAGGAAACGTTTAGGTTTTCCCTGGGACTGTATTAGCCCCATGGGACTGTAATAGCCACGCTTCATCCTTTGTCGTTAACTAGCACCTCGCGTGCATTGATCTCCGAGTGCTCGACAAAGAATGGTAAGTGTCATTCTGCCCATTGTACAGGTGGAGAAACCGAGGCTCCTAGTTCTGTGTTCAGACAGTGCCTTTAATATCTTAGGTATTTATAAGGCACCTTGGAACCTAAAGATGGTATTAATATAATATAATATAAATGTATTTGTAGTGCAGTAGTACCTGGGAGCCGCAGTCATGGACCAGACCCACATTGTGCTAGGTGCTGTAGAAACAGAGCAAAAACTCAGTCCCTGCCCCAAAGACCTTTCGGTCTATGTATAAGACACAAGACAACAGGGGAAGACAGACAGACAGATGGGGGAGCAGATGGAAACAATGAGACCATATTGGATAAGGGAGAGGGTTGATTATATTTAGGCTTGGAAGGATTCGATTTTTATTGGTAAACATTGATTGCACACACACACACATTTTCCATCAATGAAAATAAAAATTTACAGATAAGCAAAGTAAGAAAAATGCTGCTTGAAAACTTGGTATTTGCTCTGTGTGTTTGATATGTGATGTTAACAATTTTTTAACAGTTATAAAGCTTTAACTTTCTGAATCTCAGTGCCAACTGTTATTAAATAATTATCGTTTGATTTCCTCCCCAATAATTTCCTATAATTGTGGAAATTTAAATCAGTTAGCAAATGCATGTCAAAGATGCTATACTGCTACCAGATAACAGAGATTCTCCATGGAGAAGACTTGTGCTGTTTGGAGAAAGAGGGTCTTGTTTCTACCCCCACAAAGCAACGCATGGTAAAAAGCATTAAGTTCTGACTGGTCACAGATTTGTTACACCAAGTTGCACTAACATAGTGCTTTTCCCTTCATCTATGGATCGTTAAGCAATCTACAGGGTGGAAATTCTCTGCCTTTTCTCCCCTCTCCCCAACTGTGGAAATTTGCAGAGAACTGTGAAAGGAAGGTTGGTTCAGTGATTAGAGCACTAGTCTCTGCCTTGGGAAACCTGGGTTCAAGTGCTAAACCTGTGGGGGAGGGAATAGCTCAGTAGTTTGAGCATTGGCCTGCTAAACCCAGGGTTGTGAGTTCAATCCTTGAGGGGGTTACTTAGGAATCTGGGGCAAAATCAGTATTTGGTCCTGCTAGTGAAGGCAGGGGGCTGGACTCAATGACCTTTCAAGGTCCTTTCCAGTTCTAGGAGATAGGATATCTCCATTAAATAAATAAAAATAAACTCCCTGCTCTGCTACTGACTTCCTGTGTGACCTTGGGCAAGTCACTTAGCCTGCCTGTGCCTCAGTTCCCTGTAAAATGAGGGTAATATCACTTCCCTAACTCAAAGGATTTTGGGAAGATGAATACCTTAAAGACTAGGAGATGCTCTGGTAATAGGCCATAGAAGGACCTAAAATGGAAAGAAGTTTGCTTTTGGATTTCATAAATACATGGGGGTCAATGAAGTGTCTGGAGGTGAATGAAGGAGGAAAGTGTTCGGATATGCTGTAATCTGCTGCTGACATTTTATATTTAATACAAGTAGCAAAATTGGGAAGATGCAAGAGTTTCCATTTGCACTGAGGCATTTCTGGGAATTGTTTAGTTCCCCTCCCTTCCCCCCAGAATATCCCTGCAGCTGCTTTTTAATATATTTTAAAAAGCAGCAGCATGTGGACAGAATCCTGTGACAGAGAGTCGAAGGGAGACGCATTTTACCAGGTGGAATCCCCCCTTGCAATGAAAGGAAGGTTTTGAAGTGGGATCTTGCTGTCAGCGTAAGACAAATAGTAGTTTGTGCCGTTGGGAAAAAAAACCCCTTCCTCGCTCTTAGCAGCCGGTAGCTTCCCAGGAAACAAGCAGCATCAGATTATTATTTGTATTACGGACGGGTTGCAATCTAGATCAGGGCCCTGGTGTGCTAGGTGCTATACCAGACACCTACTGAGAGGCAGTCCCTGCCTCCAAGCCACTGAAATCGATCATGATACGTTAGCAAGGGTTCTTCAGCCACGCAAAAGGGAAGAGCTCCCAGGAGTCTCTGGCTTTGACACATCATGAATTGAATGCCAGGGAACTGCCCGCTGTTGAGTTATTTATTTGGCATAAAAGCCGTGCTCTGAACGGAGGTCAGAGTGAGCCGGATCGGACCGTTCGTTTCAGTGTTGCAATGAATGGAGTTTCACTATTGGAGTGTCCCGTAAGCAGGTTCCACTCTGTTTTTTAAAAATAAAATAAAAGAGTGGTTTATTTATAAGTTTGTTTATTCATTACTTCACCCATCAGACACGGCCATTGCTGAGATTTCAGAAGGAGCGAGAATGTAAAAGGTTGTTAGTCTTTGACTGAAAGGTGAGTGGAACTACAAGGTCGATGAGGTAATATCTTTTATTGGACCAACTTCAGGTTGAAGAAAACTCTGTAGCTCGAAAGCTTGTCTCTTTCATCAATAGAAGTTGGTTCAATCAAAGAGATTACCTCACCCACCTTGTCTCTCTAATATCTGGGACCAACACGGCTACAACAGCACTGCAAACAACGAAAGGAGTAGGGCTATCATTCACTGCTGGCGAACTTCATTTCAAGCCATACCCCTTATGGTATAATGGCATATATTCTACTGCTGTATATGTGTACCACTGCCCTCTACTGGGCAGAATGGAAACTACACAATTCTGTAATGAGCCCTATACTGCTATAACCTCCTTTGGGTTAAGTATTTAACAGCTCTGTTGTTCTTGGGCAGGAGGGGTCTTGTTCCTGTTGTTGCCATAATTTGTTATAGTAGATGGGTGTTATAGATTTTTAGAAGTCATTTATGTTCAGATATAGATGTAAAGAGAGAAAACGTGAAGAATGGAAAGGAGGCTGATAAAGAATGCCTAAGAATAATAATGTGTAGCATTTTTGATTAGAAGATCTTAAGGTTAATTAACTCATATTAATTAAGCCTCAATAGCTTAATCTGTGAGAGGCAAGCAGATATCCTTTGCGTTTCGCTGTGGGGAACTGAGGCTGAGAGTGAAGTGATTTCCCAAATGTCACCCAGCAAGACTGTGCAAGAGCTGAAAATAGAACCTTGAGGTCTCCATTCACCTAGATTTAGGTACCAGACAGACATTCTCTCCCCCCCCCCCGAAATTCATTCTTGCTAATCTACAGAAGTTGCAATCAGAGGGGGGTTTTGTTTGTATGAAGAAAAATCAGATTCCACCTACAAACTCATGGCAAGGGAGTGGGATACGAACAGTTCTTGTCTGCACAGTGAATACATGGGAGACTAGATTATGGTCATGTATGTGAGGAATACATTCTTTGAGCATGCGGATGCTTGTAGCTGTCGGAAGACGTTTTAGGGGCAAGCAGTAGTCAGACACATGTTTTCTTCTATCAGTTTAAATCCTTTTGACCCTCTCTGAACTGTGACATTCCTTGCATTCTCGACTTCTTCAGCAATCGCTCTTCCATTCATTTCAGGACATGGATTAGCTAGCATCCAAGCAAGGGATTTGATTTCATATCACACTTTCCCCCAAAAGAAAATAGCAAATCAGACTGAAGTTTCTCTAACCCAACCCATTGGCTTCTGTGGGAGCTGTGGCATTTTCCATGTCAGAACTTTTCTGTCTTCTGAATTGATTAGCGCGTTTTAAGCCTTTTATGTCTCATTTTGACTTGAACTTCCAAAAGAAAAAAGCATGGGTTTTAAAGATTTCCTCCCTCTTGGGTCGCATGGAGTTGATTTGATTTTTTTTTTCCAGTTCAGTTGAGAGACCTCAATAAACAGAGTTTTCCAGCCATTTGGTTTCACCGAGCTGGAAGGAAGATGTAGGGTTGGATATGGGGCATTTTCAGATTAGTAATATGGATCATTCCAAGGCGAACAGTGAGTCAGATATTTTTCCTTTTGGGGTAAAACAACCCATGGGGGATCCTTTAATGTCACTGGTGATTTAGATTATTTCAGCCAGCACCTTAGCTGGTGTAAATCAGTGTAGCTCCACCGATTTAAACTAGCCGAGGATCTGGCCCATTAAAAGTATATATTTTGTTTGTACCAACACGGCTCCATGTCAGATTTCATATTGGGGGTGAAATCCTCGCCCCATGAAGTCAGTGGCAGCTTTTCCATTGACTTTGATGGAGCGAGGATTTCACTCTTTGTTCACGGTGAAACCTATGAAAGATTTGTGATGTTGCAGCACCGGGGTTCTCAAACTGGGGATCGCGTAGGGCGACCAGACAGCAAGTGTGAAAAATCGGGACAGGGGGTGGAGGGTAGTAGGTGCCTATATAAGACAAAGCCCCAAATATCAGGACTGTCCCTATAAAATCGGGACATCTGGTCACCTTAGGATCGCGACCCCTCAGGAGGTCATGAGGTGCTTACATGGGGGGTCGCGAGCTGTCAGCCTCCACCCCCAAACTCTGCTTCACCTCCAGCATTCAATATAAAAAAAGTGTTTTTCATTTATAAGGGGGGGTCGCATTCAAAGGCTTGCTGTGTGACATCAATCTGGGTGGATAAAAATCAATGATTTTTTTGATAAAATGCTTTTTGAGGAAAAAACAATCTAAGTTTTAATTAAGATGCATTATAGCTCAAAGATATCTCATCATGGAATAGGGATTATAAATTCTAATTCTATAGTATCAGACAATATATTCGTGTAATGTTTAAGAAAAGTTTTGTAGATGAGTTCCAATAGTTCATGGATTAAGGATCCAATTTTATGGGGGTCCAGGGGCTTCTGTATAGATTATTTAGGTTAATCTTTCTATCTACCCAATGGGACTCAGTGCTCAGTCTAGAAGACACCATCAGAGATGCTTAGTTTTTCAGTTCTCCAACTGTGGATATGTGTCTCCAGAGGTAACATGCTTGTTAACAGCAAAAATGTTTTTTAAATAAATAAATAATATATAGAGGTGAGAAATAACAGACCTCAACTCTATTGTCCCTCTGCAAATTTGTGTACACAGAGTCAATCCCTTACCTCTCTCTAAAAGTGCAAAGTTTCAAAAAGTTCAATGAATAGAAGATTGTTGGGGGCGGAATAGATCTGGACAAGGAGAAGAAGTCTGGAGATAAATGTGAGAAGCGGGGACATATGCTTGTTTTGTTAAAATATTATATGTTTGCTGTTGAAGAAAAAAATCCAGAATATTTAATGTTGTTGTTTTAGTTAAATAAAACAAATTAAATGTCTGTCTGGTGATTTTCTCCTAATACAGCATGGCAAAAAAATCCTCCAAATATTAATGATTAACCTGTTGAATTGGAGATAGTTCAGCTCCCAATGACTTCATAAATATCTGCTTCAATTACCTTTGATAAATGAAATAACCAAACAATCATTCATTTTCTGATATAGCTGTAAAACTAATCTGAAAAGTTTTCAAAATAAATCACTGTTTAAAAATGGATAGTGTGTACCTTCTAAAAATGAAACCTACATCTATCTCTGAGTTGTGATGAATATGTATTAAGCTAACAACCAACAAGAATGCACTTTTATGTAGAAAACCGTGATTAAATCAAGTCTTCCTGACTAGTGATTTAAATCATGATTTAAATCAAATCCACCCTGTCATCAATACAAACTGTTGTAGCAGAACATGGTGGTAGCCTTGTAGGGGAAAAATATTGGAAATTGATTTGGCCTCTTTATTTGGGAACATTTCTTCTTCTCACTTAGAAATTAACTAAACCACGTTCTGAATGTTTATTAATTTACTGATTTATCATGTAATTAGAGCAAACAATCAATAATGACTAATAGTAAACATCCCCTCTTTCTGGTTGTGTAATCTCATGTTCTTGATTCTTCTTATTTGACAATTTTGTGACTTTCTCTTTAATTCTAGGGCAATTGTGAACAGATCTGAGCTGTCTTGATTGGCTGCAGTGGGTTAGAGGAGTCATGTGTCATTGGTTCTGCTCCCTGATTGGATGAGCACACAAGCACTGCTCATTGCAAATTGGTTCTCATGAATCATGGGTCTGAAAATTCTGAATGAGCATGAAAAGCAAAGGCAAAAAGGAGAGGAACATTGTTGAAGCAAATGCAGTTAAAATTTTGAAATAATTTTAGTGGACTTTTTTTGCACAATTTAACTCAGTTCTATGTCTAGTAAAGGAAGTAGATATTTATCCATGTAATATGCCAGCTAAGTGTATTGTGTCAATAGAGGATAATAGCCTACTACTGCTACTAGCTTAAGTAAATTAACTCATGTGGAATCATGTGGTAGAGGCCCATTTGTCTGAGCTGATAGTTCAAGACTTTATCCCCGCTCATGACCTTCAGCTATGGGCTGATACAGGAATGCCTTAAAATAAGTTTAATTTATATGCCAACTCTTTGCTAGCAAAGTAAAATGTCTGAGTTGCAAAAGCAAGGGAATTTGGAGGCAGAACCACCCTAGCAATTGCTTCTCAGTCCCGCCGGGTTTGGCTTCAGTGGGGTTACCCATTGTTATATAGTTGTTAGGGTCTGGATTCTCCATCGCCAGGCACTTTGTGTAGTCACTTACAGCAGGGTGACTCAAACCCTTAGTCTTTCTGTAGGCCCTGTCTACAATAACCGCTTCCTAAATAGAAGATGAGTGGTCCAGTGGTTAGGCTGCTAGCTTGTGATTGAGGAAACCTAGGTTCAATTCCCTCCTTGGTTATCTACCTTGGGCAAATGGCTTAATCATTCTCTGCCTTAATGTCCCCTCATAAATGGAATAATAGCACTGCCTTGCCTCACAGGAGTGTGTTGTGAGGCTAACTGCATTAAAGATTGTGAGGTGCTCAGATACTGCAGCCATAGAAGCGCCTGAGCTATCTAATGCAGCTGCTGTGCCCTGGTGAATGGTGCTGCACGAAAGCAGGGTAAGGCCCTGTAGCAATGCGGACTCACCCCTGCGGCGCCTCCTGCTGGTTGTCTCTGGGAATTAGCATTTCCAGCCTCTGGAGCGCCCTCTGCAGGCTGGGGTCCCGCTGCCACTTGGCCCCCGTGTCCCTCCCAGACCCGGTGCCCTGTTATCTAGGGTGCTGCCCCCTAGCCGTTCACCCCTCAGTCTCAGGGTCTACACTCCCCGGGGAACCCCCCAGCCTCGCCTCAGTTGTAGGCTACTGCCAGTCACCAACTTGCCCGTGGGGCAGACTGCAGTGTCAGCCACTCCTCATAGGCAAGGTTGGGTCTGGACCTGCTGCCTCTCTCTGCAACCCAGTGCCTCTATGGGGCCTTGGACAAGGCCCTGCAGCCTGGGGAGTTGCCAGCCTGGAGCTCCCCAGCCCCTCTGGCCTTTCCCCATCCCTGCCTCACTCTAGGCGCCCTGAGCTTTCCAGTCTGCTCCTGGCTTTTATAGAGGCAGCTGCGGCCTGATTGGGGTGTGGCCCCAGCTGTGGCTGCCTTCCCCAATCAGCCTAGCCTATCCCTCTGCCAGGGCTGTTTTAAGCCCTTCAGGGCAGGAGCAGGTGACCGCCCCGCTACAGGGGCCCCCGTGTTCATAAAGTGGGTCTTTTGTTACACTGCTGCAGGTTTCCTTAGCGCAGAACACGCCATTGGCTATGATCAGATAGATTTGTACCAATGCTACCCCGAGGAGTTCTGTGCCAGTGTGGGCAATGGATATTTTTCTAGCGGTGTGGAACGTAGGCCAGCATCAAGGGAGGTTCAGTAAAGCTTACGCTTGAAGCCCGCTTGGAAGCTGCCGGTGTCTTAGAACACGCTGGCTGACTTGCTGGCTGGCTGACACAATGGTGTAAAATGTTCCCAGGATGGCACAACTTTCCAGGGCATTTCTGGATGCAATTCAGTAAGTGGACTGATTGCTTGTGAGCGCTTGAGTCATGTAGGGGATCAGCTACCTGGGAAATCAATCCTCTCTCCTTATACCGCCAAGACAGTTGATTCGCAGTGATGTGCAAGCTAACCGTTTCCTAGATCTGGATGTTTGGATGCTAAGAGTTAGGGGGTTCTTAGTCTTGGGGAATTCTGAGCTTTGAAAGTCGTTCCAGCTTGGGTCTGAGTTTTTGACCTTTTGGGCATGGTATAAAACTCACCCAAGCATAGAGCTTATTGGAGTGGTGGTGCTGCATGTTACTATATGAGCAGAACAAACAACTCATAATGAAATAATTTGATGGCTCTCCATTTTCCCTTCCTTTTGGGGCAGAGTGGATTGATTGAAATAAAAAGTGATTGAAATTGGCAAGCAGGAAACCTTGATTTAAATATCCAATTTTAATCTTGTTTGGCATTTGTACTTTTTAGTTATTTTCCTAGAGAAAGGCTGATTCTCATTTGTATCCATTAGTCTCATCTGTTAGTCTATAAGGTGCCACAGGACTTTTTGTTGCTTTTTACAGATCCAGACTAACACAGCTACCCCTCTGATATTAAAAACATGTTGATTTGCCTCTAAACATTGCCTTTGCACTAAATATCGTACTTCTTTTTGCTAGCTAGGAGGAGGCACGAAATATATACATATTTATTTAAGCAATTATATAGCTTCACATACGTTTATTCTTAATTTTTACATTTTATGTTAGAAAAAGGGTGAATATTACATTTCTTTACTAGATGATTCATTTTTTTCTTCATGAATTGTGTCAAGCTGTATTTGGATGGAAATTGGAATTGAATTAAAAATATATAACAGCATTTAAAAATTGTTTTTGTTAGTTAAATAATCTACCTTTAATGTGCTGGATACATCAGAGTATGTTTGTCAAAACATGATTTGTATTTAAAACTAATTGCTATATGAAACAAAGAGGATCTGTATTTAGTGAATTGAACGGATTGTTCTGGTCATCCTGTCCTTCAAGATTTTAGAACTAGTAGATCTCATCCTCTCGCACCTCATTTTTATTCATAGATTGGAAAAGAAAAGCAAGTTTTCCTGCTTTTTCAACTTCCAATCGATTTCTCAACTTTGAATGAACTAGCCATTGAGCTGGAGAAGTTGAATAAACCAAAATGAAGAAAATATTCTCTCTGCACCTGCAGAAGAAGCTACTGCTGTCAAAAGCTGGTTTAGCACTTCAACAAACCCTCTGGTTCCAGGTGCTTAACGAATTACTTCTACCAGTTCAGTGGGTTTGGCTTTCTTTAAAACATCAGCAGTAAACATGCACTACTTGAATATTATTTTTATGTAATTTAAATTATTTTAATAAATTATAGTAAATTTAGACTTGAATATAGGTTGGCATAATTTCACATTGGATTTTAAATAGGTTTATTTTTTAAAAGGAAAAATGTATTTAATTTAATGAAAAATTCAGATTAAAAAATTAAGCCCAAGAGGTTTTTATTTATCCTGATTTGGGGGTTGTCTGCAAAACTCTTCAGCACTTTTTTTGGAATTTATTAATAATTCAGAATGAGCCAACCAGATTTAACCAATTCCCTTTACTTTCTCTTGGTCGCTGAGCTCTGTTGGTTGAAGAGCTCTCAAACACCATGGTGAACACGTCAATAGATACAGTTACGATCGCAAGTCACATAGTAGAGTTTCTATTCCCTGGATATCCAAACATAGCCTATATCATGCTTTCAGCACATTTGTGTGTGCAAACCTAATATTTGCTCTCTGGGAGCATTTTGACTAGTATTTGGTTGGGTAATTTCAAATCAATGGCCAGGCCCCGAGGGCCGGTACACATGGCAGCTTTTTATTGTTCTACATCGAAAGAAAATAAAATCAAAAAGCTAAATGCATCCTTAACTACTCCTGGTGTGCGTCCTGCCTAAAGCATTCAACACTGCATTTAGCTACATGCTATTCCGCAAAGCACCTGGGACCTGATCAAAAGTCCACCGACATCAGTGGAAACGTGGCTGCTTACGGCTGTGACGGACTGATATGGCCCCCATTGTGTAGTGTCAGAGCACCTCACAAGCTTTTATTCTCAAGTGCTATTACCCCCATTTCACAGCTGGGGACTAGAGGCACAGAGAACAGTAAGGCTGGGGTTGAAAATCGACAGCGCATTAGTCTGCTGCTCACTAGCTGCCCGTGTAGACCCTGCCGCTACTTACTAGCGGTTCCCTTGCATGCTTTGACCTATGTCCCTTTCAAATGGCAGTAGATCAAAGCACAGTAGGAAGCTTTTAGAGCGTGGCAGCAGTGTCCCACACAGAGTGCGCGGCACATTGCTTGGCATAGATTAATACCCCAGCTTGCTGAGCATTAACTGTCCATCTAGACAAGTGACTTGCCCAAGGTCATAGAGGAAATCTGTGGCAGAGCAGGGGCTTGAACCAAGTCGCCAGCTAGCGCCAGAACCAATGAACCATCCTTCCTCTTGCTGGATCAGCCCCTTAAAGCATGCGCTTAAATCCCATTGAAGCCTGAATTTTAGCATGAGCGTTAAGGGCTTTGTTGAATGGGGATGGATTCCCAATTTGGACCTGTGCGCTGTAGTTCACCTCCCCTTAGCCTGGGTATAGGGTGTTCAGCATCACTCAGGATTCGGTCCATTGTGAGCCACCTTACGATGCTAGGAGGTGATTTAAAGGGATTAAATCTAACCACGGGGGGGGGACCCCGTTCCTGAGAGTTTGACATTAGGTAACAATCTACGGATCAGTAGCTTTCGGAAGAGCTGTGTGTCTATGCGTTTCACTGCAGTACCAGTGGCCCCAGCCCTCCGCTCCCTTCTGAAACAAACGTCAGGAAGCCCAGCGAGCCCCTCTGTGCTGCGCTCATCTCAGCTGTTTGTGACAGCTGTTGCGAAGGGGCCGGCGTCGGAGTGGGAGTCAGTGAGGTAAATTTGGCTTTGAAATAAAAAAGATTCTTTTCTATTTTGGGAACTCGAGGTTAGAAAGAGCCAAGATGTGACTGGAGAAGTGGCCTGTTCTCAACTTGAACGTGTGATTTTAAATTAAAAAAATATATATTTTCTCTTCTAAAGCATTAAAATTAGAGCATGGTTTATAGTCCCTTCCTCCGACCCCTGTGTAGAGATTCCCCTCAGTCTTGTCTGACCTCCAGAGATTCCACCTCACTTACTTACAGTGCAGTTTTGCTTTTGGGATCAGCCTTAGATGGATGAAATTTTAGTTTTCTGTAGAGCTGGACTCCAGCCAGAGTATTGGGAACCTAGGTCTAGATTCCAAATAACACAAGCTTTGAGGTATTTGAAGCTGTAGGTTTAGTTTTGGGCCTGTCCTTCATTTCCTTCAGGATTTTCTATAAACTATATATATGGATGGATCATTTTTCTGCTAATTGGATCATTTAAAAAAAACCAAAGTGTTTAACAGAAATCCAATATTTCAGTGTGAACAGTCAGAAAAGGCAGAAGTGTTCAATAAATATTTCTGTTCTGTCTTTGTGGAAAAAGTCAGATGATGTATTCATATTAAACAACGATGAAATACTTTCCAACAATAGCTCCGGAAGTTGATAAACAGCAATTGCTAAAGTTAGACGTTTTAAAATCAGCCGGTTCGGATCACTTGATTTAAAGTGTTTTAAAGGAGCTGGCTGAGGAGCTTTCTGGACTGTTAGTTGATTTTCAATAAGTCTTGGAACCCCGGGGAAGTTCTAGAGGACTGGGAGAAAGCTAATGTTGTGCCACTAGTTAAAAACGGTAAAGGGATGACCTGGGTAATTTCAGCCCTCTCAGGCCTGGTCTACACTACGACTTTAATTCGGATTTAGCTGCGTTAATCCGAATTAATCCTTAACCCGTCCACACAACGGAGCCAGTTAATTCGAATTAAAGGGCACTTAAAATCGATTTCTGTACTCCACCTCGACGAGCGGAGTAGCGCCAAAATCGATTTTGTTAATTCGAATTAGGGTTAGTGTGGCCGCACACCACCGAATTAATGTGGTTAAATTAATGGGGTAGTGTGGCCGCACACCACCGAATTAATGTGGTTAAAAACCGAATTAATGTGCTTAGTGTGGCCGCGCACAATCGAATTTATACAACCTGTTTCCCAAATTCGAATTATCTAAATTCGGATTAATCCCATAGTGTAGACATACTCTCAGCCTGACAGTGATTCTAGACAAAATAATGGAATAGCTGATGTCGGAGTTAATTAATAAAGAATTAAAGAAGAGTAATATAAATTAATGCCAATCCACATGGGTTTATGGAAAATAGATCTTGTCAAACCCACATAATATCTTTTTGATAAGATTACAAGTTTGGTTGATAAAGTAATAGTGTTAATGTAATAAACTTCAGTAAGGCATTTCACTTGGTACTCCATGACATTTTGATTAAAAAACCAGAATGGTACAAAATGAACATGGTGCACATTAAATGGATTAAAAACCTCAAAATTTAATTGTAAATGGGGAATCGTCATCAAGTGGTTGTGTTTCTAGTGGGGTCCTGCACGGATCAGTTCTTGGCCCTACGCTATTTAATATTTTTAATGACCTGGAAGAAAACAGAAAATCATTAGCAATGAAGTTTGCAGATGACACACAGATTGGAGGAGTGGTAAATAAGAAGAGACAGGTCACTGAAATAGGAATCTGGATTGCTTGGTAAACTGGATGCAAGCAAAAAATATGCGTTTCAAAAAGGTCAAATGAAAAGTCACGTGTCTAGGAACAAAGAATCCAGGCCATGCTTACAGAAGCGGGGAGATGCTATCCTGGAAGCAGTGACTCTGCAAAAGACATGGGGGTCCTGGTGGACAATCCGCTGAACATGAGCCCAGTGCAACGGAGTGGCTGAATAGGGGAATGCAATCTTTGGATGTATAAACGGGAATATCAAGCAGGAGTAATGAGGTTATATGACCTCTGTATTTGGCACTGGCATGAAGTTCTGGTGTTTTCAGTTCTGGTCTTCACAGTTCAAGAAGAGTATTGGCAAATTGGAGAGGGTTCAGAGAAGAGCCATGAGAATGATCAAAGGACTGGAAAACATGCCTTATTTTGAGAGACTAAAGGAGCTCAATCTGTTTGTTTTATCAAAGAAAAGATTAAGTGGTGACTTGATCACAGTCTGTACGTACCTCTATGGGGAACAGAAATTTGATAATAGAGGGCTCTTCAATCTAGCAGACAAAGGTCTAGCAAGATCCAGCGGCTGGAAATTGAAACTAGACAAATTTAGACCAAGAATAAGGCAGAAGTTTCTAGCAGTGAGGGTAATTAACCATTGGAACAGTTAATCAAGTGGTCCCTTCTGGCCTTAGAATCTATGAATCTATAATGGCAAAAGCACTTCTTTGTCAGTATACCTGAGTCTACCCTGGAGCTTCTTCTGGTACAGAAATGTCATAAAGAAATCCTACCCCTCACCAACACTGCTTTTCCCGCAAAAGTTTCCAGTGTAGACCTGCTCTTCATGAGTGACTTTCACCTCTCTGCCCCTCAGGTTCTCTGTCTGCAAAATGGCACTAAATGATATTTGTCTACCTTGCCAAAGATAATGTGGGGCTTGATTAACTGATGCTCATAAAGTGCTTTGGGGCAAATATAAGTGTTAGCATTACTCAGTGTATGGAAGGGAAATACTTTGAAATGCAAAGGGCCTCATTTCAGACAACAACCTGGGCTTGAAATTGATTTTCTTTTTATTTCAGGAGCCGCAAAATTCAGATAAGAAATATCCCACCCCAGCTACGATGGGAGGTAAGTGAAACACCTGAGCAACTGCAGACCTGGCTCATGACGTACAAACCATTTAAATGCCGACGCTTGATCTTTAGAGCCCTGCAGATCTGCGGATATCCACTTTATATCTGTGGATTGGGGATGGATGCAGATCCAAATCTGTGGATGAATGTGTTTGTGGATCCGATGCGGATACAGATTTTGTATCCGCGCAGGGTTCTATTGATCTTGTCTTCACTAGCCTTTTGTACCCCTCGGTCATTGGTTGGAATTTAGTCTGATCTCTAGGGTGATGAACAAACATTTGTACCCTGAGACAAATGGGAGTAGCCACACGAGCCTTTTTAAATGTATTAAGCTCCTCCAGTTGGTAATGAATTAACTCAAGGTACAAAAATCTCCGGAAGACGTACCCAAATTGTGCTTGGATCACCTTGACTGCTGCATCTTCCATCTCCGTGACCTCCCCGAGTTCTGTTTCTCCTGATGGAAGTGTTGGCTGCTTTTGATGCATATGAGAAGCTTCACCCTCTGCCAACACTCTCACTGTCTCCCAGTTGGTGTCAGGGTGCAGTTCCAAATTGACTTCCCTGGTCTTTAAAACCTGTGGTGGACTCATCCCTTCTAGACCTGAGCCATGGGGCTTCGAGAGCCACAAGTGATTATTGGTACCCAGCTTGAGATGCCTTAAAGGGGCCTGGTTGTCAGAAAGTGCTGAAAAGCGCCCTCTGAAAATCTGGCCTCTTTAAAGTGTCTCAAATTGGGCAGCAAGAAATGGAGGTGCCCAAAATCATTGGTCATGTTTGGAAATGGTGGCTTTCATACTACAAGCTGGACGAACAAACGGACACCCACCCACCCCTTTTTTGTCTTACCTAGCACCAAGAAGCCCTAACTGAGTTGGGCAACCATTGTGCTAGGGGCTGTACAAACAGTCCCTGCTTGCCATCTAGACAGACACAGGGTGAGAGGGGAAACTGACACACAGAGAGGGGAAATGACTTGCCCAAGGTCATGCAGCAAGCCAGGGGTTGAGCCAGGACTAGAATCCAAGTCTTCTGACTCCCAGTCCAATGCCTTCTCCACACATGTTCTAGAACTGCCAAAGCTAGGCTGTCTGATCACGAGAAACTGGGTTTGATTGAAGATTTGTTTTATCTTCCAGGTCTGGTCATATGCACCCATGTAATGTAGTTTCCCCTTCCTTTTATAGGTGTTGGATGGTTTGCTAGCTCAGTATGGTACTGTAGAAAATTGTGAACAAGGTAAGAAAGTGTGCAAGTGTGTGCGTGTTTGGTTAGATTATTAGACACTAACTTTTTCCGGAGTCAATAGAATTCGGTTTAAAAGCTGTTGGGAAGTAAAGGCTTCTTTGCTCATTTATTTCATAGAGGGTGAAATTTAATCCTGTGCAGAGGATCACATATTCATAGGCTTTGGGTTGATCCTCTGACCGGGGGCAAATTTAACTCTGTGCATCTGACCAATGGGTTGTCATTGTCTCCTCTGTACTCTTGTGTAACTCCCATTCACTTTCCCTATGATGGCGTGCTAGGAAAGATTTTTGGGGCTGATCCAAAGTCTGGACTTGCCAGACTGGATCAGAACCAAGGTCCATCTAGTCTAGTTTCTTGTCTGAAAGTGGCCAGTACCAGATGCTTCAGAGGAAGAGGTAAGAGCCCCACTGTAGGCAGAAGTGGGATAATCTGCCCCCTATATTCGGTCTCTGCCTGGTCTCTAATAGAGCTTTAGGGCTACAGCCCTAAAGCAGGAAGTTTAATATTCCCTCCCAGATGTTACAACTGTGGATATTCTTGTTACCCATATACACGCCCAGTCGCTTTCGGAATCTTGTCATGTTCCTGGCAAATCCTCAACCTGTAACAGGACATGTGGGGAGGAAAGGGGGAATGGGTAGGGAGTAACTCACCCAGGTTAATCCTGCATTGAGCGGGTTTGACTGATGCACATCTTCCATAAAGACCTCCGGGCTTGAAACCCTAACTCTAACCATAACCCTAACCCTTTCCCTTCTGGTTCAAATCTGGTAGTGACTAAAACTCCTTGAAGTAATGACGGCTCTTCGATGTCCTTTGTAGAGTCGGGTTGGGCATCTCTCTTCCCAGTGGTCAGGTCTCCAGGGTGTAGGATGCATGATCAAAGAACAAGAACCAGCAGAGGTGTCAAGGATTGAATGGGCCACAGATGCCAATCTCTCCTCTAGCTTTACACCTTGGTATATTGGCTGGATACATGTTAAATATCATTCCCCTCCTTCCCACCCTCCCCCACCTGGGCCAGCTTGTCCCAAGCGTCAGCAGTCCCCGGGGGTTCAAATCCCTATTAAGGAGTTTGTATGATAAGTCCTCTATGGTAGGTTCGGGGATTCAACCCAAGATCGCTAGAACTGAAATCGTGGGCCACTACTGCTTGAACTGAGCAGTCAAATGCCATAGCTGGTTGGCAGTATGGCCCAGATCCTCCCACATTTTTAGGCATTGAAGTCAATGGGACTTAGGAGACGATCTGGGCCTAACTGGAAAAAGGATCTGGGGGGTTCTTAATTTTTAAATGTAAGTCATTTTATTTAAAAAGCAGCCCTCAAACCGATTGCCCTTCTGCACCATTCCCACTAATTCATGTGTGTTTTGCTCGAAGTGAACACAGACAGCGAGACGGCCGTCGTCAACGTCACCTATTCAAACCGGGAGCAGACCAGACAGTAAGTGAAATTAATCTGCCCCTATGCCTCGTGCTCTTTTAAGGGTGACGAAGGAGGGAGTTGCTTTTGTCCAAACAGAAAGCCTTCCCCATCCCGGCCCCTACAGGATTTTGTAGAAAATGGCTTGGCCAACCCCAAGCATTCAAAAATCAAGTGGCAGCCCCTCCCTCCACCCAAAATCATGAGTTTGGATTAAATATCATGAGCCTCTTTAAAACATTTGAGGTTCTTTTTCTTTGCCTCCTGGTTTCTGAGTCTTTAGGGGCACTCAGGTCAGGTATTCAAGCTTTTCTGTGCAATCACAAGGGCTCGAAACGTACTTATTTGAAAGAAAGCTGAGATTCCTTATCTAATCACAGGACTCCAGGAGCTGGGGCTTTACAAATATGCCAAAGATTGCGAGAGTGAGGGAAAAATCTATGGTGTGAATGAGTTTTAAATTGCACACCTCGGTCCCTGATGAAACGACAGCCAAACGCAACTTGATCGTTTTGCACAAGGATGATTCCGATTCTGAATGGCTTGTTGATGTGACGTGAATTGGGATCTTGCTGCTGCACAGATTAAATTTCCCTTTTGCGAAGGTACCCCAAAGATCGGTTCTCTCAGAAGCCCTAAAAGAGAGTGATTGATTCAGACCATTTTAAATTTAAGTTGAAACAGGAGGAGTTCATAGATTTAAAGCCCAGAAGGGATCTTTAGATCAACTCGTCAGACCTCCTATATAACACAGGGCATAGAATGTCATCTGGTTACCCCTATGGTAAAGCCTACTAACTTGTGTCTGGCTAAATCTCATCTTCCATAAATGCATCCAGTCGTGATCCAAAGACCGCAAAAGATGGAGAATCGACCTCTTCCCTGGATAGTTTGTTCCATTGCTTAATCACCCTCCGTGTTAAAAATTCTGTGCATTATTTCTAAGTTGAACTTGCCTGGCTTTAACTTCGAGATTGCTAGTTCTTGTTATGCCATTCTCCACCCTTTAGTACCTGATATCTTCTCCCCACAAAGGTCCTTATAGCCTGTAATCGGGTCACTTCCTTATCTTCTTTCTCATAATCCAAACAGTCTGAGCTCAGCAAATTCTCCCACTGTACGGCATTTAACATGTATAAGGAACCATACGCATCTGGTACGGCGCCATTTTTAGGGGACGTTTCACTAGGGTGAGCAGATAGCAAGTGCGAAAAATTGGGACACTTTTTTCGGGGGTATAGTTGCCTATATAAGACAAACCCCTAATGTCAGGACAGTCCTGATAATTTCGGGAAGTCTGGTCATCCCACATTTCACGGGGGTTGGAGTATCAAAGACTTTTTGGATACACTGGGGGTCAGGTTAACTGGGTAAAGTGGGACACTGAATGAGAGTTGGATAGATGGGGTTGTAGCATGGATGGTTCTTGCTTATGCGGGTAGTGCCATCTATTGGTAGCTTTGTGAAACTGCAGCCAGCTTTTTAACACGAGAGAAATCGATTAAAAAATTGGCCAGAATTCATCCGTGGGGCAGCTTCAGTGTGTGGGAGGTGGGAGGGGGGGTTATACCAGGAATTAATCTGGCCATTTTGTGTTCTCATTCCATAACTTGGATTGATATAGTCCTCAAGCCAGAATGATCAACTTAAAGACCCCCTCATCCACTTACAAAGCCAAGTGATGGCCTGACTTCCGTGAGTTCTGGTGCCTTCTGTGGTGTTGGGGTCTGTGACTTTAAGGGCTGAACTTCCCAGACAGAGAGTCTGGGCAGGGGGCTATGAAGGTCATATTGTTATGCCCAGCCAGTTGGAACCGGACACTGGAATAAAGCAACGCTTTTGCAAACACCTTTTGCACTGGGTGATCTCTGAACGTCACACCTGATACAGCAGGGAATGAATGGCCAGAAGAGGCAGAGAAGGGACATAACCTGGGATGTTCTTCCTCTCTCTCTACACCAGGGCGATCATGAAACTGAATGGGCACCAGCTGGAAAACCATGCACTGAAAGTCTCCTACATCCCCGACGAACAGTCCATGCAGGGGCCTGAGAACGGGCGGCGGGGCGGCTTCGGCACACGGGGGGCCCCCAGGCAGGGCTCGCCCGTCGCTGCAGGAGCGCCCGTAAAGCAGCAGCCGGTGGACATCCCACTCCGACTCCTGGTGCCCACGCAGTACGTGGGGGCCATCATCGGCAAGGAGGGGGCCACCATCCGCAACATCACCAAGCAGACGCAGTCCAAGTGAGTCCCGCCTTCTCTTCCCGCCTGCCTCCCTGTCCATCCGTCCCCTGTCCCTAGTCTGAAAGGGCTGCTTTGCCCGCTGTCGTGGGGAGGAGTTCAGAGCATTGGCCGTGTGGGTGTAAGGGGCTGGATTTTTCATGGGGGGAGAAGGACTGGTATTATTAAGTTGTAAGAATTACCCCAGAGCCTCCAGTCCTCTGTTATCCCCACCCAGGCTGCATCTGTCTCCTCCATCCCTTAGCAAATGGAGACCGAGACAAACAGCTCTTCCCCACTGCCACCCACCTACAGATGTGGGCTGTGCTGGCTGAACCGTCCCATTTCTTTCCCCTCTCCTAGGACATCTGGTTGTAACTGGGGTCCCACCCTGCTCCCTGCAGTGTTCTGAATCAGACTGGGTCTCCCATTCAGAACCATAGATTTTTAAAGCCAGAAGGGATCGTTAGATCGTCTAGTCAGATCTCCTGTCTAGCCCAGGCTAGAGAATTTCACCAAGTTACTCCTGCATTGAGCGGGTTTGACTAAAGCACGTCTTCCGTAAAGACCTCCGGGCTTGATCTGAAGACATCCAGGGATGGAGAAGCTACCTCTTCCCTTGGTGGTTTGTTCCACCCTCGCTGGTTAAAAATCGGTGCCTTATATCTAAGTTGAATTTGCCTGGCTTTAACTTCCAGCCGTTGGTTCCCATTACCCCTTTCTCCAAGACAGCCGTGGAGTCTAAGAATTCAGAGTCTAACATCTGATCCGTACTGCCCCAAGCACATGTTCCAGGCCAGCCTGTTATTGAGTGAACCCTGCACTTTGCTGTTCTTGACCCAGTTCTGGGCTGCCCTCAAGAGAGGGCTCAGATTTGGAGCAAGATCAGCCTTCAAGCCATTCAAAGGTCACGGAGCAGAATGCCCCATGTGCGTGTGTTTCACTATTGTGTGTTTTGTGCCCACGCAGAATCGACGTGCACAGGAAGGAGAACGCGGGAGCAGCGGAGAAAGCCATCAGCATCCATTCCACCCCCGAGGGCTGCTCCGCGGCCTGCAAGATGATCTTGGAGATTATGCAGAAGGAGGCAAAAGACACCAAGACGTAAGGCTTTCAGCTTCCTGGCTGTACTCAGGAGGTCTCATCCCCCCTCTGCTCTCCCTTTGTGGACTCACTGCACTGTGATGTCTTAGTAGCACCTTTGGAAGTGGGGGGCTTTCCCTAGAGGATGTTGCAGGGGCCAATGGATTTAGCTCATGGGGCTTGAAACACTTCTGAAGAGGCCCTGTCCAGGAAAGAGGGTAACAGCTCAGGGCTGGACTTGTCCACAGGCACTGCGGCCCCCATGCTTTTTGGCCACCCACCTGAGATCCTGCAAAACTACCCAGGTCCGCCCCTTCAGGCAACTGGATGCTGGGGGAAAGGCAGTTCCCAGCCTGATACCCCCCACACTTTAGATGTCAGTTTCAGTACGTTAGAAAACTAGCCTTGACAGGAAACCGAATGGGAGGTCTTGACTCTTCCCCCATGTGAGGTCCGTTTGGCACCTTGGAAGCATGGGGGCCATCAGGGGCCTGATTGTGACTCCCTGATTCTGTGCTGGCGATGCAGCCAATGGGCTGCTTGAATATACTCAGCTGGTTCCCAAAGGATCTTACCCCATGGGCCTAGCAAGTCCCCACTCAGCCACACCCACTCCCCACCTCTGCCACTGGGGGTTTTCATTCCCTTTCCCCTTTCTCAAGAGCTGACGAGGTTCCCTTGAAGATCCTGGCCCATAATAACTTTGTGGGGCGGCTGATCGGCAAAGAGGGGCGGAACCTGAAGAAGGTGGAACAGGACACGGAGACGAAAATCACCATCTCGTCGTAAGTCTCTCTCTCTCCCCCCCCCCCCCCCCCCCCCCCCCCCCCCCCCCCCCCCCCGAAACATGCCCGAGCAGAGCTTTTAGGCTGGGGGGGGAGGTTTAAAGGAGCCGAAGAGAATTTGTCACCCAACTGTGACAGACTGCTAAGAACCAGCAGGTGACCCAGCGCTCTGGTCCCTGGGACTCCAGTTAGTTTCCCTCAGAGACGGCCTGAGTGAGGAAAGGAGGGGCTAATTACCAGATCAGCCTGGGCTGAGGAGAGCTAATTACCCCATTCACTGGGGCTGTGTCTACACTTACACTACTACAGTGCCAGTGCTGCACTGTAGACCCTTTCTGCAGCGATGAGAGAACCCGTCCCGTCGCTGTAGTGAATCCGCGTCCCCGGGAGGCGGTGGCTATGGGAATGGATGAATTCTTCCAGCCACCTAGTGCTGCCTATGTCGGGGATTAGGTTGGCTTAACTGTGTTGCTCAGGAGGTGGCTTTTTCACACCCCTGAGGATGTACCTGGGTCAACCTAACTTTTAAGTGTAGACCTGGCCTGGTGGGGTAGAAGAGGAAACCAGGAAGGAACTGGGGAGGGAGGGGGGGAGGGGAAGTGGGGCCTAGCAGTACCAGAATAAGGGCCGTGTCCGGGGGGAGAGATCTCTCCCCTCCTGTGGGAGAAGGGGGTTGTGAAGCTGACGGACCCCGTAAGTAGAGTTGCTGCATTCACATGGGAGCGCTATAAACAAAGGGTGTGGCAAGACCTACCAGGGCCGGCGCAACCCGTTAGGCGACCTAGGCGGTCGCCTAGGACACTACAATTTGGGGGGCGGCGACCGCGGCGGTATTTTGGCGGCGGGACCTTCCGCCGCCTCTGTGGGGGGCGGCATTTCGGGGCGGGACCTTCCGCCGCCTCGGGCAGCAGAAAAGCTGGCGGTGCTCCTGATACCTACACACGGGCGGAAGCAGCAGAATTTGGGGGTGGGGGGAAGAACAGGAGTGGGGGAGCACACGTCGAGTGGGACACCTGTTTGATTCAGGCTCCCTTAACTTCTCTTGGAGATCTGAGTCCCAAAGGGTTCATTTCTCTGCGCACGCAACTGTAGCTCACTGGCGTGTGTGTGTGTGTCGCGCAGCGGTACCGATTCACAGAGGATGTGAGTCTGTTGCAGCCCCATCTAGGGAGCTGTGGCTCTTAAGCTCAAGCAGTAGCAGCTCCCGCTCTTAGCTTTGAAGGCCCTGGGTCAATGCATAAGGATAGTCACAAAGCCCTGGATGTTGCATCAGATCCGTGCGGGTGTTGCTGTGCCGTGGTGACAACGAATCAGGGTGCGGGGCTGCCAGCGGCACACTTTCTCTCTCTCTCTCTCTCTCTCTGATGGCTCCCCCCCACTTCCAGTTTGCAGGATCTGACTCTCTACAACCCTGAAAGGACGATCACGGTGAAGGGCTCCATCGAGAACTGCTGCAAAGCCGAGCAGGAGATCATGAAGAAAGTGAGGGAAGCTTACGAAAATGACGTGGCTGCCATGAGCGTGAGTATCAAAGAGGGCCATTTCCCCCTTCCCCCCCTTGGGACACCAAGGCTCGGTGCCTCTCTCCCCTGGCCGTGGCGCCGAGGAGCCGCCTGCCACTGGGGAGAAAACCGGGTGTGTGCACCGAGCAGTGCTGGCATCGGCAGCATGGGTGAGCCTGGCGTGTCACCACCCTCTCTTCCAGCGGATGGCAAACCGTCTCCCAGCCGCCCCTGGCAGCTTGTTCCACTCCCGGGTTCAGTCCCTGATGCCCACGCCCGCGCTCCTCCCCTTCCCCCCCCACAGGGCGCAGAGTAACATGGATGGCGTCTAGCCCGATGGGGCTCTGATCTCAGTTGGGGGCCACCGTAGTTGCTGCTGTGATCCCAATAACAACGTGCCTCTGTTTCCCTCCCCGTCTTATCCCTGTCTCTCATTCTCTCAGCTACAGTCTCATCTGATCCCCGGCCTTAACTTGGCTGCTGTCGGACTCTTCCCGGCTTCTTCTAACGCGGTGCCGCCGCCTCCAAGCAGCATCTCCGGGGCAGCGCCATATAACTCCTTCATGGTAGGCCGATGCCATGGTTCTTGACTCAATCCCGCTTGTTTAGGGAGAGCGTCTCCTAGGCACCTAGGAACGTGGCCATCCTGGGGGCTGGGGAGGGGGGGAACGGGACTGGACGTGCTCTGGCTAGCTGCTCAGATGATAATTCCCCAAGCCCTGTGTCTGTGATCCTGGCCTGGTTTTATTGTACACAGAGACGGGCTTGGGTTACCTGGTTTTACAGGCCCAGAATTTGGAGGGCTCCTATCTGAGACGTGGGTTGAACTCCAGATAGACTCCCTTGTAGCTCAGGTGCCCAGTCTGGAGATCTCCTTCGAAAAGGGACGAAACAGGTGTGTTTGGCCTCTGGGCTTTCCTTGTAACACAGCTCGAGTTGGCTGCGGCACAGCTGGGACATGTGATGAAATGCAGACCCCCCCCCCCCCCCCCAAAAGGAAACATGAAGGACCAGCAGCCCCTGGTGCCCTGGTCTCCCTGCCATCAGGGAAATGACCGTATGGATCCAGCTCTTCCGAAGCGCAAATCACGGGCTGAGTGTCTGTGATTGTGTCTCCCTCTAGTGGCGACCGGCACAGACACGAGTCCGCTACTAATTCGTGGTTCGTTCTCCTCCCGGAAGGTGCTGTACGCTGTCAGCCCTGCACCTTGCAGGAGTAGACCCTCGCTGTTGAAGGTCCCGGGCTTGATCCCTGCTGTCACCCAGGGTGTCTGTCTGTCTGTGGCTTTGACTCACTGCAGACGGTCCGTGGATCCTGAGGGGGGACACTGCCCATCTAGCAGCCCCACCGGCGTTGTGCTCGCTACGTTAGGAGTTTGCTTTGTTTGGATCCGTCCGATTTAATTTGACCCTTAACGGTAATACTGAGCATTCTGCTGGCAGCCCCCAGAGCAAGAGACGGTGCACGTCTTCATCCCCGCGCAGGCAGTCGGCGCGATCATCGGCAAGAAAGGACAGCACATTAAACAGCTCTCCAGATTTGCGAGCGCCTCCATCAAGGTAGCCTTCCCAAGGCGGCTTTGCTGCAGCCACATACGGTATTTCCCTTTAGTGAGTAAAATGCAACCGGCTGCAAGGCAGGCGGCCAATGGTCTGGTGATCCCGATTAGCCCTTCCGACAGGTTAGCTCTGAGCAAACAACTGGCCGTACTTTTACTGCTGACGGGGAAAAGAGCTGGGCCGGCAGCTCTGAAGGTTTCTCCCCACAACAGATGCAGCACCACTACATGCTTCCCGCAGTGCACACGGTGCCTTCGTTTTCAGTCCCCACCACCCATCCGGTCCTTGGCCTCGGCTGAGTCCCGCCGACATGAATGGAGTCGATTAATGTCGACAATGGTGGTGATTTCTGTGATGTGGACACTTTGTCGGCTAGGAGCCGGGCTGAGACCTGGCAGACTCATTGCACTTAGATCTCTGGAGAGCCACCAGATGACAATGGGTTGCAGTCTCTATTGTGTGGCAGCCTATAGAAGGGGAACAAAGGCTTAGTAGCCAATTAGTGACCCAGTCCTGCCTGGCTTAAGTATAATTCCCAGCGATTTTTTTTTCCAATTAGACTTTCAACGACAGCTCTCCCTTATGCCCCTTCAGCTGGATAACTCTGGAGGCGACTCAGTTCAGAACCCCGCCCTTCCCTCCCCAATCCTACCATGATTTTATATCCGGGCGGGAATTCGCTAGCATGGCTCGCCCAGCGTGCTTGGTGCTCTCAAGGCTGGGATCTCCCCCCGTTCCAGTTTGTTTAACGCAGTGGAAAGGATAGAATAACAACAGCAAGCACGGCATGGGGCGGGGAGGAAACCACCTGCCCCCCTGATGCTTCCCTCTCCTGTGTTAAAATTGTCTCCCTTCTCCCTTTCAGATCGCGCCACCCGAGACACCGGATTCCAAAGTGCGCATGGTTATAATCACTGGACCGCCAGAAGCTCAGTTCAAGGTTCCTTCCTCCATTACTACGATCCCCACCGGCCTTGTCTGCATGAGAATTTTAGCCCAGGGGGTAGCTGCCTAGTGCCCATGTGATATTCACCAGTGCAGCTCTCCCCATCTTGAAACACCCGTGCAAACCGCCCGCTAGGGGTGGCCCATAATACGGATCACCTAAACGAGAGCCTAAAATCCCAGCGCAGACAAGGCCGAAGCCCAGTGATAGAGATGCGATGGATCCACCCAGCGCTAGATATAATTATTTATTTTTTGAGCGTACTGTATAACGTGTCTTTTCTCTGAGGCAGCATGATCCAGTGGCCAGAGCACAGGCATGGTAGTTAGCTAGCGGACCTGGGTTCGATTCCCGGCCCCGCCGCTAACTTGCTGTATGACCTTGGGCAAGTCACTTCGCCTCCCAGGGCCCTTCCCCCTTATGGAAAAAGTTCTATCGATCTGAATAAGGATGAAATCAATAGGCTCCCATTATGATTGTTAATTAAGGATTAATCAGCATTGGGGGTTGATTTTTCAAAGATAGAACGGGGAGCTAGCCCCTGGTTTCTTAGTTTGCTTTGGTCCATACTGAACAAAGCCACTGTGAGCAGATGTTTCTTCACTGGGGTCTCTTTCTTACAAAGAGGATCCGGAAGAGAGCAACCAAAATGGTAAAAGCTTTAACAAACTTGACCTATGAGGAAAGGTTAAAACAATGGGGCATGTTTAGTCTTGAGAAAAGAAGGGGTGGGGGGGACTGATAACAGTCTTCAAATAGGTTACAAAGAGGACTGTGATCATTTGTTCTCCGTGTCCACTGAAGGTAAGACAAGAAGTAATGGACTTAATCTGCAGCCCGGGAGATTTAGGTTAGATATTAAGAAAAACTTTCTAATGATAAGGGTGATTAAGCACTGGAAGAGGGAACCTAGGGCGGCTGTGGAACCCCCATCACTGGAGGGTTCTAAGAATAGGTTGGACAGACACCAGTCAGGGATGGTTTAGGTTCACTTGGTCCTGCCTCAGCGAAGCGGGCTGGACTACATGACCGCTCAAGGTCCCTTCCAGCCCTACACTTCTATGACTCTATGTAGAAACGGGTAGGAAATCTGGGTGGGCATGCATCCTGGGACTGGCATTCCTGAATGTAGTGTTGCTCCCTCTTTTACATGGGCACCCATCACCATGGTATCTGGGCAGCTTAGTATTTTGTTTCCCGGGGCCTTTTTTTTTTTTAAATGTCCCTTAAAGCAGTGGTTCTCAGACATTTCCTTACTGGGATCCCATTTTATTTAGTGGGATTCCCGCTCCCATTCAAGACCCCTGACACCTATTTGCCCACCCAGTTGAGAACCCCCAGCCTTAGAGAGCTGCATGACTGTATCAACACGGCTTATCTCCCAGTTGCTGTTCTAGCAATAGTGCAAGGAGACCGGAGCTCAGGTTGGTCTGGCCCCATCAATAACTTTGTGCCCTGAGGCCAGAGGGGGAGAAAGCCCCAGGAGAAGTACTAACTCGGATCCAGAGATCACAGGCGGAGTTTAACCACTTTCCCCACCCCCTCCCACAGGCACAAGGACGAATTTATGGCAAACTCAAGGAGGAAAACTTTTTTGGGCCTAAAGAAGAAGTGAAGCTGGAGACGCACATTAGGGTCCCTGCCTCAGCCGCAGGGAGAGTTATCGGCAAAGGAGGCAAAACTGTAAGTGAAAGCAAGGAGAAAGGGAATCAGGGCTGCAGGGAGACAGGGTTGGGAGGCTGGTTCATCCCCAAGTGTGGAAGCTTTTGAGGATTGGCTGTCATGGCTAGGAAGCCGTCACTGAGGGAGGAGAGGAGGGGATGCTATGAGGCAGACCTGGGTCAAGACTATTGCTTGGAGGGGGTTTTTACTGGTGCTTCTGTTTCCCAGCTCCTCTGCTGACCTGGCAGGGGATTGTTCTCCCACTGCCAGCTCCTCCCTTGGCCCACATACCAGTGTGGAAGGCAGGAGGGACAGGTTAGGAGCAAGGAAGAAATAGCTGGTAACCCACAGGAGAGGGTGGAGCAAGGGCGGGGCCATAGAGGAGGCGGGGCTATTGCTGCTCCCCTGGACAAGTATCAAGGCAGAGAGGAGGCTCTCGGTGGAGCTGGTCTGTGAGCATCCTTGATGTCCCAAGCTAGTCCTAGTTACCGTCCCCCTGTGAGGAGGGCGGCTCTCATGCAGTCTGAGCTCCAGGTGGTGGGTGGGAGTGATTTTTATTATTATTATTATTATTTATTATTTTGCCAACTGGAGAAATGCAAAATCTGGGGGGGCAGGTTTCTTTTCTTTTTTTTTTAAATTCTTCTTCCTGAAATGGTGCAGTAACCGAGTGGGCTCTGACGCTTTCCTGTAGGTCAATGAGCTGCAGAACCTGACGGCAGCAGAGGTGGTGGTGCCGCGGGACCAGACGCCTGATGAGAACGAGCAAGTCATTGTAAAAATCATTGGACACTTCTATGCCAGCCAGGTATGGAGAACAGAATCTCTCCCTGTGCAGGGCTTGTGCTGGGAGGGAGAAGGGGAAGAGGAGAGAACACAGAAGGCAGATGGGAACTTGTAAAGTCCTGCTAGCTGCCTGCAGTTGTGTGTTTGTATCTGTGCATGCACCATCACTGAGGGGAGAGGACAGGGTAGTCCGTGGTCCTACAATTGAAGTAACCTACCACCAGCAGAGGGAACCCCTGAGCCTCAAGAGAGGCTAAGACTAAAAGAGACAAGTTCCTAAAAAAATGAATTGACATCAGTTATCACCTTCGCAGGACCCCCGAGTTCTCGTTCTTTCTCTGCCACTAACTCCTTGTGTGACCATGGGCAGGTCGTTTTCCCCCTCTGTGCCTCAGGTTCCCCATGTGTAAAACAGAGATAATGAAACCTAGCTGCAGAGTTTTTTGAGGCTTAGTTCAGTAAAGGTTGTAAAGTGCTTTGGAGATCCTCCGGTGGAAGGCGCCAATGAAAGGGCGAGAATTTTTACTAGACTTGTTTATTTAATATTGTAATAGGAGAGGCCCCCTTGTGCCGGGCACTGTGCAACCAACCGGCTGGATGTGGTCTCAGCCCTAAAGAGCTAGCCCAGAGCCCGCACCCCCTCCTGAACCCCAACCCCCTGCCTCAACCCAGTGAAAGTGAGCGAGGGTGGGGGAGAGCGAGCGATGGGGGGGGGGGAATGGAGTGAGTGGGGCGGGGCTTTGGGAAAGGGGCGGGGCCTCAGGGAAGGGGTGGGGTAGATCCTGGGTTGCCCTTAAATTCAAAAAGTGATCTTGGGCGTAAAAAGGTTGGAGACCACTGGACTAAAGTATATTATGTTCCAAACTGCAACCACCACTCGCTCTCTCTCTCCTGCTGTACAGCTGTAGCAGCCAGGATCAGCGCCCTATTGTGCTAGGGGCTGTACAGATGTAGAGTGAGAGACAGTCCCCGCTCTGCCCCAGAACTTACAGTGCAGATCAGGGGTTCTCAGACTTCATTGTACCAGGACCCCCTTCTGACAACAAAAATTACGACATGACCCCAGGCCGGGGGACTGAAGCCTGAGCCCACCTGAGCCCCGCTGCCCTGGACGGGGGGGGGAAAGCCCCAGGGTTTCATCCCAGGCGGGGGGCCTGTAACCTGAGCCCTGACACCCAGGGCTGAAGCCCTCGGGCTTTGGTCCCAAGTGGTGAGTCTTGGGCTCAGGCTTCAGCCCTGGGCTCCAGCAACGCCAGCCCTGGTGACCCCATTAAAACAGGGTTGCCACTCACTTTGGGGTCCCGACTCACCGTTTGAGAACCACTAGTCTAAAGAGACAAAAGGTGGGGCGGAGAGCGATGAAGTGCACCGAGGCAAGATCTTCTAACGCCCAGTCTCGCCCTCTGAGCATGAGACCGCACTGCCTATTGCTAACTCCGCCGCGGCTCCTCTTCCCCCAGATGGCGCAGCGCAAGATACGCGATATCCTGGCCCAGGTGAAACAGCAGCATCAGAAGGGACAGAGCGGCCAGACGCAAGCGCGGAGGAAATAAGAGCAGCTAGCACGCAACGACTGTGACAAAAATTGGAAAATGAATGAGTCGATGCCGGGTTTAAGAGTGGCTGGGAATCAGTTACCGTAGACAGATGATAACTTTTCATGACCAGATTGAGATTAAAAGGCAGTTTGATTGGCTTCCAAGGTAGATGCCTACATTTAAAAAAAAAAAAAAACAAAAAAAAACTGGATCAATTAGCTAAACAATCTATATGTCGCAAAGGCTGCTTAAATGAAGCAACATGTGCTGCGGTGTGTGTCACCCCCAACACCCTCTTGCTGCTGTGATTGGCCAGCGCCTAGCAATGGAGGTTCCACCATCCCTTGCCGCAGCGCTGCAGTGAATCTAGTGCGTAGCAATTAAAATTGGAAACAGTCCATCCCCTCCTACCCCCCTGCACTGCAGCAGATGCAACATAGATGCTCATTTAAGTTGACTTTTGTGGGCCAGTCCACCCCAAACTTGTGGTGGCATCATACCCTTCGTAGAAGAGTTCCAGGGTGCTGCTTTCTGGCCACCACGTTACACGTAGAAATGAGACCGATTAAAAACAAACAGAAAAAAATTCTTAGAGCAAAGTAACTTTTCTTAGTGCTGATTTTAGAAATTCCAACAGATAGGATGGTTCCTACTCCCATTCGCAGTAAAATCTAGCGTGGGTGAAGGTTTTAGAACAAAATGGACTCGGATAACACCGGAACCCTGCACTGATCAGTCTTAGAACATCCGAGAACGTGATGGAGGAGAGAGAACTCTCTTCCATTGTGTACCAAACTCAGTGCAATGACTTTGCAAAGCCTTATAAGACAGGAGAGCAGCTATATTTTCCAGGATGACTTTTTTTTTTTTAAACTAAGCCTATGAAATGATTGCAGAATTGGGGAGAAATGCCAAGGCTAACCCTAGCACAGGCAAACCTAAACAGTAACCCTTCTGGGTGATCAGCACTGGAAAGAACCAGGCACGACGCCCCATCCTACCAAGTGACGCTATTCACAAGAATGAAATCACCCGAGGAAAAAAGTTTTGGTCCTTCCCTCTTTTAAACAATGACACCCCCCACCCAAAAAAATTACTTTGTAGGAAACATGATTAAATCTTCCTCTATTTAATAATCATCTTATTTAAAAAAAAAACTAAGGCCAGGATTTTTAATCAACCCTGAGAGTGTCAGGTGTCCAACTGAAGATAGCTCAGTGGTTTGAGCATTGGCCTGCTAAACCCAGGGTTGTGAGTTCAATCCTTGAGGGGCCCATTTAGGGATCTAGAGCAAAAATCTATCTGGGGATTGGTCCTGCTTTGAGCAGGGGGTTGGACTAGATGACCTCCTGAGGTCCCTTCCAACCCTGTGATTCTGTGAAGGCAGGGCTTCACACCTCAAGAGAGGCCAAAAACTGCAAGCTCCTATAGAAATGAATTGACAGGCTCATGCCTGGGAGGCAGTGCTGTCTAGTGGATAGTTCACTGCACTAAGACAGGACACTTGTATTCTATTCCAGCAGTTCTCAACCAGGGATCCGGGGTCCTCTAGGGGGCAGCGAGCAGGTTTCAGGGTGTCTGCCCAGCAGGGCCAGCGTTAGACTTGCTGGGGCCGAGGGCAGAAAGCCGAAGTCCCACCACGTGGGGCTGAAGCCGAAGCCTGAGCAACTTAGCTTCATGGGGCCGTGTGGGGCCCCGGGCAACTGCCCTGCTTGCTACCCCCTAACACCGGCCCTGGATTTCATATGCAGAAAAACATTTGTTGTGGCACAGGTGGGCCGTGGAGTTTTTATAGCATGTTGAGGGGGGCCTCAGAAAGAAAAAGGGTGAGAACTCTTGTTCTATTCCCCACTCTGCAAGTAGCCTGGTGGGTAACCTTGGGGAAGTGTTTATGCCTCAGTTTCCCCATCTACAAATGGGGATAATGATGCTTACCTCCTTTTGTAAATGCTTTGACATCTACTGATGATAAAATCTAGGTATTATTATTATTATCATCATCAGGCACCTGCTCACCTCACGGCAGACAGCAGGCATCCAATGGGATTTGAGCACCCAATTCCCACTGGCCTCTGAAAATTGCAGCCTAAACAGAAAAGGATAGAATCTTTGAAAACACCCAGGGAAGGTTTATAAGCTAACTAGGAACGAGGATCCCAATTCAAATACACTCTCCTGGGGTTATTTGTCTTTTACTTTTCCCTTTATTCTCTCTAGGTGGTGGGGGAATTCCTGAAATTTGGCACATTAAAAAAAACAAAAAAAAAACGTAAACCCGCAAGCAAAACTTTTCTGCAGTAAAAAATACCTTCTTTTCATGAGACAAAACCAAATATATACGTCAAAAGAATGTAATATGGTTACTGAATCCAGTCACTCTTATGTGGATTTTTATATTTTAAATATATTTTAATGATTTTTATATGAGTATTTGGAAGGGACAGTAACTGCTGTGATGGCATCTTAGACGCAGGGCAAGGTCTCGTCTTCCCTAGGCATGGATCCCTCAAGCTGGCATATGAGCTGAAAGCAGCGCCTGAAGTCAGGTGGAAGTGACTTCAGGAGAAGCAGGAGGATTTATAGGGGTGAGCTCCTGCTCTCTGTGACTCCAGGGTAAATCCAGAGAAGCTCCATTGAAGTCTGTTGTTTAACTCAAAGTTTACAGCTCTGCGCTCCGTAACGCCGGTGTACAAGCAGAGTTAATTCCCCGGGAGTCAGCGGGCCTGGTATTCCGTTGCCTTACGCCCTTGTGCAACCGCATCAATGCGGCCGCTCTGATCTGGTAGCGTTTTACGCTCATTCTGCCCTGACGTAAGAGTCTTCACAAAGTGCAGGGCAGTGGAGAATTGGGAGAAGCAGAGTATAACTGAGAACACACTCTGCCGGTGTAGCCAGAGGATGGGTGGGCTATTGGAATTTGACGATCTATCTAGGCTCTGAGAAGCGAGCCGGGAACCACCCTTGCATTGATTTGTTTTTGTAGGGGAGACCAGACCTTTTGTTCTGCCGGTGCATTCCTTTGTACATCTTGCTTAGGGTATAGCTACGCTGCAATCAGAGGTGTGATTGCAGCATGGTTTGGCATGCCCACGCTAGCTAGCACCGCTAAAAATAGCAGTGAAGATTCAGCGGCACGGGCTAGCAATGCAAGTACATACCGAGGGGGACCACACTGAAGTCCACGGCCCCCTATCTTCATTGCTATTTTTCATCATGCTAGTTAGATCGATGCTAGCCCAGGTCTGGCTACATAAGCTGCCATCGCATAGTGTAGACGTAGCCTGAGTTATGACCATCTTTGAATTTGGGTTACGCCGCTGCAGGAATGCTTGCTGGTTTTGATAAAGGGAACATACAAGCAGTTACTGTCCTTTAAACATTGCAACAACAAGAAGATGTGGGGAAAGTCAGGTATTGCTGTGTGTTTTAGCAACAAGGAAAAAAAAAAAGTAAGAAAAGAAAAGGAAAAAAAAAAAGCTACCTCAAGGTATGAAGTTACCTCAGCCATTGTTTTTTGTTTTGTTTTTGGGGCTTGCTGATATTTTATATAAAAGCTGATAGTCTTGAATATTTTATTTTTTTAATGAAAAGAGAAGTTACGTTTCATAATTTCTTATGAGCCAGGAGTTATGTGCAGGTAACCAAGTGTTATGAGCTCTCTATTGAGAACGACAGAAATTTCAGACATAGTGGAAAAGATGACAGCAGCTGATTTTTGGCCTCTTAAAGCGGGGTGGTTCATTTCACTGTGATGCAAGAGTGATTGGCTGTAGAAATTCATCTAGGATTTTGAGGGTTAGAACCCACCAACTTTTTGATTGGATTTTTTTTTTTTTTAAACTAGCCATTGGAATAAAGTCCATGCTTAACCCAACTCCATCAGGTACCCAAACTGTTAAAGAGCCTTAGATTAGAAACATTTCACGAAAAGTCAAGAGAGTAGAATGGATTTGCTATCAAGCAATCATTATTAGCCATATAAATCAGCAATGAAATATGGCATGCGGAGGGGCTGACTGGTATGTTTCACGAATTGGCCCGCTGTGGTAATTCCAAGTAGTCCAAATACTTCACTAACCAACCCAAATGGATCGGCCTCTTGTATCTAAATAGGCAGCGTCAGACCATCTTCTCCACTATGATGCTTTAAGTATTTTACAGAGATTGCCTCAGTTTTACCGAGGATAAACAAATAATTAAAAAGAGAGAGAGAGAGAAATGGGAGCCGAAATTTTGTACATGCAGACAGCAAGGAAAAAAAAATAGAGAGAGAGAGATGTGAACCCAGCTATCGCTATTAGAAAGGTTCACATTTTTAATCACATCTTGCTACTTTTTTATTGTACCTGCAGGAATTAACCCTTTTTTTAGAATGTCATGTTAAAAGATCTGTGGTGGTAAAATCAATTCTAAAGAGGCTGACCCTGCGTCCCGTGCCCCCAAAACTCAGTGGTGCGTGAAGAACGCTGGATCAAGCCCCTAAATGTATGCAGCTTTAAAGAAGTAATGACCCTTTTTCTGTAGAGACAGGGAATGTCAAACAAACGAAGCGAGAGTTAAAAATCCCCCTTGAGTGGGTGACACGTTCCAAAGCGCGAGTGAGGAGAAAGCAGGATACTAATTCTGCTTCTTACCACTGGAAGTTGGGGTAGTCAAAGCCTTCATTTCTGACTCCTTGCACCTGTCTCCTCTGAGGACAGAAAGTTACAAGACACGTGGTAGGAAAGACGTGGAATAGATTTCAAGTTGATGCAGTTGATTTGATTTTTTTTTTTCTTTTAACTGCATTTGTCATCTTGTCCTATGAAAAACGGTTTCCTACTTCTTTAAATCTCTGGCTCTCTACTTTTTACAGACTTCCACAGAACAGTTTATTCAGACATCGGTGAATTGTATTTTCCAACAGCAAGCATTTTTGATAACTGGTTCAAACTGTATCATCGAGAGAAAAAACAAACAAACCCACAGTGCTGTAAATCTGATTGTTGCAGTGTTCTATTGAGGGGGTCCTGCCACTTACCCAGAGTTTGATTATACAGTGGAAACCTCTGGTGTTTTCCATAATAGAGGCCTAACCCCGTAAAATGTTTAGAAGCATTGCACCGTTTTAATACTGTTTCTATGTGTTCAAGGGGGCATCTTTGTTACCCCTGGTTTCTTTTAAGATCAGTTGTGATTATTCTGGAGCTAAGAGGCTGCTGGGATCAATGCTTTAGAAATAACCATTAAGGAAGGCAGCATTGCCTAGTAGTTTCTGGACAGGCCAGGGAGCTAGGCTATCCTGAGTCTGAATTCTGTTTCTACTCTGTGGACTTACACAAATCACTTATCTCCTCCCTGAGGCCCTGATTCAGGAAAGCACTTACACAGGCTTAAGTCCTGTTGACTTTGATGGGACTTAGGCACCTGTTTAAGGAGTCAGAGAGAGCTAGGTCTCCCAGTGCAGAACTCTGCATAGCCGAGTGGCTTTGAGTATCAGTGAAGTTATTCCCAGTAAGCAACAGGCCTGGCACCTACTGTATTTCTCTGGCACCAGCCTAGACTACAGTGTTATGCAAGGAGCCCTTTGTATGGACCAGCTGCAAAGCCCAGTGAAGTCAATGGAAGGAGACTTGACTGAGCTTTGACCCAGGCCTAAATGAATAACAAGTAAAAGGGATCTGATGATGCAAATACATTTCTAGTCCACCAAGAATTAAAAAGAAACATGAACAATCCCTCAACAGGCCTATTAAAGTTCAACAGGCACCAGAAGCCCTGGAGGCAAACCCTTGTTAAGTGGCAGGATCTTTAGGTTTGAAATCAGAAGGGAAGTATTACCAGGAGCATCATCCTCTGTAGAGCCAGGGCTGGCTTTGGACAGGGTGAGGAGCAGAGAAATATCTCCTCTCTTCTGAGTTGGCGCCTCATTTTTATGATAGCAGAAGCAGCAGAGTTTCTCACGCATGCACATTTCCTTGACTAAGCGTGAATTTGGTTGGTTTGGTTGCTGTAGATCCTTTTCAAAGGGTTTGAAAATGTTCCCTGGGTTTTAAACTTGAGGGGAATAAAAAGTGGGACAGAATCTGGGTTCATTCTGGAGGACGGGGGAGGCTCTAATGCATTAGGTAGCTCCAAGGTGTAGAATTTAAATTAGGGAAGCAGTGCAGTCTAGTGGCTAGAAGACAGGGTTCTGTGCCCAGCACTGTCACTGACTTGCTTTGTGACCTGGGGCCAAAAAAAAAAAAAAAATCCACTTCTCTGTGCCTCAGTTTACCCATCTGTGGAATGGGTATAATGATACCTACCTCACAGGGCTGTTGTGAGGATTAACAAATTACTCTTTTTCAAGCACTTTGCAATCCTCAGTGTCATATAGAGTGCAAAGTATTATTATTAGGAGGAACTAAAACAACACTATAGTTTTGGGTTCACCTACCTAGTGCTATCATAATCTTGTCATGCCGTTCAGCAAGGGGCAAAAATGACTAAACCAGCATGCACAGTATTTTTCTCTTCTGAGCTCTGAACGCTTTCTCGGCAATTAAAAACACATGGCTATGGTTCAGTAGCTATGGCAGATGATACGCTCCTTTGCTGGCAGTGATAATTGCAACCTAACCAAATTGACATACTTGGAAGGTTTTTAAGGAGTTAAAATAGACTAAAATTCAGTGTAAATATTAAAAAGAAACTGCCTTTAAGCTACGTTTTATGTTTCCTGGGCATTAGATTTTGGTTTTTTAGCAAGGAAAAAAACCAGTAAACATTAGTAATATAGTACCAGAAAAGTCTTTTTTTAACGTTTAGCTCCAAATATTTTGATTATTTTTAGATTCTGGGGGAAAAAAATATCAGAAACGCAGACTTGGTATGAGACAGTTGAAGACATTTTTTAAATTAATTTTTTTTTTTTAATTATAGGATCTGCTTTACTGTTCCCTTGAAATGGTACACACCTCATAGGCTTTTTTTAGGTTTTTTTGAACTTTCTTCTTTTTTTAAAGCATATAGTAACCGAGAGGTTTATTTTTTTTTTTCTTTTTTTTTTTTTCTTTTGAATGAAATCGGTGCGATCCTGTGAAACACGTATGCTCCTGAGAGGGCACAGATAATGTTTTTGAAACTCTAATTCACTCTCTTCTCGAGACCGGTCTGGAAGGAATGAACAAATCAGTTGGCCTGTGAACATATCAGCAGTGCTACTGTTAATTTCAGCTGGGGTTTTGCTAGGGAATTGAGGGCCAAAATTGTCAGAAGCGACTTGCAATTTTTTAGATGCTGCAATTACTGGGTGTCCAAGCTGGGACATCTTAAAGGAGTCCCAGTTTTCAGAAGGCAGGAGCTCAGCCCTATCTTAAAATCAGGCCCTTTCCAGTGTCAAGGTGAGTGACTTTTGAAAATATTGTCCCGGATGCCTAACTCCTTTGGAAATCCCAGCCTTAGGTTCTGATCCAAAACCCATTGGCAGTCAATAAAGACTGCAGTGGGCTTCGGATCAGGCCCTTACAGTATTGTTTAGGAAGAAAGAAATTCACCGTGATTCGGCTGAATCGGACCTGCCACCCCCCCCCCTCTTTTTTTTAAGTCATAGTTTGTAAAATACAGAGCGAATGAAATAAGCGAGAGGCTCTGGAATCATTTTATTCCTGAGAACATGCAGGTGCTGCAAGCTTGAAATTTACATGTGCAAACTACCTCAAACCTTACAATAAGATTTGAATGATAGATGGGAGAGGATGGGCGTATCCACCCTGCAGCTTTGCCCAGCCTCAGAAATAAGCCCTGAACAGAACCTTTCCTGAAAGCTCAGAGAAGGGTCTCCCTCCATCCTCCGCAGTGGTAGGTTTCCTGGAGGGAGAAGGAGTGGTTGGGCAGTTTATTACCCCTCCTGGTCAGTGTGGGATCTTCTTGCGGGTGGAGCAGGAGAATAGATGATGGCTCCTCCTTTTCCACTGTTGGCGTCTCGTTTCTAGGAGTCTGAGTAGGAAGCCTGCTTTGGTGCAATGGGAGCCTCTCTGGAGGGCGATGATTATCCCATCACCGTAAAATATAAGAGACCAGTCAATGTACATCAGATCCCGCCAACCTCATGGAGATTTTGCCCCCCCCCCTCCCGGGCACTCCAGAACCTCTGAAATCCAGTGCTGTGGCGGTTAAGACAAACCCAGCGGCTGATCCTTTGGCTCCTGCTGCATCAGAGGTAGGGCTGAGGCTCTCCTCTGAAGGAATACTAGGAAGGAGGGAGAAGGTGCCACCCCTCCACTCCCTAGAAGAGACCTGGTAAGAGAAGGTGGAGTAGCCTGCTGAATCAAAATGACACAGCAGGTTTGAGGGAGCCAGGGCCTGGGGAGAGTAGGACATACTGGCCATGATGCCATGCGGGCCCCTGAGGTTCAGATAGACATCCGGGCGGAAGGGTGATAATCAGAACCCTTTAAAAGTCAGCCCATCCCTAATTTAAATATGCATTTGAACCCTGCTGCTTTATTGTACATTACAGAATTTTTAAAATATTTGTTCAAGATTAATACCTCTCGGACACGTGGTCTGTTTGTGACACGGCAGGAGCGGCGGCGGGCAAAGCTGGGCCGCTTTTGAAACTGGCCTGTGGGAGGGGAGAAAAAGCCCAACGCCGTCTCACCACAGAGGTGATCGTCCCCATTCCCAAAGGCAGCGGGTAGGGTGTAAACTGTGCAGTGTACCAGTTAAAGGAGCGGTGATCTTCAACAGTGAACGATTAAAGAGATGGTGTCAGGTGAACCCAGGCTCACACTGTTGGTTTTATGACCCAAAAAGCAATATTTGGCCAAACTAGAACTGTTTCCACAGATACTTCTTTAAATTAAAGATTCCAGTAGAAATTTGTATTTCATCACCTGAAAACAGTAGCAAGTGTGCCGGTGGGGAAGGAACTGAAAAATTAAATTAATTCTAAACAGCAGCCAAACAGACCACAGTGCATAAAGTAAATCATTAATGGAACACAACTTAGATTCTTAGCGAAAATCGCTTTAGTTTAACATACTGGGAAATTAATAGGACTAAACGGCCTATAAAGCGGGGCAGAGCTGGTCTTTACAAAATTATTTAGTGTGTGTTAAAAGAGTTAAGGAAATTATGCTTTTTAAAGATGCACCCAATTCATCCCAAGATAAACTCCACTGGCTTTAAGGATGAATTTCTCCCCCCTTTAAAAAAATAAATAAAAATCTGACACTGTCCCTTTAATCAGATCTGTTCCAGTGAACTACAAAACCTTGATTAAACCCACTCCTCCCCCATGTGAAGCCCCCAGCTATTCCTTAAACAGCCAGTGCCCATGGAGTACGTTAGCTTCACTGCATGTCAAACAAGGGGACATGACCTTATATATAACCAATTCATCTTTGTTTATCTACCTCTTAGTGACAATAGAATAAAATAGGTAGTGGCAACTCCACATGCTGTAGTGTAGAGGAAAAAATTACTCTCTTTTTCCAAAGAAAAAATGTTCTTTTAAAAAAAAAATAGAATTTATGGATTTCTTTTCACTTTAATGTGTTCATTAGTTGTAAAAGTTCCAAACCTCAGCAGTGCTAAATTGTTCAGTTGTGACTAATTTTTTTTAAATGCTCAATATTCCATTACTTTTTTTTTTTTCTTTTTAACTTTGATATTTACTTCTGTCAGCCGTACAACTTCTCTCCGCGCCTCTGTCTCAGCGGACGCTTTGTTCGTGTGATGACTGGTCGCTTTCACATAGACTGGCATTCAATTGCCATTCAGCCCCCATTGCTTTTTGCAGCCCCTTTGCACCCCAGATGGTATCCCTTTAAAGTGGGGAAGTATTTTTAGGTGGTGTGAAATCTGGATGATTCGCTTTTACCAGTGGTCAGCGTGGGTTAACGATAAAGCAATCAGGGCTGGATTATAAGAGTAACAACCAAACAGGAATGGCTTGTGTGACTAAAGTGACGTCTTACATGATCATCTGAAGCTTAGGACAGTTCAATACACAGATGTGCAGATAGAGAGGTAGAACTAATCCATATTGCAGTTATCCTGGTTTTGAAATCCCCAGTCAGCTGCCATGTTGTTCTGTACTCCCTCATGCCTGATATTGGGGGACACGGGGAATAGCTAGTCCACCTGATTGATTTCTTCAAACAAGCGTGTGCTGCTTTCCCCCTGCACCCCAGTCACTGATCCAATGCAATTTCAGACTATTCATCGAAAAGTTGTACTTGACTGTAATGATATTTTTCCTCCCTTCGGTTGATTGTTTATTTTCTCTCTACTCCCCCTTCCCCTTCTGCTCCATGTTCTTTACCTTGTACTTTTGTGAGGCAGGTTAGTTGGCTCAGATCTGGAGTTGTGATTGTGGATGGACGCGGGCTCCATTTTTCTTCCAGCTAGGTTTTGCCACAAACCGCTTTACTCCACTGTTTCATTTTTAAAAATAAAGCAAAAAAAAAAAAAATTATACTGCACCTGTGTGTTTATCTCCATTCTTAGGAGAAACAAAGAGGTCAGCGATGCTGAGGAGTGGATGGGTGGGTGTTGATAGGATTCAAGGCATGGACGTAACAGATCTGCATGCCTCACACTATCACAGATGCCTCACTGGACTCTCTGCAGTATACTCCCGGTTATCTGAACAGCATGGAGGACTCGGATTTGATTTGGCCCCTCGGGAATTGGGATAATTGAGAGGGCAGGAGTCATTCAGCAGCCTTCCACATGGTGGCCTCCTTGCAGTCTAGGCCAGGGGTCTCTGCTCTGCCCCGCTCACTCACTCCCATGACATTGGTGCTGTAGAGGGTTCCTGATCCCTGCAGGCGGAAGATGCAGGACAGAGCAGAACCCCCTGGCCAGTACTCTGCCGCCCCAGGACTGCAGCCTTCCCTGCACCATGCGCCTACAGGGATCGGCCCCGCTCACTCGCTCCCGTGACAGCAGGGCTGCGGAGGATTCCTGCACTGTGGCAGGAGCCATTCAGCAGCAACGTGGCCTCCCTCACAGCTGGGAGCACAGCTGCATCCTCCTCCGAGGCCTGCCAGGGGTCTCTTCTCTATTATCCGCACCTCTGGATTTTCCTTGTCCCCCCACATGAGATACATGAGAGATGAGGAAGGGATTTAGATAATGCAGAGGTTCAGATCACAGGGTTTTGTGAGCAAACACTCTCAGAACAAAGGCTTAGCAGAGACTTTCCTGGGCAGTGCCTAGCACCCTAAAGGGCCAGTCAAAGCTGGGACTTCCAGGTGCTACTGCAGTACAAAGAGAGAAGTGGCTAGTGATTTTGAGGGCCTGCTGTGGAAGGCATCTTCAAGGGCCCTGGTTTTCAGAAAGCACTGAGCACCCACTCTCTAAAAAGTAGGCACTTCAGAAATGGAGCCTCCCCTGGGTCACCCAAAGGTTACTTTGCCTTCCAAGAACATTAGTGCTGGCAAAAATTCAGACATTCATGGTCACCGAAGCTCTCACTCAGTAACGTTGCCTTTCTCCCACCCCTGTCTCCTCCACCTAGATTGTAAGTTCCGTAGGCAGATATGGTCTCACACCATGCATCTGTACAGAGTCTAGCAAAATGAGGCCCTAAATCTGTGATCTCGGTTGGAGCTTCGAGGTGCTCCAGTAATAAAGTGAATCCGAGGGACTGACTGTGGCAGCTAATCAAGTTTAAAAACTGGAGCAAGTAGGTACAGGATTCCTCCCTATCCATATTAACTTAGTGCTTTGTCTTCTGCTGCCACAACTAAAGCTGTCTATAGAATCATGAGGTATCATTATGCACCTCAACTGTATTGCACACCTGGACTCTCTGACAGCAGTAAGGGCTGGCTTTCAAGCAGGGCCCTTTTCTTTTTGTGGTAGCTTTTAAAACACCCACCTTAAATATTTTTAAGAACAACACTGCAGCATTGAGAATACACAATCTCTTACCTAATTATAAAAGGATAGTAAGTGTACTAGAAAATCCCTTTAATCACCATGATGTAGAATGCTCTCAGTGTCACCTCCGGGGGACACAGAGCACTAAGAATTTCAGCTCTTGCATGAATGGATAGAAGTACTTTTCAGAACCACAAGGAAAATTCTCAACTCAAATAAGGTATTTTAATTATCCACATCACAGTAGTGTAAAGGAACCCCGATCATGGTAGGTGCTGTCCAATAACAACAGAGATAGCCCCTGCCCCAGTGAGCTCACAGGCTACAAGACACCCAGAGAGGTGCCAACAAAACAGCTGAGCAAAAATCAAAGCTACGTCATTTGCCTAAACAACGTCAGAACATTTCATACCAAGGCCAAGTTCTCTCATCTCGTCAGAAGTACGGGGCCCTGACGCGTAAGACCCGTGGTCTGCTTGTGGCATTTACTTCTTGGTTGAGATTAGCATCCAGGTCCCACCACTGTGGTAATGGTGGGGTTTTTTGATGATGTGGTTAGCTGCCCACTAGGAACTGAACTCCACCATTTCACATAGGCCACGAGCTCGCAGATGAAAAGAACTCGGGTCACGTGAACGTGGATTGCATTCAGGCAGGACAATTAGGAGAGTTTGCATTTTCCTCCTCTTAAGTGAAAGCTTCTTAACTAAGCCAGGTTTCCAACATCCCCACTCCGGTCCTTAAGTAAGGAGTAACCATAAGAAATTCTCAACAGATATTGCATAGGTAACATACTAACTCCATTTAGGATAAACCAAGCTCTTCAGTCTAAACATGAAAGTCATTGTGCTTCTGGCACTCGACTTGAGAACACGCATTCCAGTTACTCCTCCAAGAAGGACGTCAGACAGTCTGTGCATCCCTGATAATCCATTCAAATGCAGGGAGGATGTGGAGTGCTACCAGATCAAACCAGTAGGAATTCCGCCCCACCACCCTTCACTCTGCACTGGCTGGAAAGGACACAGTGCAAGGCCACGAAGAATCTTGCTCAGTATTAGCCAAGCGGCCTCACCCTATGAGGAAACACCATTGCAAGGCCTGTAGCAGGACCCGAGTGCAGATAACACACATGACTGCGTTGTCCATTTCAAGTTTCGGCCAAGAGATTCCAGAATCCCAAATTCAGCCCATTAAAAAGTTTTTATAGAAAGGTAGGTGAAAAAGAAAGGCATACAGTGTGGCACAAATAAGGCAATTAGGCTGAAACCCAGAGTGTACTCCTGCCATGGGCATCAGGGAGGTTACAGTAGGAATTGCACACAGCAGGATAAAAGGGTTATCTTCTTGAGTAGCATTTCAGTTGTTTTTTGAAGTAGTGCAAAGATAGCTTAAATTGGACCTGTGCTTGGGTGTTGGTCCGGAACCTTTTATATTGGTCTTCTACCTTAATCAGGTTGGGATCAGATGCGGGATTATGTGCTTGGTGACCAATAGAAACATCAGTGCAGGAACCGACAAGCAAGATGCCCAGTCCATCCACGAAAAATTCTGGGGAGGAGAAAAAAAATTGAAAAGCAAAGATAAGCGACCCTGCATTTCCCGAAGAATGGCTGTGAAACTATTTTACAAGGCTCTGTATGGTCCACTCGGGATTGAATCACTTCTCCCTGTAAAGGAATTGAACCACGGGTCCTCTGGGTCTAAAACCAAGCTGCTACGGCTTGACCTAGAGAACCAGGTCCATTCACTTGTGGACATTAGTGGGTATGTGTACACTGCAGTCAAGCTGTGACAGCAGCATGGAAAGCCAAATCTGTGCTAGCGTGGCTAGAAATAGCAGCGTTAGACGCAGCAACCCAGGCTGTACTAGCACCCCAAGGTACGTCCTCATGACGGTAGCCCGTGCTGAAGCCTGGGCTACCACCTATGCCTGTACGCAGCTATTTTGAGCCCTGCTAGTGTGGGTATGTCTAAAATGTGGATGTCAGTAGACCTAGAACTAGACTCAACAAGATACTAGGGGATGCGCTGTCGGGAACAATCTTCACTGGCAGGGAGATGGGCTAATAGGTGCATCTTCAGTGTGACAGCAGTAGAGGTCAATGGGTGACCAGGAATGAACAATTTCACGGAGAAGGAGCCAATTTACCTTTTCTGATAGATAGTGCTCAAACTCCTTCTGTCGCCTCTCTTTAATTGAGGCAAGATCTTTCTTATTGATATAATCTTCCAGCTGGTGGACGTTCACATGGTCGGCTTTGGCACACTAGCACTGATTCTTTGGAACTAGCCTGAAGAGGGGGGAAGAAAAAAAAAAGACAAAAACCAGAAGGCTCAGCTTGTGCAAGGGCACTGGGAGAATCTGCTGTTTTGTGACCTTCTTAAAATAATATGCATTTGGGCAAGCTTGATGGGTTAGACCCGTATCTATATGGGGCGTGTGTATCTATATTAGTGAGGGGGGAGGGATAGCTCAGTAGTTTGAGCACTGACCTACTAAACCCAGGGTTGTGAGTTCAAACTTTGAGGGGATCACTTAGGGATCTGGGGCAAAATCAGTACTTGGTCCTGCTAGTGAAGGCAGGGGGCTGGACTCAATGACCTTTCAAGGTCCCTTCCAGTTCTAGGAGATATAGTATATCTCCATAAATAAAATATGGGGCTAACCCACCAACCATGGACATGAAACCCATGTTTCAAATGCACACTGGCAAAGTTCTGATCTCAGCTGGACGCTACCTTCCCAGCACTGAGGGATGTTCGGCTCTGGATGGGAACGTTGTGATGGAGCCAGAGCTAAAAAGCGAATAGGATCCCATCCTGCCTTTGCAGGGTGAATGTAGCTTCCTTGGTAAGTGGGTTGGACTGTAGGACATTTGGGCCAGATTCTCAGCTGGTGTAACTGCACACTGACACCAGCTGAGAAACTGGTCCTTTTTTACACAGAGAGCCCAGGAAAGCTGCAGCTCAAGGTAAGGGCCATAAAACAACAAACCAAACCACCACACCCCCGGGACCACTCCAGGACCACTCCATCATTCTTAATACCAGAGCCAACTTTTGGGATAGAGAACCAGTGACCATGCCCCACCTCTCCTTCCCAGTTTGGAAAGGAGAACCCTATGGCTGAAACACTGAACTGGGAGTCAGGAGATCCAGGTTCTATTCCTAGATCTGCCACAGGCTCTCTGCGAACTCAGAAAAGTCACCTAATCTCTCTCGCTGGATGCCTCCTCCCCATGCGGAAGGGAGCAAGGCTGCAAGATTCCACTCCCTGGTGGAGGAGAGAGTTTCTGGTACTGACATACTGAGGCTATCTTCCCCGCAGCTAGGAGAGGTGACCACTGCCCTCCTATCCAGCATGCAGAAGGGATGGGGACAGAACACAAGGAGGAGGGAAGCTCCAAACCCACTTAAGATCCAGAACAGAGAGGGAAAGAGCCCTCTCTTTCATCCCAGAAACTGGGTCAAGTCAAATGCAACCCTCTATATCTCTAACCGCCACCAGCCCAAACAGCAAAACAAGCAACCACATGGGCAGTGTACCCCAGTTTACTAGTTTTCCCTTAAACCACCGCTCCTGCAAACCACACAGCACTTGTGAGCACTTCTAACAAAACCAGTTTTATTTAAGAAAGAATAAAGATTTAAGTAGAAACAAGAAAGGATGGTGGAAACAAATGGTTACAACACAAAACAAAAGCATAAGAAGTGAACCTGGGTCTACACTTACTAATAGTTACCTTTCCTATTTAATAAAGTAGGCTGCCCACCCAAAGTTCAGTCAGTTGCAGAACAGGATGGCTTCACAAAAACCAGGATCCATTTTTTCACGAGAACATCCCTGCTTTCCTCAGGGAATGGATGCAGAGGGTCTCTCTCTCCTCTCTGTTATACTGAAATAGTCTTGTTCCTATTCATAGATAAAACCAAACGGGGGTTCACCCTAATATTCCTTTTTTACCTTCAACAGGTTTTGACTGTTTGCAGTTGTCTCTGGTGGTTTGCCACTCCTTTCCAATTTCTCAAACATGCATTTCCCCAAGCCCCATGGTTTCGTCACTGTTCAAATAATAACTAGTAGAGAAATATGAAGATAACTATGTTTTAACTGCACTATACATTGGTCCAGCAACATTTCCCCCCCTCCTTTCTCCTGTGCAGGAGCTGTACTAAGTCATGTCCATATTGAGCTGTGGTATTCATTGCACAGAAAGAGTGCCTGCCAACAGTTGTGCAACGAACAGGATTTGTATTTAATAACTTGCTATCTGCCTATCATGAAAATACTGAAGCCACGAAGTGGGGTTGCTCAGCATTTGAAGGGGGGGGGAGGAAGAGTCTAACCAAACTTCTCTTTGGGTGCCTAAATTTAGACACTTGGGCTTGAACGTTTGGGCCCACCATTTAAACAAGCCATGGTATGAACACTGGTGGACTAAAAACCACACACCTAAATCATCTATAGCGATCACTTCTAAATAAACCCATGGAAGACAGAAGCACCCTCTGCTTCACCTTTTGAGCTTTAAACTCATCAGCTTACCAGGGGGGAATGAGATGGGAATCCTAAACTTAAGGAGGAATGGATTTTTCACATCAGCAGGACTCAAAAGGAGGAAATCCAGCCACACAAAACCTATTCCAGGCCCTAGCCTGACATTAGCAATACCACCACGGCTTATTTACATGGACCCAAGAAAGGAAATGGCACTTATACAAACAGGGGAAAGTCCAACTAGACTTGGAATGCTGTCCATCATGAAGGGCCCCATCCTGCAAGAACACGTACACAGGGAAAAGTCATTTTACTCACACAAGCTATTCTCCATTACTTCCGTAGTATTGTTTGAGTGAGCAAGTTACTCACTTGCCTACATGTTTGCAGAATCAAGTCTTAACAGATAAGTCAGTTAATTGTAGGGTTTGTCTTCACTGAAGAATTAACGAGTTCTGTTCACACCCAAACCCTCTGAACTCCAAGTAGGGGTGCTTTTAGCTCAAGTTAGCTGGCCCATCAGGTGTATAGACTACAGCTGGCCAGCTGTTAACACAATTGCTCTGTACTACAGTGGCCACTCACACATCCCCAGAATAATGGACACTCTGGTACTTCTGGGAATGGTGTGGGCCCGCCCCCGCCAGCATGACCTCGCACACCTGGTGCGTACAAGCTCATGCTGCACAGAGGACGCCATTTTGAAGAACGCGCCGCTCCACTCACACAGGCGGAGGTGGAATGGCGCATTCTTCAAAATGGCGTCCCTCGCCTGATACTGGACAAAACCAAGTCTGGTTTTGTCTCAGTAACAGCCAGGGGACAAGTCACCCAAAAAGAGGACTGTCTGGTTTAAAACTGGAGGAATGGCCTTTCTGCACGGTGCTGCTCACATGAGTCATTTTGCAGTGTGGCACTTTCCCTTCAGACAGGCTAACTCGAGAAGAGTCATTTGAGTTCACCCAGCAATGACGAAGTTGTAACCATAAATATTCTTTGTTTGTTTGTTTTCCTTTCAGTTTGTCATGTACAGAACAAGTAGAGAAAACATTTGTGTTGGTTTTTTTTAAAGTTCCCATTAAATTTTTTTTTAAATACACATCATGGAAATATTTTTTAGTTTTCGGAATTGTAAAAGGCATTTTCCCTTTTATTTTATATATCATTTTACTTAAGATCACTCAAATTGTATTGTGAAGGACAAAATTCAAAAGAAAACAATAACTCTGAAGAAAAATGACTATTTGTCAGGCTTATATCCTCAAGTCACTTTGGATCCTATTCACACAAAAGGCAACTTCCAGATATTTGTAAAAAAGCCAGATCACACAAGAACAGGGAGATTATAAAAATTCTGGTATTTTTAAACAAACCAAAAAAATTAATTCTGCCTCACCGTCCCTTTTAAAATGATTACCCTGAAGAATAAAATTCCAGAAACTAAACAAGGAAGATAATAAAATAAAACATAAGACATTCAGAACTAAAGCAAAACTAGGGACCAGTCCTCTAAACATTTAATAATTGTGAACATTTTGCCTGGTATTGGTATTGCCTGGTTTACTGGAGCATACCAAGATCTCTTGCTTTTTGGCTGGTGGTAGGAGGAAGATTGTAAAGAAAGCATTACATGCCTGTGGAATTATTGCACTTGATATTTAAGACAACTCCTCCCCCAAAGTAAAAATTTTGTTAGCCTTTTATCTATAGGATTAATCTTGAAACCCTTATTCATTAAAGTAGTTCCTTATGATTTTATTTAAGTCAATATGGCTACTCTCCTGATTAGGGGTCATTTGTAAGGCACCACAAGTCTTACAACCGTATGCAAAGTTTTGGGATAAGCAAATACAACCACCTGCAAGTACAATGATTCAACACTAAAGCACTGACTTGAAGTAGGGGAAGGGGTCTTACTACTATTAGGGCATGAGAACTCATAAAGTGAGGTATTTTTGAGAATATCTTACTTTCAAGTTTTTTTGTTGGCAGAAATACAGGCAATCAGGGAATACAAGATTACTTCTGCATTTACTCTTCTTGATCAACAAGGAAGAAAGATGTTTAAATGTATCTATGATTGCGACCTTCCTGGGATTTATTGGATTCCTTCGCATTGAGTTCCTCTTCTCTATTTTTAGTACCCTTTATTCTGAGGCATTATGGTAATTTTTCTTTTTGGGACAAGGAAGTGACTGTGTTTAAACACTGAAGCAGCAGTAGTTTCTTCTCCCCTCTGACCCCCGCATCATTCAATATAGCTAAGAGATGTGTGCACCTTTAACACACACAGACAACAACAAGCCACAATCAAACCTGCAGTAAGATCTCAGAATCCACTGGCAGCTGAATACCCTGGCTATGTAGGAAGCCCAGGAATAAGGAGAGATCCATTCCCAGAACATGCTGATTCTAACCAACCAAACACGCCCGAGGACCATGAGCTCCCCACAAGTAACCAATTGCATTAATCTGAGCGATATGGCAAAGAGAGCTGTCCAGCCCTCCCAGAAACTCACATCCCTAGTACACAGGTACCCAATATCATCTTATCTCCAGGTATTCAGTGCCTACAGCCCACCCTCTTAACAAGTGCAATAACTGCAGACCTACCTGAGAAACAAAGCATCAAACACATCTTTACCCGGAAGATGCTTATAAACAAAACCACCTAAAATGAGCTAGGGGAGAATATTTACCTGCTCTGTGGACTTTTTTAAAAAGCAATTGCTTTAGCGTGGCACAAAACTAGAAACCTGGAACTGCTGCAAAGTCAAATTGTTGGTGAAAAAACATAAAATGTAATTCAATTATGTGTCGGTCTATTAAAATCAGGATAATGACAAACCTCACAACATCTATGCCAAAAGGAGAAGCCTTGTCCGTTTCAATATAGACAGTGACAACCCAGCAATGCTACTGGAAATGTCCCCAATTCTGAGATTTTCAGCCAAACTACTCAAAAGGTAAAAAACTTCCTCCGTGGGGAATGGCAGAGCTGTACCATCACCCTATGCAAAATTCTCTCCATGAGAACAAACACCTACTAAAAATATACTGCAAACAAACTACTGGTCAGCTTAAAAGGACATAAATATTGATCTTTTAAAAAAAATAACTGCAAACTAAGCAAAATAAATTTTATTTTGGAAATGCAGAAAGAGAACACACACTGAACTGTATAGATACAGGCCTCGTAAGAGATGCAACCCAGAACACCAGTGCCAGAAAGAAACCACTGGATAAACACAATTCACCAGTAAAACAACTTGTTAAATTATTTTTAACAGTATAATCCAGCTCATCCTTCTATGCAGGAGCAAAGTCTGTGGGCCAGTTTTAGCTCTGGTTTGGATCAAATCACAGTTGTCAGCAGAGGCAGTAGGAACTCTGCCTATAGAGGTTTGGTTTGGTTTTATTCTTTCAGCTAACAGTTATCTGTCACTGCCATATGAATCAGGGCAGCGTATACCCCCTCCGACCACGCTCACCTGCACCATGGAGAGGCTTTCCTCCCATGAAAGGCAGCATCGTCTAGCAGGTAGGAAACTGGTGTGGGAGTCAGGAGAGGTGGGTTCTGTTCCCAGCTCCGTCACTGGCCTGCTGCGTGACCTTAAGCAAGTCCCTTCACCCCTCTGTGCCTCTGTTTATTTACCCATCCATCCTTTGGTCAGGTTGGTCTTCTTAGACCAGCAGTTCTCAAACTGTCAGTCGGGACCTGACTTTAATGGGGTTGCCAGGACTGGCTTAGACTCGCTGGGGCCCAGGGCCGAAGCCAAAGGCCAAGTCCCACCACCGTGGGCTGATGCCAAAGCCCAAGGGCAGGGCTCAGGGCCGTCTTTAGGATTTATGGGGCCCTATGCAGTATTATTAAATTGGTGCCCCTATGCCTGACTTGCTCTTAGTAACACAAACATAAGCTTACAGTATTGGAAAACTTCCTCCTCCGGCCCCCCCGCTCCCCAAAGTCCCATGCCCACCTCTACCCCGCCCCCCGCCCCCAAGCTCGGCTCCCCCCTCTCTTCCCAGACTCCGGGTACCCCCCGGCTCTGTTCCTAGCCTTACCTGACCCCCCCGGCCAAGTTCCCCAGCCCAGTTCCTCCTCTGCCCCCCCCCACTCTCCAAAGTCCCATGCCCACCCCCTCTCGTCCCAGACTCCAGGTATCCCCCCACCCCACTCTGTTCCCAGCCTCGCCTGCCCCAGCTCCCCCTGTTTACTTACATGCAAACTTCCAAGCGCTCCTGCTGAGGGGAGGGGAGGGGCCAGGGCGTCTGCTCGGGGAGAAGCCTGCGGGCCCAGCACTGGGGAGGGGCCGGAGAGGAGTCTATGCAGCAGCCCGTGAGGGTGGTGCCCCAAATTTTTGGGTGCCCTACGCAGTCGCGTATGCCTAAGGACGGCCCTGCTGGGGCTGAATCTCTCAGGCTTTGGCTTTGGCCCCCCTGCCCCAGACAGTGGGGCTCGGGCTTTGGCCTCCCCACCCAGTGCAGCAGGGCTCGGGCGGGCTGAGGCTTTGGTCCTCGCTCCTGGGGTCGTGTTGTCAGAAGGGGTCGAGGTGCAATGAAGTTTGAGAACCTGTCTTAGCCCAGTGGTTTTCAAACTTTTTTTCTGGCAACCCAGTTGAAGAAAATGTTTGATGCCTGTGACCCAATGGAGTTGGGGTGTGGGAGGGGCTCAGGGCTGGGGCAGAGGGTTGGGGTGCAGGAGTGAGGGCTGCTGGGCGGGGCTGGGAATGAGGGGTTCAGGGCATGGGAGGGGGCTCTGGATTAGGGCATGGGGTTGGGGTGTGGGAAGGGGTCAGGGCTCTGGGCTGGGGGTGCAGGCTCTGGGGTGGGGCTGGAGATGAGGGGTTTGGGGTGCAGGAAGGGGCTCTGGGTTTGGGGGGGCTCAGGGCTGGGGATTGGGGCGCGGGGTTGGGAAGCAGGCTTACCTCGGGCGGCTCCCGGTCAGTGGCGCAGCGGGGGTGCTAAGGCAGGCTTCCTGCCTGTCCTGGCACCACGGACCGCGCTGCGCCCCAGAAGTGGCCAGCAGCAAGCCCGGCTCCTAGGCAGAGGCATCTGGAACTGGTGCTCTGGGCGGGGGCAGTGCGCAGAGCCCCGTGGGCCGCCCCCCGGCCTAGGAGCCAGATAACAGTGTTAGAACAGATAGGAATTATCCTGCCTTAGCCGGGCAGCACCACCGACAGGACTTTTAATGGCCCGGTCGGCGATGTTGACTAGAGCCGCTGTGACCCAGTGCCTTACGTTCCGCAACCCAGTACTGGGTCGCGACCTGCAGTTTGAAAACCACTGCTTAGGGAAGCAGAGTATCTCAGCTGTGCTGCAGCATGGGGCCCCGAGAGAAGAGTTTATAACGCTGAGGGTGAGAATGCACCTTTCTCTCCCTTTATAATTACTGCAAACCGTCTTCCACAGTGGTCTCAACCACTCTGGCTTGCAAGACTGTTATTGCAGCATATTAGTTCCCAACAAGCGTTGGCACCGAAAGCAAAATCCTCTTTTCGGATCTACATGCCGCAGCTCAACTCTGCTAGCCTGCTCTCTAGCTATGATAGGTTCATGTCCTGAGCGCAGATCAGAGCCGGGATGTGAGCAGAGAATTTCATCCATGGAGAACACAGCTGTTTTCCTGTCCATCAAACCCAACCCAACCAACACACACTTCAGGGCTCCATAGCCATGGTTGCAACATTGCAGCTTGCACCAGTGATGGTGCAGCAGCAGGGACCACTGCCTTTTAAAGAAGTGTTTCCACAGATCAAAATCCTCCTCTTGGTAAAGGTGCCACTGTATCCAAAACAGGGGTGGAGGGAGGACTAGAAAAGTCCTCACACACGCTGGGGTGGGTCCCAGCTGCCTTTTCTCATGTCTGCAGCTTGGCCTTCTGGGGGGGGTTACAATGGCAGCCTAATTCCCCATCGATGTGGCTTGCAGAATCTTGCTGCCGCATTTAATCAGGGCTTAAAACTGCCCTCCGTAGGCTGCATGGGGCATCCCCGCTGGGCTCTGCCTGGTTCCCACAGGACGGAGTGGGGGAGCGTGGCGGGGGAGGGGATGCTGCGGGGAAAGGGGCAGGAGGGAAGGGTTTTTTCCCCTGCAAGGCAGCTGGTAATGGCTGAGGAAGGTTTCCCCGCACTGTGCTAGGCAGCTGGTCCCATGGTGTAATGGTTAGCACTCTGGACTTTGAATCCAGCGATCCGAGTTCAAATCTCGGTGGGACCTCTAGGGACTTTTTGCCACCGAGTCCTTACTAAATTCACAGGCAGAGCGGAGTCGCGTGCGAGGCGGGAGGGGGCGAGCCCCAAACTCTCCCCCCGGCTAATATCAAAGGGGGGGGGGGGCTCAGCTGGGACTCCATTTTGTGTATAGGGAGCAAAGGGGAGCGAGGGCATGTTCGTGCGCAGGCGCGGGGAGATGGGGTGCCGAGGCACCGAAGAAATCCGAGTGACGCCGAAGGGCCTGGCCCCGCCCTCCCTAGCGCAGATTGGCTGAGTGAGGGCGTGCGCCCGCCTGCCCCGCCCTGCTATTGGCTGGCCAGCGATGCCCTTCCTCGCATTGGGGCTTGGGGCCGCCGGGTTCGGAGCCGAGCGCGGAGGTTCGGGGGCCGTAGCCTCTTCCCGCCCTCGCCTCGCTTTGGACCTCGGTCTTCCCTCAGCGCCGCCCCTCCCCCCCGCATCGCGCGCTCTGCTGGGAGCCCCCCCCCTCCCGTCACGCGGGCTCTGTCTCTAGCGCCTTGGCATCCCTGGGGGGCCTCTCAGGCCATGCTGGGGCTGCGCTGGATTCCCAGCCCCCCCACACACCCCCTTAACTCTGACCCCCAGGTTCATGCAGTGTCACAAGGGGGCTTTGAATCCTGCCTCCCTCCTCTCCTCCGTTCCCAACCCTGCCTGGTCTCCCCCCGCTTCTCTCGGTCCCCCCAGCCTGAGCCACGCTGCAGCTCCACTCTTGGAGGGAGCTCACTGCTGAGGTGCTGTGGCCCAGTGGGTAGCGTGCTGGCCTGGCATTTGGGAGACCTGCGTTCTGGTCCCAGCTTGGCCATTGACCTCCTGGGAGACCTTGCACAGTCACGGTCCTGCTCTGTGCCTCAGTTTCCCCTCCCCCTTGACCAGCTGTGAGTCTAACTCAGTGGGCTATTTGGCCTTCTCACCTCCCTGCTTGTACTCCCAGGGCCTGGTTTTTTAGAGGTGTTGACCACAGGACCGGCTCTAGGCACCAGCAAACCAAGCACGTGCTTGGGGTGGCACAATTTCAAGGGCCGCATTCTGGGTTTTCTTGGAGGTTTTTTTTTTTTTGCGCTTGGGGCGGCAAAAAACCTAGCGCTGGCCCTGGTTGACCACCATTGACTTGGACCGGAGTGATGGACGCGCAGCGCTCCTAATAAGCAGGCCTTAAGTAACTTGCCTCTTTTAACCAGGTGTTTGTCACGGCTGGCTGATGCAGTGGCTTTGAAATACTGCAACTTCTCAGAGCACAGGATCTTCAAATCCCAGACTCAACTCAGCCCTTCATCCTTCGATTCACTGCTGTCCACTCAGGAGTAGGTCCTTCAGGATATGATCTGCACAGACTCTGAAGACCCCAGTGTTATTTCTTATGACTGGTTTGCCCCCGCAGTTTCCTCTTCCCCAATGCTAGGTCTGCTGTGTGCCATGGGCAGCTGCATTTCTGGAGTGCCGTGTGCCCTTAGAATGAGAGATGCTAGCAAATTTTAAAATGTGTCATGTAGATTTCAGAATGATTTTCAAGGGCCATTGATGTGTGGGAAGGGGAAAAGTTGTGTAGCAAGAGAAAGGAAAAAGAACAGGAGTACTTGTGGCACCTTAGAGACTAACAAATTTATTAGAGCATAAGCTTCTTGGGCTACAACCCACTTCTTCGGAAGGCTGTATCCCCACTTTGAACTTTAGGGTACAAGTGTGGGGGCCTGCATGAGGACTTCTAAGCTTAACTACCAGCTTAGATCTGGTCCGCTGCCACCATTCCCACAAGCTAATTCCCTTCCCTGGGAAGCTTTGAGAAACCTTTCACCAATTCCCTGGTGAATACAGATCCAAACCCCTTGGATCTTAAAACAAAGAGAAGTTGACCCTTCCCCTCTCCTTCCTTTCACCAACTCCTGGTGAATACAGATCCAACTCCCTTGGATCTAAAAACAAGGAAAAATCAATCAGGTTCTTAAAAAGAAGGCTTTTAATTAAAGAAAAAGGTGAAAATCATCTCTGTAAAATCAGTATGGAAAATAACTTTACAGGGTAATCAAACTTAAAGAGCTCAGAGGACCCCCCTCTAGTCTCAGGTTCAAAGTACAGCAAACAAAGATAAACACTCTAGTAAAAGGTACATTTACAAGTTGAGAAAACAAAGTAAAACTAAGACGCCTTGCCTGACTTTTTACTTACAAGTTTGAAATATGAGAGACTTGCTTAGAAAGATGGGGAGAACCTGGATTGATGTCTATTTGTAAAGAGACTGTAGCATTTTGTCAGTTGTATGCAACGTCAGGCTGGCAAATGAAATGTTGGAGTACTTCAGTAGCTCTCCTGGTATTTCAAACCAAGATTGCTCTGACTAATTACAGTGAAGGCTTCCTAGTCTGGGGTGAGAGAACTGGTTCTCTCTTTCCTGGCACCTGAATAGATGATACTACCACCAGATGGCAGACTGATCACAGGTGGAGATCTGACTGATTTCGTGACTCTTGTTGTCTGTCAGCTGCTGAAATAAGGATTGAGTGAGACCACTGCCTGTCTTTTGTCTATGACAGTGGTTCCCAAACTTTAACAACCTCTGAATCCCTTTCAATAAAATGCCAAGCCTCATGAACCCCCTCCTAAAAATGAATATTTCCAGGGATTTTCTCCCTTACCTGAGTAAAAATTATAAAAGCAGTGATCTTGGAAATATAAAATTTGTTATTATGACATGCTTATTACACACTATTTATTATTAGTTATAATTACAGTATTTTTATTACATTATGAAAATGGCAACACTCTTCCAAGATTTCACTTTTGTAGCTTGTATCACTTTGAATAAGCCTGTTATAAGACAAGGCTCCTATGTTTCATCAAGGAGTATTAGATGTGAAACAGCATGACGATATTTAAGAAGCCAACTCAAAGAGTTCCTCCTACACAAGTAGTCAGGTCTTGAGCAGTCCCGGCAAACAACGCACGTTACAACAAAGCTTAAACTTGTTCTTCATAATAATTTTAAAAACAATACTAGCTGCCTATTTAATTTAAAAAAACAGCAAAAAATATCCACCTCCCTTTCCATTTCTTATAAGGAGTCTTGAAGTTTAAATCTCCTCACTGTGATAGATATGCTTGCTTGGATCTGTGTAGCTCTTGGAAGTCCAGGGGCTTCAGGCTGCTGGCCCCGTGCTGCCCGGGGTCCCTAGGGACAGCTCTGTCCGCCATTAGGGAATTTTTTTCCCAAGAACCCCCTGTAACATTTCACGAACCCCCATGGGTTCACAAACTCCAGTTTGGGAACCACTGGTCTATGACCACCTACCTGTTGAGAGGGCATCACCTTTCCTCTCTCCACTTGTTTGCAGCTGGTTCTGGGGAGCGTCTCTGAATTGCAATATCTGTGTCAATGTTCAAACAGCTGTTGCTTCATCCTGTGAGTCTGAAAATGGGGGCAAAATGCAAACTGAGGAATGAAGATTTGCCCCCAGATGGGACTGAGACCAGGGAATTAGCTGATTTGGGAATATGGCAGGCAAAAAAACTGAAAACTAAATTACCTGATGGAGACACTTACTAGGATGTTAATTGCTCTTACTTTGCTCTTTGCTCTTACTAGGATGTTAATTTCCAAGTACGAACCTGCAACAGTTTGCCACTTACAATGTGGTTCTATTGCAGAAGGTGGCTAGGTAAAAATGCCCCCCTTAGTCAGCAGATCCATGCTGCACACCCTCCAACTTTAGTGGTAAAAATAAGATTCTACTTCTCTTAGCTCAGCTGAAACAACACAGCAAAGCAATTGAGCTGGGTTGTCATCATGAACAGAATTTTTAACTAAATTCTAATTGTGGGGCCAAACTCCGCCTCGTTATACCAGTGCTGCTCACCCCTCCCGGAGATAATGGAGCTACCTGAGTGTAAGTGAGTGCAGGATGTAAAGACAACAGCATTACACACGGGAGGGCAGAATCTGACTTGCTGTCACTGGTGATGATGTAGGTCTGAAATAACCCAGCTTGATTCTCAGATCCCAAGGCAGGTTTGGAGACTGGCCACTGTTGGTAAGCAGAACAAACTTAATTTGGAGTCACTGAGAGAAGATAAACATGAAGGCCTGGGGTAACATGTCTGCAGAATCGCTTTTCAGATTAGAGCTCCACTCTTCATTTGTGCATCTTTTAAAGGGAGACTTGCAGGTTGTAGAGAGGGAGCTATATTGCACCATTCGCTTTTAAGCAGAAGTCTCCATGGAAGAGAGAGAGCCGATCTGCCTAAAACCAGATGGTATAGTTGACCTGCTTGGGTCATTAGTTGGATTTAAATCTGGGACCTTCAGATCTAAAAGCATGACTCTTCTCCTTGAACTAAAGGACTAAATCACCTAGGTGGAAATAATATTCTTGTAAACATTTTGTATGCACAAGGCACTACAGCAGAGCAAATGCCCACATTCTTTTAGAATGGGTTACACAGGCATTATAGGACACCGGACTCTTTTTTTAGGAACCTTCATATTGGCACAAACCAGGTTTATTTCCCTCAATTTTCTGCAAAAATATAGCTATGTAGCAGCCTGAATCATAATGACCATGGCTACAAGCAGGGAGTCACCATGCTGTGAACATTTTAATTTCCTGAGGCCAGCACTTCTTGTGTCACACTGGAAGGGTGACTTTGGTTCCCCCCCCATCACTATGAATGCATTGTTAGTTCTCGCCACCTACTGCATCTGCTGCCTCTTTCTCCGCAATTGTATGTGTGATCCTGGATCTTGGAAACCCCACCTGCCCTATCGAAGACTTCTGACCTGCAGAGGGTATTCCATTGACTAACATTGACTTCCTGTACCAAGCTGGTGGAATCTTAAAAGTTCCAGGATTGGAGTTGCTTGGTTGCTTCAGGAGATTCTAAGGACGCTGCAGGCAGGGTTCAGGAGGCCCTTGCTTAAACAAATTTCAAAGGCTGGTTACAACCCCTGCTTTCAGTGCTGTTGGTAAATCCTTTATAAAGACCAGAGGCCAGTCGAACAGGAAAGGCCCAGAAACCCAAATCCCTTTAATACAGATTATTTCACTCTGACGCAGGTTACAAGGAGCTTAGCTTTCATTAAATAGGTCAATCTGCTTTGAGAACAGTAATACCTGGGTATATTTGATCTATCTCCCCCCTCCCCTCCCTCTCAGATTGGAAACGGAAACAAAGAGCAAAGCTCTTATCTGTCAGTGGGCAAGTTTTAATATTTCATAAGTGCCTGATGGTGACATAATGGGTGACACATTCCAGCAGAGGCTGTTGGGAGAGGAAGATTTGGGGGAGAGGGATGAGAAACTTGGTCTTGTTTTTAACCTGAAGATGTGTGTTTTGATTAGAAAACAGCATATTGTGTGTGCTGATTGGAAAGACCCTTTCAAAGGATGTCAGATACTTTGCCCTTTCAGTGCCAACAATGGGTCAAACCCCACTAATCCTGACTCAGGCTAAATTCCCATGAACTTCAATTTGAATTTCACTCAAGGAAAGATTGCTGGGTGGTTTTGCCCTCTGTCAGCTTAACTGAGCAGAGGGTTCTGTGTTCCGAGCTGTAAAATCAGGAACAGGTACTTCTCGAAACTACTACTAATTCCACCCCCCCCCCCAAAAAGGAAGAAAGATGAGCAATGTTTAAAATATTCAGCAAATTTATTTATAGTCCACAACAGAATGAACAGAACATCTTCTGCTAATTGCATACAAGACATTGAGCAGGATGATGTCAGCTACAGAGGAAATGCATAATTCTCGATTTGGCTTAAAAAATTAGTTATATGTTATTCCCCCTCCCCACACTCATCTCTTGCATGGGAGCTGGGCTCCTTTATGATGCATGTAGGGCCTGATCCTAAGAAGGCTGAGCCCCCTTCCACTCCCGTGAGGTTCAGCAGTGGTCAGGACTGAGCCTCAAGTTAGTGCGAGCGCTGGCTTGGCAGACGGAAATCATGCAAGTCAAATGGCCAGCTAGAGAGATTTGTTCGTATGTGGTGCTGACTAAGCCAGTCCTGATATGACTTCTACTTTGCCACTAAAGTATCAGAAGCTGGTACTTTGCCGTGTTCCAGCACAAACGCTTGACATGCAGAATTGCTACAACAGGCGCTAAAAGATAACCCTGCCACCTCTTCCCACGTCAGTTGTTTTTTATACGGGAGGGAAGAGAATGGACAATTCCTTCGCTGAAAAGCCTTTACTGTCTTTTAATGCTACTAAACCTTACACTGATACATGCCTACTTAAAATGTATCTTTTGTACCTCCGAAGTAAAGTGTTTCATATCCTTTAATATCAAATACACTATTACAGAGAAATCACAGGATGCAGCAGGGGTCTGAGTCGTAGTCTTGTCCACACATCTTACTCAAAGGGGAAGTGGTAGTGTTGTAGACAGCTCTGCCTCAGACAGGAAGCTTGGATTCCTTGCTGTCTTATTTCAATATACATTTTTTTTCTGTTGATTTAGGTTATTGCGCAAGTGGGTTTTTTTGGGGGGGGGCCTCCCCAAAAAATGAAGACACCCATAATCACATCGGCTCTTGGAACATTTCAGCCTTGGTGGTTGCAGACGGATACACTTCATCTGTTGGACAGGTAGCAGCATGGGAGGTTGCAAGGTGAGCGCCTCATGTTGCCCTGCCAATGCCTCAAATCTGTCGTAGGAGGCTCAGTCACACTCTCTAGCTCATTTAGTGCTTGGCTTCTGAGCCTGTCAGCAATTTAGTGCTAAATGTGGGGCAGCTTAGGGGTACTTGACCACTGGGGACTGGACTGAGATCACCCAAGCCGTGGAACTGCAATCTGAGGAATAACTCTCACTACCACCCTAGGCTAGGTTTGAGCAGATGAAGCCTTTCACCCCTAGGTTATTTCCCATTTCCACATCTCTGAGCCTTCCTGTCATCATCTTGCTTCCCCTCGGTTCTGTTAATCCACAGGCCTTCAAACTCCCGAGAGGACTCTGGCTGTTACCGACATGAACGCAGGTGAATTCCAAAGTTAAAATGATGGTCAAAACAACCCATAGTTCCAGCGCAGCTTCCAACATCTACCTCCTCACTGCTCTCTCCTGCTGTAAAGGAATCTGCCCAGCCTCAGATAAGATGGTGGGGGGAAGTAGAGGCAGGGAGAAGAGGGCTCTGAACAAGTCGCTTGCAAACTTTGCTCCCTTCTGTGCCCTTCTTTGGACTTGTGTGCCATATAGGAAAATGCTGCACATTTCAGGCTGGCAGATGGCCAAGCCATCACAATGACGGCTCTTAAGATCTGGAATTGAGACTTAGCTCATTCCCCACTTCTAAAAAATCTCCCTGCAAACATTTCTCCATGGTGCCTTTCCCCGTCAATGATTGCTATTGGCTCCTTATTATCTTCCTCTCCTGCATACCCATCACTAGATTCAATTTGTATTTTAAGAGGGTGTTTGTGTTTTAAATGGTTAAATTATGTCTGTATTAAATATTTGTTCTTGCATCGTGATCTGAGTGCATTGCTGGGGGCAGACGGGGTTGAGGGGTATCTCTCCCCAAATAATGTAATGAATAAATGAGCAACTTCCAAGTAACTGGTAGCCTGGTATGTGGACAGAGTAAATATGTCAATTTATCAGGCCCCCTAAAATCCTTGGCCGTGATAGTTATAATAATACTTAGCACCTTTGAAACTTAGATCCCTACGTGCTTTGCCAAAGGCGAGCAAGCATTATTATCCCTGTTTTACAGATGGAGAAACTCTGTCACAGAGGTTAAGTGACTTGCTCACAGTCGCCCAAGTCAAGTGGAATTGACTTCCACCTTGAGCTAGGGAGGTCAAGTCTGAAGTTAAGCTTTATAGTCTCAAGGTTTTCTTAATGCCTGATTTAAGTGTTGATTGATAGAAGTGCAGCAGGTTCAACAAATGTGTGTGTATATTAAACTAAATGGAAATCAGCTGTGAGAGCCTAGAGAAGAAGGCTGCCTTCTTGCTGCTAAATTTAGGTATGTCTCCTTTTTTCCCCTCCCATAGATGTGCTGCACTTCAAAAGGGTTTCGTTTTGGGGGGCTGCCCCACCCAATGGGAAGATCATGCTACAGGGTAAGCAAAATTCTTACAGTCTTGGTTTTGTAGGAGGAAAGGGTCCGAAGTTTGTCTGTGAGTGGCGGGGGTCAACTGATTACACAGCCTCCCTTCTCCTTAAAAGGGTTCTTATCCTCAGGAACACCTTTCAAAAGAGGGTCCTCTGCTGCCACGGATTCTATATACTCCTTGAGTTCTTTGCCCGTCTTGGAGATCTGGAGAGAAAGAAGAATCGCTTTTTAGATTATGATAATGAGATCTCATTACATAGGATTGGCCAGACGGTATCCGACTCATGGTCCCTCTACTCCACTGTCGGACACAGGACAGTGGCGAGTGCTAGATGATTCAGAAGAAGGTGCAGGAAGCCTCTCCCCATGTAGAAGTCATCCTAGCCCCTAATTGTTAGAGATTGGCTGAAGATTTTGGAGCAGGCAGTTTTAGATCCCTACCAGACCCGTTTCTTAGCATTAACTGTTCTAATTCTGAATAGCCTTGTTATCCCTATAAATGTCCAATCCCTCTCTGAATCTTGCACCTTGATGGGAATTATTTTTTTGAAGCAGGCCACTTCCCTGGATCAGCAGCAGGAATTTCCCAGAACCCTGGGGCATGGTGCTGAGAACCCTCAGCAAGCCAGTAAAAGCTCCCTGGAGTGAGGGTACTCAACACCAGGAGGAGTCAACAACTTCGCCCTCTGGCACTATGGAACTCTCAACAATAAGGGTAAAAGCTTATCTGTACGGGAGACAGAACCTTCTTCGGGGCTGGTCCGAGACTGTGTAATGAACTCCCCCAGGCACTCAGGGCTATAGCAGACCTCATCGCTTTTCACTCCAAGTGCAAGGCACATTTTTTGACCTTGTCTTCTCTAATGTAAACGTGTAGCAACAGATATATATTTAACAAATAAACCAAAAACCCTAGCAAAACAAGACATTCCCCTGCACACACTTCTCCCTCTGGGGAGAGGATAAGAGAACAAATACACGACAGATACACGTTGCTTAATGCACTACAGGAAGGTGCTCAGATACTCTGGTGATGAGTGCGGTATAAAAACCTATATAGAATAGAATATCAACGCTGGGCTGATGAAACAGCCAATGAACTCCATGCAGAGAGACCGCACTGCTACCCTGCTCCTGTTTTAAGAACTCTGGCCATGTTAATTCAGCTGGGTTATACTGTAGAATTTAATGGTACAAGATGGAAATTGGCTAAGACTTTTCAGTCCTCTAGTCAATCTCTTCCCTCAGCAAGTCCAGGATTTTTGTCTTCTCTAGCACGTGACTTTGTCTTCTCTGCACCATACAACTGGATTATTTTAAGGGGTCTCCTATACAAATTAGTTCTCCTGCCCCTTAACCTTTTTTTTTTTAAACCAAATGAAACATTGCATATAAGTGTCTTAAATCTAATGTCATTCTCCATCAGTTTGGGGCCTGATCCTGCTATCATTGAAGTCAGTGGCAAGATCTTGCTGTTATCCAAGCTCCCATGGACTTCAGTGGAACTGGGCCAGGCTTTTTGTGCAGCAACAGACACTGCGGGACAGATTTTTGAAAAGATTGTGGTGTGTTGAGTGCTGAATGTCAGGATGAGGCTAAACTAAAAATCTAGCCCCCTGAGACCAATCCTTCTTTGTACTGAGTGCCCTCTTCTCCCATAGACTATAACAGGAGTTGAGGGCACTTGGCACCTTACATGATTGGGCTGTGTTGACAAACTGCTATTTGCCATGTGCCTTTAAATACTCAAATGGCAGCCAGAGAAAACTGTGTTCCAGATACTCAGGGACCAAGATCCTCATGCCTCATTGATTTCAGTGGGAGTCAGGCACCTAAGTACCTTTGAGATCTGGGCCCAAATCATTTTCTCTTTGTGCTCTCACTAATCGTCTTTTCCTCTAGCCTTTTCATATGCACTAGAAGCCTGAAGTTTGCTATCCGGACAAGTAAAACACAAGGCTAAATCCTATCTTTAAGGTGGAAATGTGAAAACTCAGTCACTGGTTTTGTGTTTGAGATTTAATTGAAGGCCCTTAAATTGGGGCGAACGTTGGGCTAGATGGTTACCCCAGGGATTAATTTATCCCATTGTGCTTAGACCCTAATAGAAATACTTGCCATTTGCCTTTCATTCTTCACCTCCTTTTTCAGCTGGTCAAGTTCCATCTTCAGCAGTTCTTTTTCTGTCAGATCTTGAGCCATGTTGCCCTGCAACCAGAGTGGAAGCCCTGTTACTGATTTACATGCATCTTCTGGAAATAGCAGGTATGATCCACAGTCTAGCTTCTCTTAGTACCCAGTGAAGTCAGTGGGGCCAGGAGACACATTAAGGCTATCTAGCTGCTTCCCCATTCAGAGCTGGCATGGAAAATTCTTGAATTTCTCCAGCATTCCCAATAGAAGATATAATCAGTTAAACCTTGATGGGCCAGATCCTCAGCTGGTTTAAACTGGCAAAGTTCTATTAGAGCCAATGGTGCCATGCTGGTTTAGGTAACATAGGAATTTCCACATTAGATCAGACCAATTGTCCAGCTAGTCCAATATTCTGTCACCAGCTGTGACCAGTATTAGGGGAAGGTGTAAGAAACCCTGCAGTGGGCAGTTATGGGATTAGCTGCTACCAGAGAGAGTCTTCCTGGCCCCCCAGTAGCTAGGCTGATGCCCTGAAGCATGAGGGTTAATAGCTCTTCCAAAGCTAATTTTTGTTTTTTTTTACTATAATTGGATATTTTTGTTATCCAGGAGAGCATCTAATGGCTTGATGCTGATTTACACTAGCGGAGAATCTAGGCTGATATTAAACCCCCCCCCACCCAATTCAATATATATTTTAGGTGGGAGATTTTTGCACAGGCACAAACCCTATTCCTTTGGGTAGGTTTGTTACTGGGTTGCTATTTCCAGCTAAATTCTAATACTTTGCCCTTCTCTAGCACCTTCCATCCAAGAGTCCCAAAGCGCTTTATGAACATTAATGAATTAAGTGGCATAATGCCCCTGTGAAATAGGTAAGTATTATCCCCATTTTACAGACTTGGTGACCTGAAGATCAGACCGCTCTAGTCACTTGCTCACTGTCACAAAGCAAGTCAGTGGCAGCGCTGGCCATGGAACCCAGGAGTCCTGGCTCTCTGTCCTAGCCCAAACCATCATCTGTGCTCTCACTGTATAAAAAGCAACATGAAAACAACTTCCTAGTTCTAACTTAAACCAAAGGTGGACAGCTGTTAGGTCGGAAACACTGTCCTTCGTTCACCTGCTATGTTTAATTATTGAATGTCTCAGAATGCTGTGGACTGGATTTTCAACCATAGTAAAGCCGCGTAACTCCCTAGAAGTCAATGGGTGTGTGCTGATTTACATCAGCTGAGGTTCTGGCCCTTGGAGTCTGAAATTAGTTTCGTAGTTGATGTGGAAGGGGAAAACAAATGAAGTATTATTCTGATTTCTCCCTCCCCCCCGGCCTTTGTCAGGTTAAGCCAAAACTTAAATATCTCTAATGCTTTTAGGGTTTGTATTTTTTGTGTGTGGCAATTCTGCTTTAACTTGCAATAATTTAACAATTAACTTACAAGAGTATTAAAAGGAAACAGCACTATAAGGAGATTTTAAACTGTCCAGAGAAACGGAGCTTGTTCTGAGTATCTAAATATGTATTTAGACTATACTTCTGATCTTTATTATTTATAAGCTGGGAGATAGCAGAGGCAATTAGTTAAGCAACGCCACATAAAATAGAATCCCATTTATGGAAATAGAACAGGGGATATGGAATCTATGGAGAAGTTAGGGTTTGGAAAAGAATGAATAATCTTTAGAATAAGTGATGTGCGTGAAATAATCATTATTATCCTAGCAGTATTCAGTAAGGCTTCTGGGAAGAATAAATGTGGCTGCAACTGGTCTGATGTTTGGGTCTAGTTCAGAGAGACTTCTTAAGCAAGAGTGATCTCTTTTACATAGAGTGTCTTTAAAAAAAAATGTTATTCAGAATACCAAAATTAAGTGGCCCACATGATCATAGAATATCAGGGTTGGAAGGGACCTCAGGAGGTCATCTAGTCCAACCCCTGATGGATTAATCAGTTTCATATTTAGAATCAAAACACGTTTGGAGGTCTGGGTGCAAAATATATCTAAGTATAAAGCTGAATGGATTCATTTTAACACACATACACGCTGTGATTCTTCCTGGTTAAGGCAGGTAGCCTGTCTATTGCTAGCAGTGTTATTTGCCATTTTTCTTTGCTCCATCACTTCGTAGGAGTGCACTCTCTATAATGCACTGCAATAGAAATATTCAATATTTCTCGCCCTAGCTTCCTCTACCTACAGTGGTATATAAATACTGTCAAATCCCATAGCTGAGACTGTTACACTTTTGTGCCGACCTGCAACCCATTGACACCTGAGTGCTAAACCAAGGAAAAGCGAGGCTTCAAAGAGAAGCCAGGACACAGCCTGGAGCACAGCAAAGCAGCCTATGCTCTGAGGAAATGAAGGGAACTTACCTACTGGGGTGAGGGCTTTTTCCTTTCCGAAATGCTGAGAGGTTTTAGAGATACATCTGTACAGGCTGCTGAGAGGATGGCCTCTGCTCTTTCCTTCTGCTTCCCACTTGAAGACTCCTTCAGACTTACCAGATGGCCAATGGAGCAGATGTCTTCAGTTCCTAATCTGATAATAGACTCAGTTTATTAAGCTGGTCAGGTGTCAGGCATTAACCTCAAAACCCAGGGTAACCGGACAGGGGGCTGCAGAGGCAGATTTTAAAGCTGATCAATAATTTCATAGCTGGCAACTAACATGCTGCTTAAGCGTTGGTCCCAGGATATTAGAGAGAGGTGGATGAGGTAATCCCTTTTATTGGACCAACTTCTCTATTGGAAGTAGATGTTACGTGATGCTTCCTTTTTCTTCACGTTGTGGCATTTCTATTTCAGACGGCAAAATTCGAGATCTTCCCTGGTTGTTGGCAGAGTTCTTGTAGCTGTGTGGGTCCAATGAAAGCGGTTACCTCGCTCACCTCGTTCTACATGAGGGCAGTCTAGAAAGCACCTCCAAACGCTTGGGAGTCGGATTTCCAGTCCAGGCTGGTCATGAGTGAAAAGAATTGCTAGAGATGGGTACAATAGGCCAAGTTATCTGGGATTTTGTCCTAGGGCCATCTTGAGCCATTGCTGCCTGAAGGCCACTCAGTCGCTTTGTGAACTGAGCTTGGTGGGTCTGAATCATGTTCCTAGTGAGCAGGGGTCAATAATCTAAACCACCCTCCCTTCTCCCCTTCTCACTCACAACCATCATTGGCGGTCTCCGCAGAGAGAGATAAGGATCGAGTGGGCCTCTTTGCCCCCTCTAAGCCAGGACTGAGGACTTTTTCCCATGTTGCTGGTAGGGCAACATGGGAAAAAGTTTGCATTGCTTCTTCTATAGATAGGAGACTGACTCCCCGTGTAGACATGGATAGGTTGACTGAAGGATTCTTCCATTGAACTAGCTACCACCTCTCGGAGAGGTGAATTAACTACATTGACGAAAAACCATCTTCTATCGATGTCAGAGGCGTCTACGCTGTGACACAGCTATTGCACTATAGTTCTGCTGTAGCAGCCGTAGTGTAGACATACCCTGAGAGCTTGTCTACACAGGGAGCTATTCCAGAATAGCTACTCCTGATTATCTCCATGTGTGGATGGTCTTAATCTGCTTTAAATTCACACCCTACCTTATTCCGGATTAATTTTCATGTGTGGACAAGTCCAAGTAGGAGGGCTCCTGCACTTGGGACGTAAGAGGGATTTTCAGAAGCATTGAGGGTGGGATTCACGATGGGATTTAGGTGCCTAAATCCCATTGATTTGAATGGGAGTTAGGCGCCAAAGTCTTTTTCTGAATCCTACCCTTAGTGTTTGGCCTCCCTCTGCTGCCTTTGGAAATCAAGGTAAAGTTAAATTTTCCTGGATTTCCTCAGGAGCAGTCAGGCCAATGCTGAGTGCTTTGGGAAACCCCGCCCTTAAGCCCTTTATTCAGTTGCAGATGGCCACATGGCAGCAAGTTGTGCTCCTCTGGGAGGATAAACTGACAGGCAGGCAGGCCCACGTGCTATTTTTATGAGGATTCTAGAATCCCACAGATCTTCGAGGGAAGAGAGGATTGCCTTATGGCAAAGGCACTGGCCTGGGTCTTGAGTGGCAGCTTGCCACGGTCTCCCTACAAAATGGGACGATTCGTTTGTCTGGGATTTAGACCTTCCCATTCACCCAAATGGCTACTGGGTGTCCAAATCTGCTGGGCAGTTTTGAAAAATCTCAGCCTTAGATTGCAATCAATTCAGGACAGGAGTGGTCTTATTTTGAGCCTGTACAATGCCGAGTGCAAAGGTGCCCTGATCTCAGGCAGGGCCGCTAGGTGCTACCATAATATAATTAATATTTAATCCTCCCAGGAAAGATCTCTTGAGGAGGTTCTCTCCTGTAGGCCTCCTCTTGCAATATTTCCATTCTCTACAGGAAAGACAAGAACTACATAATTTAGCATTGGAGGTCTGCTCCTTCCCTAGAGGCAGGATGTTCTCCCTCCCCTACTACTACTTCTCCCCTTGGAAACCCTTTAGGTCTTAAGTGACCGCACTATTACCTACATCACTGAGCTAGAAATCCATGTGCCAGTTTCTTTCCTGGATTCAGCAGAGAGTGTGGGGGAGGAAGAGTCTGTGAGGTCCCAGAGTGCTGGAGAAGGACAAACATCATATCTGTCTTTAAAATGGGGAACAAATAGGACCCAGGGAATTATAGATCAGTCTAACTTTTATACCTGGAAAGATACTAGAACAAATGATTAGACAATCAGTTTGTTGGCATCTAGAGGATAATGGAGTTATAAGGAATAGCCAATATGGATTTGTCAAGAACAAATCATGTCAAAACAACCTAATTGGGAGGGCATATGTAGTGGGGTCCTGGGCCACAGGGGTCAGTCCTGGGTTTGGTACTGTTCAATATGTTCATTAATTACATGGATCATGGAGTGGAGAGTATGCGTATAAAATGTGTGGATCACACGAAGCTGGGTGGAGTCGCAAGCGCTTTGGAGGACAGGATTAGAATTCAAAATGACCTTGACAAATTGGACAATTGGCCTGAATTCAACAAGATGAAATTCAATGAAGACAAAGGCCAAGTATTTCACTTAGGAAAGAACAAAATCAAATGATAACTATAAAATGGGGAATAACTGGGTAGGTGGTCGTCCTGCTGAAAAGAATCTGGGAGTTATAGTGAATCACAAACTGAATATGAGTGAACAATGTGCTGCAGTTGTAAAAAAAAAAGGCTAATATTCTGGGGCATATTAACAGGGGTGTTGTATGTAAAATGTGGCAAGTAATTGTCTCGCTCTACTCAGCACCGGTGAGGCCTCAGCTGGAGTACTGTGTCCAGTTCTGGGCACCGCACTCTAGGAAGGATATGGACAAACTGAAGAGAGTTCAGAGAAGAGCAACACAAATGATAAAAGATTTGGAAAACCTGACCTGTGAGGAAAGATTAAACAAACTGGCCATGTTCAGTCTTGAGAAAAAAAGACTGATGGGGGAACTCGATAAAACCCTTCAGATATGTTAAGGGCTGTTATAAAGAGGACAGTGGTCAATTGTTCTCCGTGTCCACTGAAGGAAGGACAAGAAGTAATGGGCTTAATCTGCAGCAAGTGAGATTGAGGTTAGATATAAGGAAAACTCTAAGCGTCGTTAAGCTCTGGAATAGGCTTCCAAGGGAGGTTGTAGAATCCCCATCATTGGAGGTTTTGAAGAACAGGTGGACAAACACCTGTCAGGGCTGGTCTAGGTTTACTTGGTCCTGCCTCCATGCAGGGAGCTGGACTTGATGACTTTTCAAAGTCCCTTCCAGCCCAACATTTCTATGCTTCTGTAATTAGAGCAGCCTAGGAGCTGCTCTAAAGTGCACCAAGTGGCTACGGCCCCCAAGGGGCCATCTGCCGATTGGAAAATAGCTTGAGCTGATTGGTCGCACCCCCTGTGCTCTGGGGTAGAGTAGGAACAGACTAAACTGGCTCTATGTCAATGGGGACTTGCTCACATTGGGAGAATCTCCAGCTAGGGAGATAAAGTGGCAGCGCAGCACAGGGCGGCTGGAATGGAAGAGCCCCATTGTTGCACATTATAGTGTAGACCGGCCCATAACCAGGTTAAAGCTTTGTTTATGACTGAGTGAAGGGGCAACTGCTATGTAGCATGTGGAGTGATGCCAGGCCCTGCATGTTCTGTGGAAAGCAGAGCTGAGCCCACGGCACAAATATCTGAGCCAGATGTTGGGTTTTGAACTGCCCAAGTTCGGGACTGTTTCGACCTGAGGGGTTGGTTCAGGCCTGTCTCTCCTGGAAACCTTGGTCCCGCTGAATATGAGGAACCCCACTGCTGTATTGCATTCGTCTCTAACTCCCCACTCATTGGTTTCAGTAAGGCCAGGATTTGACCCCCTCGATGCTCTACGGAGGAGCTGCACCTGTAGAGAGCACCAAGCATGGCACCCACGTTCGGCTATGAACATAGGAACAAACGCCTCAAGCAGATGGCAGGAGTGGGACACATAGTTTAGCTTCCTAGCTGCTGGGTTCTTCTTGGAAATGCTTCTTTTTCCATCGCCCACTTACTTTTCTGCCAGCGGGAACATGACTCACATCCTTTATTGCTGCTGCTTTTCTCTCGCCTGGTCCCCAGAGCTTCCCATGGTGGCTCCGTATCCCTGTCTCCGTTGCTCCTCTTCCATCCACCCATTCCCCAAGAGGATCAGACCAATGGTTTGACACCAGTTTCCCCCTTGCTGCAGCCCAGTTCGTGTTGCAATTCCTCTGTCCTACAGAACGTGGGAACCCATTTGGAGCAATCAGTAAACAGACCCAGGGCTAAAATAATAGTTTCCTCTCCTGGCAATGCCGAAGTTTCCTGAGTTATTCCGATCGCCTTGGTTTCTCTTTGTATCTGTCAGCCTCCAGGTCAGGGGCTGGGATGCAAGGAACCAAGGGTGGTTAGGAGCTGGAAGTAACCCCCAGGGTGGCTGAGCAAGTGACCAGTGCATAGTGAATCTGAGGCAGATGACAGAGGTCCTCAGTTCTCTCTGTGAGATGCAAAGGAAAAGGTTCACTGCTGGTGGAGGCAGTTGAAGTGTGACTGAGCTCCTCCCCAGCCAATGACAGCATCAGCGTGTCTGAGAGCTGCAAGGTTCAAAACACCGGGCTAGGACAGCAGCTCTCGCAGAGAAGGAAGTGGGAACAGAGCAAAGCAGCAGCATGTCTGAATTGCAGAAACTTCAGCAGACTGAAATCCCCTCTGCCAGGCAAGTCCTGAGGGAGAATTACAGCAAACTTCACAAAGTGGCCGACTACTGTGAGAATAACTACATGCAGGTAGGTGTGTGCTCTCTGGCCCCAGCACACCATGCTGAGCTCCATGGCGCTGCAGCAGGCATTCAGGGACTGGGGAGAGTGTGTGGTGGGCTTCCCCTACGTTGATTGGGCATGTGCCCAGGAGAGGCAGAAGCATGATGCTGTAGGTGCAGAGATCTTGGGCATGCTGTTAGGGGTATGAAAACTTCGGACGCTCTTATGCAAAGGATCAGATGGGGCTGTCTGTGCAGAGTAAAAAGAGAAGGAAAGAAAATCATCTTACTTTTGGAGAGACAGTATAGTCCAGTGACTAGCGCACGGGGCTGGAACTTGGAAGACCTGGATTCTGGTCTCAGTCATCTTAGAGAAACCACTCCATCTACTGTGTCTTGGTGTCTTGTGTCCTTAGCTTGTAAGCTCCGAGGTGCAGAGAGACCATGTCTTCACTGTGGTGGGGCACAGGGGGGAAAGATGTGTTCTTAACTCAAATTCAACCCCTGGGGAGTCTGGTCTTTAACTTGACCTGCAAATGTCTGTGAACCTAGCATCTGCCTGCTCTTCACTAGGCTTCTATCTTGCACTAGCTAACTCGAGTGAAGGACAAACCTTTTTCCATAGCGAAGACAAGCCCTGTGTGTTTGTACAGTGCCTAGCACAATAATAATATATATATATATAGCACTTTTCCACTTTAGAGCTCAATGAGCTTAGCTAAGTAGAAAGTGTTACCCCCATTTACTGATGGGGAACTAAGGTACAGGTAGGTGAAGTGACATGCCCAAGGTCACAGGGTCTGTGGGTGGCAGAGCTGGGGATTGAACCTGGATCTTCTGTCTCTACATCCAGTCTTAATGACAAGCCCACCCTGATGGTCTGTACGTATAAGCGCTGTACTATATAGCGATAAAGACTGGATCAACCCTAATAATTTCTAGATAGGTTTTTAAAGGCGAAGAGTGACCAATTATTCACATACCGCGGGGGCGGGGAGGAGATTGTTCCACGTGGTGACACCAAAAATCACATGTCAGGAAACGCAGAGGTAACAGCTGAAACTCTATGCTCAGCTAACGCACCTGTGAAACAGCAGAACCCCAAGAGCCGCAAGCGGCAGCCTCAGCGTTGCAGTTGCTGGCTGTGTCACTGCCACAATGTGTCAGTGATAGTTCTTGAGTGAGCAGCTGTCTTCTTCTGTGACTGCTTCATTGAAGAAATTGCAGCGTTATTCCCTTCCATGTGCAACCTGGGAATTAAAACCCACCTCCTTCCCTTCTCCAGATGGGAGTGGAGAACGATCTTGGTATCTAGGCTTATTTCCTTTGCATTGTGTTCGCACCTAGAGGCCTCAGCTGAGAGCAGGGCTCTTCGTTGAGGGGTGCTCTACCAAAGCAGTTAAATCCAAATAAACAAGGGGAGCATTATCCTCATTTTATAGGTGGGGAACTGAGATACAGGGAGTCTGTGGCAGAAGCAAGATTTGAATCCTGGTGTGCGGAGTCAAAGTCCAGTGTGTCTTAACCACCTTTGGTCCATATGGATTCGAAAGGGCTGTACAAACTCTTGGTGTGAGGGATTAAACTAGTCACTCTTAAATGCAGCCACTTCTGGGGTGGAACACAGATGGCACCACACAACCATTCAGGGCACAAAGAGAAGAATCACAATGTGTCCAGTTGAAAATAGAGGTGGAATTTCAATACACAGAATGTAATTGTTCGAGCTGGAATTTGGGCAGGACACCAAGGGTAGCACTTGTGCTGTTGTGAAAACAGCAATGACTGAAGTGAATCTTGAATGACCACAGATGGCCAGCGGCTTGGTTTTGTATCTTCTGTGAAAATCAGCACCCGGGGCGGAGGTGTGCTAACACCGTGAGGACGCACTGACTCAGAGAACGTTATCTACCACATGGCTAGCACTGCTGAGGGTTTCCCGAGAGGATTGCATCTAAGAACTAAGCTTACCTGACCCTGCTTAGCTTGAGAAGAGGACAGCTTGCAGTCACACAGCAACAGACAAACAGTGCTGTAGCCTACCTAAGACTCTTGGTTTGTTCCCTTCAGTTCCCACAGAAGATGGGGGTTTTACAGCCTGATCCAAAGCCCATTAAAGTCAATGGGAGACTCACCATTGACCGCAGAGCCCTTTGCATCAAGTCTTCATTCATTTCCACACAGGTCATCTGGAACGGAAGACCCATTTCCAGCACGTCCCGGGCTGGGGGTGCAGGATTCTAGGGCCATGTCTATACATACAGCGGCACAGCTGTACCGCGTACAGCTGCTGTGCGCCTGGTGAAGACGCTCTGTGCCGACAGGAGAGAGCTCTCCTGTCAGCATTAAAAAAACCACCTCCACGAGCGGCGGTAGCTATGTCAGCAGAAGAAGCTCTCCTGCTGACATAGCGCTGTGCACACGAACGTTTATGTCGGTGGAATATTCACACCCCTGTGCGACATAAGTTTTGCCGACGTAGGCCGTAGTGTAGACGTAGCCTAGGTGTTTTGTTTCCGCTTCCCAAGTGAGAACACCCTGGCGTCCCTGTCTGGAGTAACAGCAAGGCAAGGCGAGCAAGGGAATATCTTTTATGGCACCAACTTCTGGTGGTGAAAGAGACAAGCTGTCAGGCTCCACAGAGCTCTTCTTCAGGTCTGGGAAGGTGTGTGTAGCTCGAAAGTTTGTCTCTTTCACCACCAGAAGTTGGTGCCGTAGAAGATATTCCCTCACCCGCCTTGTCTCTCTAATATCCTGGGACCAGCACGGATACAATACCGACGAAAAGGGATTAACAGCTGCCTTTATCCTCCTGTCAAGGCCAGGGTGGGGCTGGAGGGAAATGGTGGTGTAGTTTCAGGCAGAGACAAGTGTCCCTGAGTAATGAGTGTCAGTGACCTGCTCTTGTTCTGTTGACGCAGCTGAAGGAAGTTTGATGCATTTGGAAAGCAGAAGGAAACATCTTAAAATTAAGCCCGACGCCAATTAAAAGACGTCGTCTCTAAAGGCTCCTTCGCACAGTCAGTTGGCTCTGCTTCCTGAGAGCCCCACCCCTTGCCAGCAATAAACTATCCTCCTCGGGGTCTAATTGACCAGGGACACCACCCGGTTTGCTCATTGTAAAAGGAATCACGCTAGTGAGCTGGGGCTGGGCGATGGGACCTTTCAGCTCTGCCTCTGGCCCTGGTTGAAAATCATTGTAACAAAGCCAAGGCTGCTTCGGAGTTCATTGTTGTCTCAAACTCTGGCCTCTCAGAACTTCAAAGTGATGGTGGGGATAGAACATGGGATTTTCCTGCTCCAAAACAAGCAGGCATTTAACCTTTGAACTAAAGGGGAATTTCCATGTGCAAAGTAATGTACATTGGAAAACACAATCCCAACTACACATATAAAATGATGGGGTCTAAATTAGCAGTTACCACTCAAGAAAGAGATCTTGGAGTCACTGTGGATCGGTCTCTGAAAACATCCACTCCATGTGCAGCGGCGTCAAAGAAGCAAACAGAATGTTGGGAATCATTAAGAAAGGGATTGATAATAAGACAGAAAATATCCTATTGCCTCTATATAAATTAATGGTATGCCCACATCTTGAATACTGTTGCAGATGTGGTCATCTCCTCTCAAAAAAGATATACTGGCATTAGAAAAAGTTCAGAAAAGGGCAACTAAAATGATTATGGGTTTGGAACAGGTCCCATATGAGGAGAGATTAAAGAGGCTAGGACTTTTCAGCTTGGAAAAGAGATGACTAAGGGGGGATATAAAAACATGACTGGTGTGGAGAAAGTAAATAAGGAAGTGTTATTTACTTCTCATAACACAAGAACTAGGGGTCACCAAATGAAATTAATAGGCAGCAGGTTTAAAACAAACAAAAGGAAGTATTTTTTCACACAATGCCCAGTCAAACAGTGGAACTCTTTGCCAGAGGATGTTGTGAAGGCCAAGACTATAACAGGGTTCAAAAAAGAACTAGATAAATTCATGGAGGATGGGTCCATCAATAGCTATTAGCCAGGATGGGCAGGGATGGTGTCTCTAGCCTCTGTTTGCCAGAAGCTGGGAATGGACGACAGGGAATGGATCACTTGGTGATTACCTGTTCCCTCTGGGGCACCTGGCATTGGCCACTGTCGGAAGACAGGATACTGGGTTAGATGGACCTTTGGTCTGACCCAGTATGGCCGTTCTTATGTTCCATGACAGTAGAGGGCTTATGACACATACAGCCGAGCAGTTCTGATCCATCTAGCAAAGGGCAGTGGTTCACATAGACACTATCCAGTCTGTTACACCACTGATAGCTGAAGGCTGATTGGTGGGCTGTGTGAATGCAGTTGGTGGTCGTAGATTAGTTCCTAGGTCCAAGTGTCTATGTCACATTTGGCCCCCTTGTTGGCTGTCTTAGTGGAGAAGCCAGGAACAAATGACCCATGGAGATAGAGGGCAGTTTCTTCAGAGCAGCATCTAGGCATGTTAGCTGGGGATAGTACAGGGAGGAGAAGGAGTCTGCACTGTCGCTACCCATGCTGTGTTTATCCCCAGGGCAAGTAGTCTTCAGAGCGGTCACTCCTGCACCTTACACCAGCTCTTCATTCCCATGTAAACGAAAACTGGCCTCCTCGATCGAGACACCAGAACTGTTGGCCTAGATACCAAAGGGCCGGTATCCAAGTCCCGAGTCCCTGAGCCTCTCCAGTCCAAAACGTCTTAAAGATTATAGTGGTAGAATGGCAGAGAAGCCTATGGACACTGAGACCACACAGGTCTCTTGGCTCTCCCGTTCGGTTGGGTTCTTATATTGCTCCATCACGATGGTGTCAGAGTCTGGCCAGGGTGACTCCCAAACATTTTTTTTTTCTGTTCCAGGCAACAGACAAGAGGAAAGCCCTGGAGGAGACCATGGCTTACAGTGCCCAGTCCTTGGCTAGCGTCGCATACCAGATCAGCAATCTAGCCAGCAACGTCCTCCAACTGTTGGACCTGCATGCAAGTGAACTCCACCAGGTTGAAGCCAACATCTGCTGCGTTGCGCAGGTGGGTGGGAAATGCATAGAGACAATGGGGGTGGTTCGCCCTGGGTACGTCTACACTACAGCACGTGTAGACATCCCCGAGCTAGCTTTGATCTAGATGGTGAATAACAGCAAAGAATCTGCAGCCGCATGGGCTAACCGCTCGAGTACACGCCCATGCTGTCACAGCTTCACTTGTGACACGAGCCAGCTAGATCATCGCACCTCTGATTGCAGCGGAGACATACTCTCCGACTCCTCATCCGCTGCCTCTGACTTCTGCGCTGCACACAGGTGGGCCACACCAAACATGTGGCTCTTTGACGCCAGGCTAGGGGTTGGTCCACAGAAGAGGTTTATATTGGCAGCTGATGAAAGCGCTCCTTTAGCTCATGTGGTAGAGGCTCGTGTTTTCAGTGCTGAAAGTCTGGGGTTGAAATCCTGCTGTTGGCTCAAGCGGGGTTTGATACCGGCATGTGGGGGATTTCTACTGTACGTGCCCCACTCCATAATTATAGCCTGCAGTCACTCCTATTGATGGGGCTACAGCCGTCCTCTGTATATGTGGGCCGAGCACAATGAGGCTGTCATCCCTGATCAAGCCACTTAGGTGCTGTCATAGCATGAAGAATAATTGGCGATTGCTCCAGAACCCTTTGGGGACACAGTTGGGCCTGATTTTCACAGGGGGCGGGGCTGACCGCTTGCAGCTCCCACTGAGTTTGAATGGAGTCGTGGGTGCTCCGCACCTCCTGAGAATCCTGTGCTGGGACTTAAGCGAGAGCAGTTTTCGAGCCCACGTGCACACCCTGCAACGCAGGCAAGTGTCACGAAGACCCCTTGGCCCCACAAGCGGGAAAGCCCTGCAGGAATTGCTCCCAAAAACCCTGTTCAGTTTGACACACAGAATAGCGAGCTGCTAACTTTGTGTGGGCCGTCCCTTACCGCAAAGGAAAGACGGCCCCATAGCTGACTGAAGGGTTTGACTCTCTGCCCAGCAAGACCGTGTGTCTCTGACTGCTCCCCACCCCCATCCTTATCCTCCTGGAGTCTACGGATGCGTGTCGAGCGTTCAGTCACAGCCAGCCCTTTTCCTGTGCGTGAAAGTTGCCTGGTAACTTTCCTGTTAGCTGGAGAATAATAATTAGGGGGAAAAAAAAAAAACTGCTCAGGAAACTGCAGAGGAATGGATTAAATGCTGCGAAGAGCTGGGGCCTTTGCTTGTCTTGAGTGAGGCTCTCAAAGGACTTTCTGAACGTGAAGGGCCAGATCATCAGCAGGTGTAAATTGGTGTAGCTCCATTGAGGTCAATGGAACTGTGTCCATTTACCTCAGCTGAGCATCTGCCCCCACATGCCTGATCCTGCAGCATTAACGTGTGGGAACTGCACCATGGAGTTCAGGAGCAGGCCCTCATTAAGTTTCACCACCCCTCCCCGGGAGGCAGCAACCCTTCCCTGCCCCCTCAGCCCCCAACTTTATAGATGGAGAAACTGAGGCACCGAGAGGGGTTGGGACTTAAGGACCATTGCAGAGCTGGGAAGAGGCCCCAGGAGTCCTGGCTCCCAGGCCTGTGGTCTCCACACAAGAGCCTCTCGTTTAGGGGGAAGAGTGCTTCTGGAGCCCCACAAATTTCAGATGTAGAAACTCATGCCTCTTAGTGGGATAACGACAGGGGTTTGAGGTTCCTCCAAGAGGAAAGGCCCTGGCGGGGAAGGTGACGGGTGACGATTGTCTCTCTCTAAAGATGGTGGACGTGCACAAGGAGAAAGTGGCTCGTCGGGAGATTGGAACGCTGACAGTCTGCAAGAGGCCCCCCCACTACCAGAAAATCATCTATCCAACATACCAGGAACCCCTGGAAGCTTACTACAGGAAACCCCTCAACTTCAGCATCCTGGATGACGTCGGTCATGGGATAAAGGTCAGAATAAACCCCAAGTGAAATCCAGCCTGCTGTGTCCCAGGTCACGGGGAGCTTGAAGTGACCACACTCAGGCTCAATAACGAGAGAGGCGCTAGTTCAGTTGGCAGTTATTGGGATTGATGGTGTTGCTTACATCGCAGGGAAGACTAATTGCACTGGAGGAATCTCTGGGTGAGATTCTGTGATGTGTGCTACACAGGCCAGGCTGCTAGATGATCACAATAATGCAACCCGGCCGTAGAAGAGTATGGTCGTCGGTTTGAAAGTATTAATTTTGTTTGAGGTCCTCCAATTTTTCTTTGGAGGCCCAACTTGACACACCTGAAAAGGCCGGGTTTAGAAAGTGCTGAGCGCCTGGCCCTGTGAAAATCAGCCGTCCTCAACGTCTGGCAAGTCAGACACTCCGACTCGCGCGTCGCCTCTGAAAGTCTTGGCCTATCGGACTAAGGTAAAGAGCTCTCAGCTTCACTGAATTCCTCTTTATTCCCGCTTCATAGATTCATCTAGTCTGACGTCCTGTAGAGCACAGGCCAGAGAACTGCCCCAAAATCATTCCTGGAGGCTTTTGTTGTAGAAAAACATCTAAACTTGATTTAAAAATTGCCAGGGATGGAGAATCCACTATGACCCTTGGTAAATTCTTCCAATGGTTAATAACTCTCACAGTTAAAAATGTATGCCTCATTTCCAGTCTTAATTTGTCTAGCTTCAGCTTCCAGCCCTTGGGTCATGCTAGACCTTCTTCTGCTAGTTGAAGTGTTATGGTGCACTCAGAGTATGTAACTTTCCCCTTTGATTCAAGAGGCTCCACCATGTTTTACAGACATTAACTAACCCTTCAAACACTCCTGCAAGGTAGGGAATTATTATCCCACCACAACAGGTGGAGGACCTGAGGCATAGCGAGGTGAAGTGAGTTGCCCGGGGCCGCAAAGTGAGTCAGTGGCAGAAGTGGGAAAAGAATCCAGAATTCTCCTGGAGCCCTGCTCTAGCCACTAGCCCACACACCTCCCTGAATGCAGCCAACATTGCTGCTGATCCAGATGACGCAACAATCCCAATCCCAAAGCGTCCAATCCCAATGTGAAGTAGGGTCTTGTATAAAACCTGGGATGGATTTTGCGATGTCTGCCTCTAAGTCAGCCATTCCAGAGTCCCAATAAAAGGGATGGAAGGGATTTTACCCAGACATTACAATCCAGTCACAAGAAAATTGCTGTAGAAAACACTAGAGTCCAAATCCTGCCCTCACCACTTGGACAACCTTCGTGAGTTTGGTGGGGTTGCGTGGGTGTATGTGAGACACACCAGGAGTTCTGATGACTCACGCAGAGACAGGCAGACAGACACAGCGTCTCTAAGCGCTTCCTTTGTGGACAGCTAGAGTCCTCTGGTGAGCCACAGTCCAGTCCTCCTCTTCCTCTTTGAAAGGAACAAGAGCAGAACTTGATGAAAGATGGAAGCCTTGGCAGCAGCTGGAGCCAGAGTGGAAGGGGTAAAGGTGGTGTTGGCGTGATCTGCTATTTGGCCTAACCACTGGGCAACCCATCCTCTACATCTCTCTGGGTGCTGCATTGCTGTCTCCCCGGCGCGTATTGCTCAGACACTGCTGGTAAAGATGATTTGCCAAAGAAAAAGAAAATGGATTTGTGCCCCCAGTAAAATGATCTGCAAGGGTGTCTTTCTGCTGCTGCTTATTTTTTTGTTTTGTTTTGCCTTCCCTGTTTTTGATGGAGAACTTCTTGGATGCGTCAGAGATGTGTGCATGGCTTTCTCATCCCTGAATGGAGTCGGGAAGGGATGCTGAGTTCTTACCAAGGAACTTTGCTCCCCCAGGTTTTCGATTCAATAGCCATTATGCACTTTCTTGTTGCTGTTTTTGAGTCACCGACTAAAAATCCTTTCTTCTCTTGGCGACTCTGATGTTGCTCCCTTGGTATTTGTAGTGTTATGATCCTCTCAGTTCTCCAGTCGCCCAGCGAGTTCTCCAGGGGAGAGGATGCCTGAATCCCTTCAGGTATTTCTTCTGAAAGCAGCAAAAGTGCCACAACAAGCCCTATTTTTTTTTTCTCCTTTGTGAATCACCTTTAAGAAACCAAAAAGAAAAATAAAAATCCCCATGCGTGAGGGTTTCATCAGCTAGGTGCCCGGCAATCTGAGACGACCGTAACCACCCGAGATCGAAACTGCCACGGTTGGCTTAATGCAGACACGGGAAGTTGTCTGCTCGGGCTCTCTTTTCCCACGATCGCCCCCGCTTTCTCAGCAGTGTGCTCACCACAGCTCCGAGGGCTGCTTCCTCCACCCAGCTCTTGCAGGCTTTCTGCTGCGCCCTGTGGCTAAGTGATCAGCCCCCTTGGTCTGAAGGACTTTCTCAGTACTATTTTGTACATGGCAGATGTGAGACTTTTTCCCAATGAGCTTCGCTTCCGTCGAGGGAGCTAAATAAAAGCTAGATCTTCCGACGTGCTCAGCTCCCCGCGCGACACCGATGGCCATCTTGTCAAAGCATCAGCACCTACCGGCAGTACATGAATTCATGTGACCGTCTGTTCCTTAAGGCCTGATCCAAAAGCCATTGAAGTCAATGGAAAGACCCTCCCCCACCCATTGACTTTAGATCAGCTGCTTAATGGTTCTGATCCATTCCTTTCCTGCTAATTCTGGTAGCCTGTGGGGTAATGTTCTCTTGGCCCCTGGCCCCTAGTAAACTGCTGCGTTTACCGGAGTAGGAGGGTTTTTCTTAGCGTTTGGGCTTGTCCGGTTTGTATTATTTTTCCCTTTAACTATTTTAAAGGGCAGGTGAACGTGGCACTGGTGACAGACACTGGCTGCACGGCTTTCCAGCCTGGCTAGCCACAGAAAGATGTGTAGCCATGTACCCAAGCTGGTCAATATGGTGGCCCAACCTTCCTCCACCCTGGCCTCAGCTCATGCCTCTCGATCCTGTTAGTTTGGCTCTCTGCTGAGGGAGCCACTTTCTGCTGATTGCATGGATGCTGCTGGGCTGAGACCCAGCAGTCCGGGCCCTGAACAGCTTTTGGTTGCTCACTATGAACATGGGCTTTATTCCAACACGGAGGCCACTGGCTCTGTATCCCGACTGCTTGAGCCATCCAGTCCCGGCTTCGGGACAAGCTTCTTGGCCTGCTTGTTTTAGTCTAGACCCTCAGGCCAAGTGACAGGAAAATCTTTCTACTCTGACATCTTCCTCCTGAGCCTCTCAGATAAACTCATCCTGCTGCTCTCCAGCAGGCACGACACTTTATACGAGGAGTCACGCACTAATACGGGGCAGCGGGGGCAGAAATACCCTAGTGCCTTAGTAGGAATGTCCCGAGAAAGTGAACAAGAGTCTGAACAGATCAAGAGGCCAGATTTGCCCCTGCGGTTGCTCCACGGGCTTAGTAGAGTCACCCCAGGGGAAACCCAGCCCTTTGCGTTGGTGTGTAACAAGATGTAGGACACTACCAGCCCAGCGTTACGAAGTTTGGGCTCTGTTCCTCTGGAGAAGTGCCTGGCAAAGGAAGTGATGCACCATGTGCCAATGCTCACCATTTGAAGGGGCGTCTTTCCCGAGAGTCTTCTCACCAGTGGTGCATTGGCTTGCTGGCCTTGTCTCTCTCACCATGTGTCTCCTAACAGCTGCAGCTGTGTAACTTCGTCAGTGGATTGACAGCGTGTCCTGTTTCGTTTTGATCTAGCACACGGTGCTGGCAGGGTACAAAAGAAACATGCAGCGATGCATAGCGAGGAGAGTGGCAATTCTGAAATGCGTATTCATATTTTAGGATGTTTTGCCTGTTGGTAACAGGGGAAAAAAGACTTCATGCTATTACTGGTGCTGCCAGGTCTGCTGCTTGGAAGCAACAAGACTGTGGGTTGTGACAGTTAAAGGGGGGCAGCATTCGCACTTGAAAGACGCTGTCGCTGTCCGTATAATTTACTTTACATCTGTGTAGCCATGGCAGGACTCTCTGGATTCCCTCAGCAGCGTGGGGTAGCGGGAGCCCTGTGAGACAGGACTCCTATGTCAAACTCTGGGAGGGAGTAGGGTCTATTGGTTAGATCAGGGAGCTGGAAGTCTGGGATCCTGAGCAAGGGAGTACAGTCCGCTAGCTAGAGCAGGATTGCAGGAGTTGTGGATGGGTTCCATTCCCAGCTCTGGCTGAGAGCATAGCATGCTGGCTATGAGAGAGAGCTGGAAATCACGACTCCTGGAGCCCCTTTCCAGTGCCACCCCTTCTGACCCAAGCAGCTAGCCACAAATTGGGGTCTTACAGGCTGTTCCAGCGGGAGGCAGGTGCCCTTTGATGCAATCTTGTGTAGTTACAAAGTCCTGATACCATGAACACCAGAGGAACCAAACATCTGGAGATAGTTTCTTTGATTACAACCCCAAGCCTCTTTTAGCCAGCACCCCACTGTACTTGTCCAGGCTGTGCGCATAGCTCTGTCTGTTTCTGTGTGCTTTCTCTCCTTGTCTCATCTCTCTCTATCTCTCACATACACACCCACCCTTACCCCAGAAGATCACCAGCAAAGCCCTCTGCCCACATAGTTCGAATTCCAGGGCAGACTTGCGTGTGCCTGTGTTTTTGGTGGGGGATGCTATAAAGGAGCTTAACCGTTTCTTAATAGTATCTTAAATGAAGGGCAGTGGTTACACCCACTAGCGCCATAGAGGTTTAACCCAGCCTATACCACCGGCTTTGCCATGGCTTATTGTGTGGCCTTGGCCAAGCACTTGACACCTGCCCCTCAGAAGGTGGCATGGGATGGTTGGAGAATTCATGAAAGTTTGTAAAATGCTTTGTAGTCCTTGTATCAGAGGCCTGGTATGAGGCCTAAGGCCTGAGCTAAAGTAATGGTCAAGACTTTGCTGATATAAAACAAAGTTAAGCTGTGAGCAAGAGGCAGGCCCTGCTCCCAGAATCTGGCATGAAGAGGGCTGATGCTGCAAAACCATACATACCTAAAAGGAACTGGGCACAAGTGATGTAAACACGTGTCAGGATGGTACCAGAACACTCCAGCACAAGCACATTCCCCCTCAGATAACAGGAACATGCTGACCCATCCTAAAGACAGGGTTAAAAGGATAATATGATGGATAGAGTTGTTTTGTTCCAACCAACATGTACAAGGTAATAGGCGGCACCTTGACACGTAGAGGGCTTGTACCTCAATACGTTAGGAGTGATGTGTAACTCGTTTGTACCTGTATAAAAAAATGGACCTCTGAGGGGTTGTCTTGGTCTGGCCTAGGGGGCAGTGGTAAGTCCCGCCACTGACTGAGCCGGTCCATTGTCAGGGAGCACATCTGTACTAGCAGAACTGTAGACATCTGATCCGGGGAGCTAGAGATTGTGTTTCGTTTAGCAATAAACCTGGCCGGGTGCCTTCGTACCTTATCGGAGTCTGTGGTCATTGGGGTTTTCCTCGGGGTCTGCGGTGCCAGCTATCTGCGCAGAGCCGGGCCAGCACACACCCACACAGCTGACTGTTATCAACATTGGACAGAGCAGCGCAGAGCACCACACTGTCGATATTCCTCTGATGAAAGATGCAGGAAATACAAAGCATTAGTATTATCAGTGTAACCCTTCTGCCAGGTGGAGCCAGCAGCAACCATGGCCGGGTTCAATATCAAGGGGTTCCTTTTCAACAATACAACACAAAATGGGCTCGAGCCCCCATGCAGTGACCTGGGAAAATTGCACACCAGCCCTGGGCGCCTCTGGGAGGCAATACTTCCCCACTTGCAAGCACAGAAAAGAAACGTTTAATGAAAGGAGGGAAGTCACCCGACATTAGTTAGGGAGAATGCCACAAGCAGGATTCATAATCATAAAACTGTGAGCAGGACCCCCACCCCAGAGTGCGTGGGGCAGTGCCTTCCGCCTCATGTTCTTGAGTTCTACAACCAAACGTTCCTTTTCTGTGCCCCTCTCTGCTCCCCCACCATACCCCACTCACAGTGGTTGTCCTTGGTCAGCGAGGGCCCAGGGTTCAGAGGTGCGTCTGTGTGAATTCACCTCCCACCTGGGGAAGAAGGCACCTTGCTTGCACTTGCTCTGGCTGGCTGCCCGCCCTGCCAGCCACTCTTCCATGCCACCGGGCCGCCCTGCCAGCCGTGGCTCCTTGCTGCCTGGCTGCCCCACCAGTCGCGGTTCCTCATCAGCTGCTCGTTCTGCTCACTGCCTCACCAGCCCACTCGTTCGCCAGTTGACTGTCAGCCACCTTCTGGTGCCACCCGCCTCTTCTGCCGTGACCTCTGCAGCTCAGTCTCTTAGTAATTTTCAGCTCTTTGCAGGCTGGGCAGAAACACTGCCCCATGTCAGGTGATTTCAGCTCTCATTTGAGCACTTTAACATATCACAGAGGTTCCTAATGAAGCCTGTTTAGCTCTATCATTGAACAGTGTGGAGGAACAGGTTAAACCAGACAGGACCCTTAGAGAGCATCTACACCTCCTGGCTGGGACACCTGTCCCCACCCCTCTTACTTTCCCAGGGCTCTGGCATTCGAGCCCCTGGCGTAACGAGGTCCTTTCAGCTGGGGGTGGACCCCCTCATTTGGGACAGGTTAAGCACAGTTCTGCTCCCCTTTATTCATACAATAATGACAACAACATTGGTAACAGCATTTCACTACCCCTGCATTTAGTACTAACGCGATTTGTACCCCATCACCAGCCAAAATTGATCACTTTGAGCAACCCCGCTTTATCCGCTGGATATCTAAGCAGAGTGGGTGTGTTCATGTAAATACGGTTTGCTCCTGAAGTTTCTCCCCCTCCCAGCTAGCTGTCAGGGGAGAATTCATTCAGACCCGGCTTACATCAGCAAGGCCTTGTTGTCTGTGTAATCTAGAAGTGGAGACTGTTGCGAGCACCCTGGCTCATCATTAACAGGGGGGACAAATTAATTTGCTTCTCTCTCAGGCCCCTGGCAGCACTGGAGGGTTTTTTGCACTGCCACAGCTATACCACTGCAACTGGTAAATTACCTGGACCAGTCGCACTGGAAAAATCTCCATGTTTTGCACCAATGCAGTGTGTCTGCGTTATGGGTTTGCACTCGTATCCAGTGCAAATATCCCTAATTTCGACAAGGCTTAAGAATCCGAATGCTCTTGGTCACACACAGCTATGCCTCTCTGTGGGTAACCCCTGGGTTGGTGAGTCTTTGTAAACAAGCTTCTCAGGGTTCGTTCTCTCTAGGCAGCCACTGATTCTTTCTCTCTTCTTCCCTGGCTGTAGGACCAGACCACGCAGTTGTCACGAACGGGAACCTTGACTCGGAAAGGATCCAAGATATCATCTGGACAGTCTACGGGCACCATGGGGTGAGATGGCACCACGCTCTTGCACTTGCTACCTGGCAGTCCCACTGCCCTACTTTCCGCCCACCGTCCTGTCCTAAATGAGACACAAGCCTGATAAAGAGGTGGCAAGATTCCCCCCTCCCCACTGGAAAATAAACCTTTCAGATCAGCCCCCGAAGGTTCAACATCTGCCTGAGACTGCCCCTTATGCAAATAATGGTCACGCTTTTCACAGTAAGGTTCCATTTATACAGGGTCTAGAAAGGATTAATTAAAAATTGATAGATGTTTTACTAAATGATTGATCATTTGTTGTAGAGTCCAATCGGTCATGAGGTTGCTTTTAGCCATGGCTTATCACCCTCTGAAACACCTACCGGCCTGCATATGCCCATCTATAACAGATTCTACTCACGTCAGTAACATGCTTATAGCATTAACCCTTTGTAAGCCGTTTATAAATGTGCCCTGACTAGAGTGTGACCAAAATAATACTAGTCCAGACATAGCCAGAAGCCTTGCAGCTGAGCTGGCCAAAAATGAAAGGATTATTATTTGTATTGGTGTAGCACCTAGGAGCCCCCACCACGGACCACGTTCCTGTCCCAGGGGAAATGCTGAGATTTCAAAATTTAGTTTCATTCTGAATCGGGATGATAAAGTAGAAACCTTGGACTCTTTTGCGAGACGATATTCCAAAATATTTAATTTCAGGAAAAATTCCATTTAGACCTTATCAAAACGTTATGCGTAGGCGATTACAGAGTAACTATAAAATACATCATCAGATACAAGATGAAACGTTTCAACTGCATCGAAACAAAAAGGTTTCGATAATTTTCTGTGGGAAATGTTGACAACAGCAGAACGTCCCCAGAGCAACATTTTGATTTTTGCCAAATCAGCGTTTCCAAACGTTGGAAAATCTTCCTCCAGCTGTGCCATTAGTGCAGCTGTAGCATTTGGGGGAAGAACTGTTTGTAAAGGACACGCTGGGCTACATTCACGAAAGGTCTTAGGCACTTTAGGCACTTTAGGATTCATAACCCCCTGCCCGACTGCCCGTGCACTCTAAGTGACCAGCATTGCTCGGCACCTACGTTTCTGCAGTGAAAGTTCGCTTGGCACCTAGGATTCTTCATGAATGTAGCCTGCTGCCTTTAAGCCACCCAGCGTATTGAATGGGCCTGGAGACTGACCTCCCTTCTCAGGCCCTCCAGAGCCCTATCAATGCCGTAAAGTTGGTGCTTGTTGCAGAAAACTGTCATCAGCCAGTTTCCTCGTGGCCGCAAGGCGTGGGTGTCAGGGTGAGGCACCCAGGTAGAGTCCAGGGGAAGGGAGAGGTTGTATTGCCCCTGCCTTTGCTGGACCTGGGCGGAGGCGAACACAGGGCCTCAATTTGTCAGGCTGAAAGCGCACGGAGTAGTTTTAATCTAAGGTGAAGATTTCCATCTCTGCGAAGCCGGTTTAATTTTTTCATTGGCTGTCTGGTTGTACGGGGCCCTGCTCTGTGCAAAAGGCCATTTGCTGTTACTGTTATGGGCAGACTGGGACCCCGTTTTGCTTGGTGCTGTACAAGCGCATAGCGAGACACAGTCCCTGCCCCAGTAGACTAGACAGGCAAAAAGTGCGAGGGGAAAACAGGGGGGAAGTGACTTGCCCAAGGTCACCCAGCAGGTCAGTGCCAGTGCTAGGAATAGGACCTAGGTCTCCTGGGTCCCAGTCTAGTGATCTGCCCACTGCCTCACACTGATTCTCTTTATACCATCATGACAATCTAACACCGAATCACCGCAGCTCTGGCATTGATACTTTCAGGCCAAACTCAGAATAAAAACGCCTTGCATTCAGCGGAGAAAGGGCAATGAGTTTCTTCCCCAAGATGAACTGGGGGTCTGATTGTGTATTTGTGTCTGTCCCGACTGCAGGAAAAACTCTCGTATCCCAGAGCCCATTCAACTGCCTGTGGTTCCGGAAGGCAAACTCTCAGCGGCGTCCTCCACATCGTCTTTAACATCCCTCAGGTAGCTTGCCCAAGCTCTCAGAGCTCATCAGCCATCCTGGCCGGGGGTTGGGAGACTTGAGGGGAATGTGGGGCTGAGTGAACCTCCTGGCAACGTTGGGGAAACATTCGTTCCTCTCTCTAGTTAAAAACCGTGTCTGTTTCATGCCTCATAGACTCCAAGGCCAGAAGGGACCATTGGGATCTGACCTCCTGTGTAGCACAGGAGATAGTGTGACCAGATCCCAGTCGTCTGTGGGCGGGATTGAACCTGGGACCTCTGAAGCTAAATGTATCAGCCTCTACTGCATGAGCTAAAAACCACCTGGCCTTTAGCTAAGGCTGTAGCAGACTCATTAATCTCTTAAGTGGTCTCGGTGCCACTAGAGGGGACACAGCACCACACTCAGGAGGTGTGTGGGTTACAATAGCACTTCCCCAAAATCATTCCTAGAGCAGATCTGTTAGAAAAACATCCCATCTTGATTTTAAAAGGGTCAGAGATGGAGAATCCATCACACTCCTTGGTAAATTGCTCCAGTGGTTAATTACGCTCACCGTTAAAGATGTATGCCTTATTTCTGGTCTGAATTTGTCTCGTTTCAATTTCCATCCATTGCATCGTGCAATACCTCATTCTGCTAGATTGAGGAGCCCGTTATTAAATATTTGTTCCCCTTGTAGGAATTTATAGAGTGTAACCAATCACCTCTTAACCACTGCTCAAGGAAAGTTTAGAAAATGTGGGTTTCCAGCTATAGATCAAACACTGTGAATTGGGGATAGGAGAACTCGCCCATACACAAAAGCTCGATTAACCAGATGGGAACCATGTGTATGGTCTATATTGGAGCGAGTGACTTTAAAAAAAAAAATTCCTGCAAAAAAGTCCAAAACATTTTCACTTGAAATTTTTTTACAACATATTTTAGGGTTTGGGGTTTTTTTTTTCCAGCAAGAAACATTTTGAAACTAAAACTTTCATTTTTTTTCTATTCATAATTTCAGTTTTTGAAAACCAAAATATTTCAGGGTTTTCAGTTGGGAAGGGGAGGCTTTCTTCCCATTTCTCTCCTTTTCTGCTGGAAAAAAGTAAAATGGGAAAAGGAGAAAGAGAAGAAAACACAAACCAAATATTCCACACTCCAGAAATCAAAAATGAAAATGAAAAGAGTCATTCAAAATGAAACAAAACATTTTTCTTTTCGTTTGGAATGTTTTCATTAAAAATGTTGTTTAAAACCAAACTCTTTGTGCGAAACATTTAGATGTTGTCACTAACACTATTTTTCAGTGGAAAAACATTTTGCTCAAAATATCTCAACCAGCTTTAATCCATCTAGTGAGGCAGAACAGTCACTGATTCTACTTAGTGCCTAGTATGGGTGTGTTTTCCATTTGAGTTCTCGGTCTCCTCTGCTCCTGTTTCGTTCAGCTTCTCACCCGATATTTTTCCCATTGGCCTGGGACAAAATGAGTGGAGCTGGTTGGAAATTGGGCTTTTTTGCCCTTGCTGAAAAATGTATTTTGCTTGAGAAGTGCTCCCGCAGTGCCTCATGGGAGCTGTAGTTCAGGTGCTTTGTGCACCTATTCTCCCCTGGGGGCCAGGTGCCCTGCTTGGACTGTGTCTCCCCCTAGGAGAAAAGTGGTGCTATTTACTGGGAATTTAGTCCAACCGTCCTTTGCATCTGGAATGCATCGAATCACGGCAGCAGGTAATTTGACCATTGGAGGATCCCAAAGTGCTTTAATAAAGTTCGGCATAGAGTCGCTTGCCTGGTGATCTTGAAAACTACGCCCAGGCTTCTCCTGCCATCCTCTCTACGCCCCTTGCCCCAGCAATGCTGCCTTTCTGAATCCCGCCTTATCTGCAGATGCAGCTAATCCAGTTGGCAGACAGAATCACACAAGCACAGGCAGGTGTCCCTCTTTCGGACGCAATGGGAGGAGGTTTCAGACCTATTGCAGCTAGTTTTGTGGTCACTTTGGCAGGCTCTTGACTGGGTGCAGGCGCCTTTACACAGAGAGGCTGGTAGGAAATGAGCCAGATTTTCAGTATAACCCGGTAGCACAGAGAGGCTAGACTACTCTTTAGCTCAGGGGTGGGTAAACTTTTTGGCCCAAGGGCCACATCTGGGTATGGAAATTGTATGGTGGGCCATGAATGCTTTTGAAATTGGGGGTTGCAGTGTGGGAGGGGGCTCGGTGAGGGTTCCGGCTGGGAGTGTGGGCTCTGGGGTGGGGCTGGGGATGAAGGCTTTGGGGTGCATGAGGGTGCTCCGGGCTGGGACTGAGGGGTTTGAAGGGCAGGAGGGGAATCGGCCCCTGGGGCGCGGGAGGAGATCAGGGGTGCAGGCTCCAGGCGGCGCTTACCTCAAGCAGCTCCCGGAAGCAGCGGCATGTCCCCCCTCCAGTTCCTGCACGGAGGCACGGCCAGGCGGCTCTGCGGCTGTCCCGTCTGCAGGTGCTGCCCCCGCAGCTCCCGGAAGCAGTGGCACATCCCTCCTCCAGCTCCTACGCAGAGGCACAGCGCCGGCCAGGAGGCTCTGCACACTGCCCCATCGGCAGGCACTGCCCCTGCAGCTCCCATTGGCCGTGGTTCCTGGCCAATGGGAGCTGCGGGGGTGGCGCTTGAGGCGGGGGCAGCATGCAGAGCCCCCTGGCTGCCCCTTCGCGTAGGAGCCCGGGGCGGGGGGCATGCTGCCACTTCCTGGAGCTGAACGGAGCCACGGCACGCGCAGAGCGGGGCAAGCCCCCGACCCCCTCCCGGCTGGAGCTCGAGGGACGGATTAAAACATCTGATGGGCTGGACGTCCCCCACAGGCCATAATTTGCCCACCCCCTGCTTTAGCTCGACTGCTGGCATTCACTCCTTGAGTCTGGTTACATATGACTCCATGTCACTCTCTCTCATTTATACCCACAACAGTTCCAGTGGAGCAGCTGGCAACTTCAATGCCAAGGTGCCTGTCGCACAACTTATGCCACCCTCAGTGCCTCCTCCATTGGACCTAGACACAATGCCTCCCCCTCCCCCTCCTGTAGACATGCCCGAACCACCACCCATCGGTTTCGAGATGCCGCTCCCAGATGTCCCTCCACCATTCTCCATGCCAGGTAGGGCTTGTATTTGACACGGCTTATCCTCAGGTCGAATGCTCCCTATCAGCTAGCAACTAGCGTAGCATCCCTACGCTGAGCCGTGCTGGGATCTTTGCATCATCAGTGGCCAAGCATAGCACTGGGGTGTTACAGGCAGAACTGGTTGAAAGAGGATAGAAAACAATTTTGGGGAGAAAAAATGAAATATGGAAGTTGTTTCCATTTTGCATCAAAGCCGTTTTTTCAATTAATTTTTTTCCACAAGTGTCTGAAAAATTGTGACTTGTCGGAACGTAATGGTTTCCCCGTGCCCACCTCTTTTTGCCACCGCGTGCAATGAAATGAGTGATCTCTAGGTTTTATTCTCATTGTGACTCTGTAACCTTTTCCAAAGTTGGGGCCGTTTTTGAAAGTGACAGCCTGGCCCAAGAGGCAAATGAACCCCTGAAACTACGCTCCGTAACTTTTCAAAATGGCCCCAGCTTTTGCACGTAAAAGTGGCAGAGTTTGAGTTTCATTTTTCTTTTGGCCATGCAATAACCTTCCCCCACTGAGGAAGTTCTGTAAAAGTTGAGTGGCAAAATAAAGAAGAAAAAAAAGAAGTGGGAGAAAACAGAATAAAATCAAAATAGACATCACTTATTGTATTCAGTAACAAAAAGGGCGGGAAGACTCTGAAAATTCTTTTTTTGTTTTGTTTCATTTTAAAAAGTTTTTTGGTTTGGAAAAAAAACCCACCATTATTTGTTGAACAGAAATTTTGCCCAAATCTCTGGCCTGGTCTACACTATGACTTTAATTCGGATTTAGCTGCGTTAATCCGAATTAACCCTTCACCCGTCCACACTACAGAGCCAGTTAATTCGAATTAAAGGGCACTTAAAATCGATTTCTGTACTCCACCTCGACGAGCGGAGTAGCGCCTAAATCGATTTTGTTAATTCGAATTAGGGTTAGTGTGGCCGCACACCACCGAATTACTGTGTTTAAATTAATGGGGTAGTGTGGCCGCACACCACCGAATTAATGTGGTTAAAAACCGAATTAATGTGCTTAGTGTGGCCGCGCAAAATCGAATTTATACCAACCTGTTTCCCAAATTCGAATTTTCTAAATTCGGATTAATCCCGTGGTGTAGACATACCCTCGGAGCTCAGCTGTTGCCCCCAAGACCTCAGCAAATCTCCACTGACAGGGTGAAATTGTCTGCTGTATAAGGTGCATGCACCACTTAACATAGGAGGCTTAAATGGAACCTACGTAGCACCTAGGCCATCTGCTGGCTCTCTGTATAGGGTCAATCTAAGGTGCCACAAGGACTCCTCGTTCTTTTTGCGGATACAGACTAACACGGCGACCACTCTGAAACCCCCAGGGAAGTTATTCTATGGAGGAAAAACAGATATTCACCGGAAGAGGCTTCCCTAACTGATCTGTCTGCTCCAGTCGCAGGGTGGCCAGCCCCAAGTGTTTGCTTTTTTCTAAATCATCAATCAGGCCCCCACAAGTTGATAAGCTTAAAAATCATCCGATTTGAAAACGAATCCTGTTTGGGTTCGTTCTGATTTCTGGCGTTGGAGGCTGAAGCGGCCCTGCTGTCAAGCTGTCCTCCACCGCCCACAAGTCACCCTGGGTTTTTTTAAATGAAAGCCGAGTTTCCCGGTTAGGCGATGCCAGGTGGCGGGGCTTCCAGACAGGGACCGAGTACAGGGACAGTTGAGATAAAAACAACCACGGCTGGCAACGCTTGGCCTGGTTTGCAATTAGGACTTCATCCCCCTAGTGATTCTTTGGGGATTTTTCCCCAGGTGCCGACTTCCTGGAGCCCCTCCCTCCGCCTCCTCCAAGCTTGACAGAGTTTGAAGATTTTGCCCCTCCTCCTCCTCCTCCCCCCCTGGGTACAGAGGAACCTGCGTGGGCGCCAGACAGCTACTTGGAGAAAGGTATCTTGTCCCCCCGACCCCCTCCCCGCTTCGTTTGGTTGCAGCAGTGGGGTGGGCAAAGCTTTCTGAATGGGAGGGGGGCTACAGCTCACCAGCCGACCCCCTGGTCTCGTTTATTGATTAGATTCCTTGGGCACTGACAGCCTGGTGGTGTGTTACATTGTAGCCTGCGACCTAGCTCATCACTTGTAAAGGGATCAAAGGGCTAATACCCCTCCGCCCTCCCTCCCTCTGTGCTTCTGAGCATAAGCTGAAGAGCTGGGGTCAATTAGGGAGCCATCACCTGATGGATAGAGGGGGCAGTATGGTCCTGTAGGTAGGGCTGGGACTTAGGTAACCTTCCCAGCTCTGCCACTATCCGGCTGCGTGTGGACTTGGGGAAACCACACCCCCCACAGCCCCCGCTACTTCAGTTTCCCCATCTGTAAGGGGGATCTGTGCACAAAAAATGCTCTATGGGGGCTAATGATTTGTAGTTCTGGAGCCTGTCTCTGCCACTGCAGAGTGGAGCATCGCTCTCCTTTCACAGCTTCCCCCCAAATCAGCTTTGGGTCAGGAAACCCCGTTGTGGAGAAAGTCCTGATTGAAGCCGACCTGCTCCCACCCTCTCACTCTCTCCCCCAGCACCTTTCGGCTGAGATGCAGCTCGGCCGAGATGCAGCTCGGCCAGTCCCTTCTGACTGGGTGCAGGTTTAGAGCCCCAACCCATGTATTTTCACAATGAGCCTGGCTCCATTTCCTTCCTTCCTTCCCATTCTGAGCTCCTCCTTCGCCTTGCAGTGGTGACCCTCTACCCCTACACTCAGCAAAAGGAGAACGAGCTCTCGTTCCCAGAAGGGGCCGTCATTTACATGACCCGGAAGCACTCGGACGGTTGGTGCGAGGGCGTGACCAGCGAGGCAGAGGGGTTCTTCCCAGGCAACTACGTGGAACCTTTCTGCCGCTGACCCTGCGTGGATGCAGGAGATGACGCCACTGAGGACCAGCAGAGGTTTTCCTCCTTCACCCTCCCCCAACCTCGGGGTTAATGGAGCCCATTCTCGCTGCCAAACCAGTGAGGCCACCTCCATCCCCCTGGCTCTGGCCACAGAATTTCATCACTATCCAGTTACAATCCAGATTGATCAGATTATAGATCCCCCATTCCCCTCCGGGGCTAGGGCACAGACAGGCCCAAATCCCTGGCAGACAGCAACAGGGAAAGGTAGCTCTCCGAACCCAAGACTTATCAGGAGCGGCTTTGGAGGCCCAGGAAAGTGCCCTGGTTTGGCACTGCTACTTTCAGGTCAAATCTTAGTCCCCCAGAGCGCAGTGGGAGTTTTGCCATTGCTTACCCCTGGGGACCAGGATTGAAGCCTTTAGCATGGAATCCCTTTGCTTGAGGCTTTGCTTATTCTCAGCTCTTTTATTTCCACCCCCTAAACGTGCACCAGATCAGAGGATCCTATTCCAGGTTCCCCAGGGAGCCTGCAGCCAGTCCCTCCCCCCCACCAGAATGAATGCGGCTGAGCAGCAGAATGCTGTTGACTAGCTGGGAAGGGAGGCAGAGGTAGGCGTGTGGACTGCTCGGAGATTCCCAGTGCTCGGGGCTGCTCCAAGGCTTCCACACTCCTGACTCCTGCAGTAGCTTAGACGGTGCTTAGCAGACTCTAGTGGGTCTGACAGAGAGCCTTTTCCCCACCGCCTGGGACAGCGCCGCCCAAGCCCAGAAGTAGCAACGGGCCAGAGATCGAATCCCAGCTCCGACAGAGTCATCCGGTGACCTTGAGCAAGTCCAGTTTCTCTAGTTGGAAAACAGGCACAGTGCTTCCCTGCCTCGCAGGGCTGCAGTGGAGATTAACGTAGGTGCGCGGAAAGCCCTCCGCACAAAGCGTGATGGCAGAGCGGCCTGTGCCTCACCCGGCAGAGACATGAGAAATGGCAAATTAACTGGGGAAGGTGGTTGGAAGATAAGAGGATGTTTTGCAAGGAGCTTTGGCAACGAGACTAAGTTGTACAAACCAGAGCCAGTAGATCCAGGCTCAAATGCACGGGAATAGCCCACTTGTTTCCTGCTGTGTAATGATACCGAGCCATGTAGTACCCTGTCAGGTTGCTGCTTGGGGTATTATGAGCCTTGTCTGCAAAATGTCAGCTTCTGCTTTGCCTCCCGTGATCCTTTACTAAAAATGGCAGCTGATGGCCTTGAGGTTTGGAGTGAGTGAAAGGCAGCCCTGCCTTTAAGCCCCACCCAGGGCCTTGCCCCGTGGAATTTTTGTGGGCAACCTGTGCGCTCTGAATGCGCCGTGGGGACCCGCCTCGCTGATGTCTCGCGGCACATTGGAAGTAGAAAGGGAGGCTCATTGAACCTGGTCCTCTCTAATGCCAGGTGCTGTTGAGAGCATTAGTGAGCAGGTCCTCTGCTCCGTGCTCTTGTTCATGCCTCTCTGCATCCTAGCTCCCTCACTGCTTAGATAAAGTGCCCACTGCCAATAAAGAGTTTTAAAAGTTTGTGTCTCCCCTGGCTGTAGTGGACGGGTGGGAATGTCAGTTGCAGGTTTGCCTCTGCTTAAACGTAGCTGAAATGTCCCAGGAACATGCCTGGAAACGAGGGAGTTAACGTACCTGCACTTCCCTTTGTATTTTATTTTTTAAGGCGAGGTTTCCAAAGTGGAGATAGTGGAGCACTGGTGGTTTATGGTGCTGGCTCACCATCTTGTTGCCAGCAGACAAAAATAATGATCTTTGGGCCATTTAAAGCCTCCTCAGCGAGCAGCTGGGTGTTGAGGGAGGGGAATTAATCATACACCTCCCAGCTGGGTGTGGGAATGGCAAAAGAGGGAGAAGGAATCTTCCAAACAGCTGGCTGTATTATTTGCTGCCATAGGCACGCTCTGTAGACCTACTCAGTCACTTCGCCCTTGTCCTGTTCTATTTACCCCCCTGCTTCACGAGCGACAATGAGAAATTAACATTTGTCCGAGCGCTTGGGTAGGTAAGTGGTGAAGGGAAACACGGGGGAAAGGGCAAGCTCTGGAGTCGATTTAGCCGAAGAGCAGTCAACAGGAAAACTCTCCCAGAATCAACAGGTGACCAACAGTTACATCATCAGGGTAATGTGCAATGTTTGCGTTTGTCCTAGTTGTAGCAGCTTGGGGCCCCACTCAGAGACACCCCCGCCCCCTTTGAAGTCAAGGGTTTACAGGACTCAGGCCCTTGCTAACACCTGGGTGGGTGTGGGGTAGCTTTTGAATGAACAGCATCATTGCGAGGCGTCAGACTCCACAGGAAAAGCCAGTGGCTGAGGGAAGTGGATTCAACCTCCAAACTGCCATGTTTACATCTAATGGTCCCAGTGCTAAAACACACCTACCCTTCCCTTCATGAGCGTATTTGCCTCTGCACCTGCTAATTAAACCCATTTTACAGGGGGAATCTAATGAATAAGCCAAAGTCCCAGTGAGCCAGGAACAGATCTCCTCAAAGGCCCTGCTCCCTTTTCCTGGACCACAGCACGTCAGTCAACATACTCCTGGCGAAGCCCGGTAGTTAAGACACATGACTAATGCTTAGCCTGAACTGGTGTGTATGGGGCCAGTGCCCATGGGGGGATACTAGATACCACAACCTAAGCTAGTACTCTGGTTTCTGGCACCAGGAAACATTGTTTGCTCCCCATTCCTCCCCTACAGAGCAAACCACCACATACACACACACCCAGCCTACCTTCCTTCTGCCTCCTGGGCAGCAGCCCATCAAAGACGAGTGGCAGGGGCCAGAGACTGCACAAAGGGCTTCTCCAGGTACCACTCCCGCTGCTTTCAACTGCCTCAGGGAAAAGCTGAGAAAGTGAAGTCACAAACCTGTAGTCGCCCAGGAGTGTGCATATAGATATAGATATTAATATATTTATGATCGGTAGGGGCAGGTGGGGTGTTCATTTAAATGTCCACATCAAAATACAACATGCGCAGCAAATTCCAGACAAACGTTTCGTACCTGCTGTTGAGATTTACTAGATAACGTTCCATTTTTTTTTTTTTTTTTTAAATTCCATGGCTTTAAGTTCCACATGATTGGAGGGAGGAAGAACAAACAAACAAACTGCAAAGAGGAGGGCAAGCTGGTGCGGCTTTGGTTAGTTCTGTACTGTGCAGAGTACGCTTTGGAGTAGACAGGCTGCGGTTCATCCCGGGAGAAGCCACCCTCCTGGGCAGTTAATGCTGCGGCTGCCGAGTGCAATCATGGGGGGTGGGGGGGGGTAGTAATACTGCGGTTGCCCAGGGAGAGAATACTGACAAGGAGAGTGGAGAGAGGCTTTGATCCTCTAGCAGTCTGACCCCCAGGGGGTGCTAAGCACCACAGCTCCCCTTGCAGTCAATGGGAGTTTCAGCACCTCCCAGGATCAGGCCAAGGAAGTGGCTCCACCCTAATATACCCACCATGCTGTGAGCTGACTGGTGATTTGTCTACGGTACAAGGAGAGCTCGGCTTATGCTGCTACTTGCTACTCCAAGTGCACCGGAAGCAGCCCAGAGCTTGGGGCAATAGCTCTCCTGGGCGCTGTCCACCAGGCCTCTCAAAATTGCCTTTGGGGGGCTGCTTCAAAGCGCAGCGCAGTTCAGACAGGGCAGTCGTTAGGCTGGGTTTTAAACTAGTTCAATAAACAGGCTTTGGGATCCAGTCTGGACACGGGCTAGTGAGCACAGCTGATGAGTCACTCATCACTCAGCTGAGGAGTTGGAGCTTCTGCTTTGGAAAGCAGCTGTGTGTCTAAAAGCATTTGCGGGGGGATGCTCACTTTCATGCTTAAAATAACAACAGAGAAAGGGGTTTGTTTAAGGTACCGTGGAGAAATTTCTGCCCTGGGGGGTGAAAATGATTGTTGAAATGAAAGCAAAATAGAGGCAAAGTGTAAGGACTTGGCCCTGACCTCAGGACACCCAGGAATGGTAATCCAAATTAACTAAAGGTGCAAGTTACAAGTAGATTAGTTAAACTGTATAAAACCCCAGTGTGGACACTCTGCTTCAGAATTAAGGTGGCCTTACTTCACTTCCGTTTAATTCACTTTTGAATTAAGATACACCAAATTAAGGCCACTTCAGTTCAGAATGAGTGTGTCCACACAGGGGTTTAATGCAGTTTAACTATTCCACTTTACTTTCCTGAGTGTGCTTGTGCAAACAAGCCGCAGAAATTCAGATTCAGTGAAGTGTTTTAAATGCAAACTAGTTATACTTTGGTGGGGGACAGGGCTTTCTAACTACATGTCACACACTGCCCCCTACATCTCATTATTCCACAGCCCTTTCCCACTGTGATCTGCTCAGAGGGGACAGATTCGGAGACCTCTGCCTTGGGGCTAACGGGAGCACAGGCACTTCATAGCCTCATGAGAACGAGTTTGTTTTTGTTTCTAAAAGAATCATTTGAAAAAAGAATTCAAGGTGAAGGTAAAAATAAACATATCTGACTAACCCCCCCTCTCCTGAACGGGTGTGCAAACTGCATAGAGAAGACCTTGTCTCAAGATCGGGAGGAGGAGGGGAGAAAAGGGGACCCAGAGAATGTGCTTTTTTAAAAGAAAAAAAAAAGGAGGGGGCGGGGGAAGAAATCCAGAAGTTCAGAGAGTCCAACTCTGCAAAGCTAGAAATGGAGTCAGATCAGCCACTGGGTATGGAGATGCTCCTGAACTTCCCACTTTCCTGCCACAGTGCCCCCAAGCTGCCTCAAGGTCAGCAGGGGTCTCTTCCTACCCATCAGTCCTTCTCAGCATTTCTTCTTGAGCAGCTCCTGCAGATAGCAGCAAACTTCTACAGCCGAGTCCCAGGGCAGTACGGTGGCCTGGAAGGCTCTGGGTTGCTTTTTCTCCATCTCCTGGGTCATCTGGTGCATGGGGTAGCCCTTCCGCGGGAAAGCAATATCTGTCGAAGTCAAAGCCACGGAAGGGCAGAAGTCATTGGCTCCGTCCCCGACGTAGAAAATGCGCTCAAATTCTGCTCCCTCCTGGGCCCGCTCCATCAGGTACTCAGTGAGGATTTTGCGCTTACACATGTTTGCGGGGCACTGGGGGCACTTGTGAGTGTGATAGGGCCCCAAGGTGAGGTAGCCCCTCTTATCAAACCCAGAGGGGTTGCTAAAGATTTTGCGGAAGAGGGAGTAGACGCCGGCGGCTCTCAAAGTGCACTCGATGCCAAACATGTTGGCGTCAGAGAGGAGGATGATCTCAAACTGGTCTTGGTTCTTGGAGAGGAACTGGAAGAGCTCCGGCATCCCAGGAGACAGCGGGATGTTCTCATAGACGGTTTTGTAGTTCAGCATCTTGACCCCTTGGTCTCCCAGGTACTCGAAGACGCGCTGCATGTACTCGTTATAGAAGCCATCCCGGAAGGTCTGGCGGATGTGCTCTGGAAGCGCCTGGCCTGGAGCGGCCCTGATGACCGAGTCATCGCTGTTCTCGTTGATGATCGTCTCATCAAAGTCAAAGGCTAGGAGGTATTTTGGAGTCTTGGGGGCAGCCACGCTGACGCCCTGTGAGTTGAACCAATGAGACACAGCAGTTACTCAAGACGGGGGAGGGCTCTTTACCCCAGACACCCTGGTGATGTTAATGGAATCAATCTGACTTGGGTAGCAGAGCTATCAAAGTAACGCTATTTAGGTAAATCAGGGCTGTCTCTCCCTCTCTCCATATATTTGTCTATCCTACCTGGGGACCTAATCTGTTCCTTGTATATCTTAACCTTGACCTGAAGAGGCTTACGCACCCTGTAAAGAGATCATTTTGTCACTCTTAATCCTGGACTTTCCTACCCTCGAGACGGTCACTGTGCCAAGCTGCGCACTGGACTCATGCTCACAAGAAGATCTCGTTAACCTTAGGGCGACACTTTGACTCTGCAAAACTGCAACTGGGGCATCTGTGTTTATCTGGCTCTCAATAAGTCCCAGTCAATGTGCTGGGTTTATATGCAAAAAGTACACGGGGAGGTTGCCCCTTAGAGCTGCCAGATTTGCAGACTCACCCTGGCCTCTGGAAAGCCAAGCTAGACTCTCAGGCATCGTCCTGCCACGGAGAGATTCTGCAGGTCGAATTCTGCTACCCACATGCAACTTCCATCACCTTCAAATTCTGGGTCTGATTCACCACCGAGTCATTCCAATGACACCAGACACGGGCAGTGATGAATCAGGCCCTCGTGTCTTCAGTTACCCAGGAGCAGCCCCCAGTGCCTCAAAAAAGGGGGGCCCAAGCATAAGGGAGACCGGCGTCCAGCCCTGCCATTTGAATGTAGCTAACAGAATTTTGCTGTGGGCACACGAGACGGGACAGGACAGAATGCAGCTCAATGTCCCAGAGCCACCTTGTCTCTGCAGGGCTACGCTTAGGCACAGATTCCGCAAGTGGCAGAACTGCGCTTGCTTGGGACCCCCTGACTTAAAACAGGACTCTGCAGGTGAGACTCTGAGCACGCGGAGAGAGACGGGCAGGCTCGGGGCCTTATTTCTGTCACCAGAAGCCGGCAGCTGTGACTCTGAAAACGCACAGGGCGCAGATCAGCTGAGCCACTTTTCACGGCAGGATTGCACACCTACGACAAGGGCCCCTTTATTAAAACAGCTGCTTCATAAGCCGCAGAGGGAGAAGGAGACAGCCCTGTGCAAAGAGATCAACATGGAGAATTGCACTAACCTTAAAAAGGCATCGCAGCCCAACACCTTCGAAGCACCCGTTCATTTTCAGGACATCACTCGCCAAACACGGCTTTTCCTGCTGCTACAGTCTAAGGCTCTCTTTGTGCTGGTCACATCACTGCAAACCACAAGGGTAATTTCGTTACCAACCACTTTGTTGGCCCCCTTGCACTTTAGGGTACTGTGTCAAAAGTCACAACAGATTGCTTCAGTTCCAAAGGAAATAATCTCCCCTCCCTGTCCCGGAGGGAACGTGCTGGCCTTTCAAGCCCTACAATGAACCCAGGAATGCATGACCTCTAGCACCAAGAACTAGAACAGTTACTGTGCAGGGGAAGGGCTGAGTGGGCAGGGAGAGATTGTTTAATGCAGCCAATCCCTCTTAACCCCTTCAGATGCTAAGCGCTTGTCTACATTGCCTGGCATAGGTACTCCAGAATAGCTTTCCCAGGTGGGGACACACTTCCAGAATAAAAGTGACTTTATTCTGGAATAATTACTGTGCTCACAAGATTAAAGTCATTTTTATTCTGGAAGAGTGGATCCACATGAGCTATTCCAGAATAGCTATTGCAGAACAGTTATTCTGGAAGAGCTATGCTGGTCAGTTTCCCCATGTAGACAAGCCCTTTAAGCTAAGTGAAAACTAGGGGAGCATAAAATGCACTAGGATGTGCACTTACTCTTCCTGGATTCTGCTGACCCCTTGTGGCCGGTAACTGTAAAAACACGGCTCTATAAACAGTCAAACATGCTGGTGATTTTCCGCTGTGCTGAGTCAAAAGTATAAATGGGTGCTCAGTGCTTCTGGGAAATCAGACAGCTGTTTAGCCAAGGGACTGTTCTGGGGGAAGTGGGGAATTTGTAGCTCACGTATTCTGATTTAATGGGGAGTGAGACTTCAATCAAATTTTGTCAGCATCCTGATACACCTTTTTTTTTTTTTTGGGCCTCAAGATCATTTCTTTTAAGTCTGTTTTGTTCTAAATCCAGTTTCAAAGACTATTTTGGCCAGAAATTGTACTAGAAAGAGTTTTTGCCCTGAATCCTTGTGTTGAACTAATTGCTGCTACTAGAATAAACAACAAGTTATTTGAACATGTCAAGTTTAAAGGGACATGGACAACTACATTGAAATGTTGTTAAAATGAGCTTTCATGGAATCTAGAAACCAAAGTCATCCTTTCACTTTTAAAAAGATATCCATTGAAAACAGGGCAAACAGAAACCCAAATATTGCTGCACTAAGAATTTGAAAATGAAACTGACTATAAGCAAAAGTGAAACTGACCTCATTGATTTTCATTGTCCAAGTTGAGAGAAATGCAAAAAGTAAAGAGCACAAACATGAAAAAAGTCATTTGGATTTTTAAAAATTCTTTCGTTCTTAATAAGATTTACTACTACTAGTGGGTAGCAGAGGTGAGGAAAGGTTTGTTTACATCTGATTAAGTTGACAGTGTCCCTTTAAAATAGCGTCTATGCTTGTTCAGCAGTTATAGGCGATACTATTTTATACCAGCTTTCCACTCACAAAATTCTAATCAGTGTGAGACTCTGAGAGCCAGGGCCAAGAATTTAATGGTGGGGAAATAATTTCAGTCCAAACCCTATGCGGGTGTTAAAATATCAGCATGAAAGCAGCAATGAAAGGGTGTTGGAAGGGATGTTAATATGTCTCCATAGAAAAGCGTTACTAGTTAAGCTACACCTAAGGGAAAATGGGTCAATCCACACAGATGTGGGAAGCAAACTTGCGTTTTGAAAAGCCCTGTAGGCACCCAATATTTCTGTGTTTACTCACATGGGTAAGGGCTGACCGATCAGACCCTCAGATTCTTTAAGCTAAGCATGTCGGATTACACATGGACATTTAAAATCAAGAAAAAAATTAAAGAAGCAGGGTTGGTTTTTTTAAGTCACACTTTGGTGCCTTTCACTGGAGGATCTCAAAGCACCATGTACACAGTTGCCTCCTTTGAGTTAAGTGTTGTTACACAGCAGAAAAATCCTGGCTCGGCAATAAGTGAAAACAATTGAGTCAGTTAATTTCTATTCTTCATCCCATCCGAGATCAACAGTTCTGAGGTCTGCAACAGTGTGACCCAAGATCACACATCATGATTGTCCGCTTGTCCACAGAGGAGTTCTCGGAAAGGTGGTTGCTTCTCAGGAGATAAAATTTTCCTCTTGGACTTCCAACTTTATCTTCCCCTTAAATGTGTTATTTTCAGTGGAACAACTTTTGGAATTTGTGGCCATAATGAGGAGAATTCTAGCTACTTCTGATGAAGGCTGCACCATCGAAACATATGTAACAATACACATATCAACCTCATGTCCATCAAGGTAAAACAGTGCTCTGGGTCATTCAACCTTGATACTCACTGCAGTGTCACCCCTCCCCCCACCATTTTTACATGGGGCAAGTGAGTCATGGACACATTTAGACTGAAGTTTTCAAAGTGCCTAAAGGAGTCAAATGTCCAAAATCCATTGAGTTTTGGTGAGATTGGGTGCCTAAGAGAGGCAAGCATCTTTCAAAATCCCAGCCTAAATGACTTGACCAGGGCCATATAGGGAGTTAGTGGCAGACCCAAGAACAAATCTGGAGACGTCCTGGCTCCCGGTTCTCCTCTGTAACCAACAGCCCACACTCCCTCACCCCACAGCTTCATCAGAGAAGCTAGACTAATAATACATATTCCTAGCAGGATGTGTCAAGGTGCAGGGTTAGGATCACGTGGGAACAGAACAGACCATATGGGGCAGGGGAAAGGGATGGCGGCACCTAAAAATGCTGTAGAAAATGGTGAAGGCAGGTTGTACCTGTGCGGTTAACTTGGACATTTGGGGCCATACAGTCCCTTTTTGTAAAACAGTAACACATTACATTTCCCCTCCAAGCATTAGCAAGGAGACGTCTATCCGTCTCCTGCCCCTGTCCGGCCCCCTTTCAGAAATCCCCTGGACTGTGATTAGCAGAACCCAGTGTGGGTCTTTTGGGGCGGGGAGAGGGAAGGCAAAGGAACACAATCGAATCCCTTAAAATTAGAGGCAGTATGGCCTAATGGATAGATCGCTGGACTGAAACCTGGGTTCTATTCTTGGCTTAGCCACTGGCCTACGGGATGACATCGAGCCTCAGTTTCCCCATCTGATGATACTTCTCTGTGAAATCTTCCAATGAAAAGTGCTAATTTTTATTATTAACCCAGACGTTGTGAACACCTTGCCATTCTCATATTGCTAAATGGGCTAGGTCCTGGCTAGCTAGGGAGGGAGGGGAATGGTATGGAACAGGGTGCTCATGTTATGGAACCACTGACTCAGCCAGTTTAGCAATGAATTAAGATCACATCTGGTAAAATTCACGTCACAAGCTGGCTCAGTCTGTGCGCAGGAGGGGAGAAAACCAGTGTTTAACAGGACTCTCTCTTCTCTGTCCTGAGTTACCCCATCTAGTAAAGCAATGAGCATGTGTAATGTCCGGTGGGTGAATCAGCAATGCCACATGTACAAAGCATGCACACGAGTCACTGGTTTTGGATTTGCTAAGGGTTAACCACAGAGAGAGAGAGAGAGAGCGCTGTCCACAACCATCATCTTCCTTCACAACGGACTCAGGGCTTGAACCAAAGGTTAGTTTTCCTCCTTGCGTTCCACCCCTGCCTTTTTGAAGCCAGCTGTTGGTTTGGCTGGAATCAAACAGGCACATGTAGCACAGCTGCTCACACCTACTGCTCTCACACTATAACGCTGTGGTCAGTGTTAAAACAGAAGGGAAAGGAGGGCCTATGAACTCACAGTCAGCACACAACTTAGTTTTTTAGGCTGGCATTTCATAAGGACCCTGCTATGCACTGGCACTGCAAATTTTATCAAAAGGCTCTCAAGTGGGTATTACCCCTGCAAGGAAATTGAGGCACAGAGAGATGAAGTGACTTGCCTAAGGACACACAAAAGTCAGTGGCAGAGCTGGGGATAGAAGCCAGGTCTCCGGACTCCCTGATCCTGTACACTAGCCATTATACCACATTGTCCCCCATTTTGCTGGACAACATCCCAATAACAACCTTGGGCTCCTCTTGAAGGCAGGCTAGATTGATGTTAAAGAACTTGTGGGTTTTCAAAACTTTTAGCAACTATTGTCAACTTTCCCGCAAGAACTTTCCGCTTCGCGGCTGTGCCAAGTGTGGAGCCTTGGGTAACACTCTGGCCAGAACTATTTATACATTGCAATGACTCACCTAAGGGCTGCTTCCTGGGTGGGTGTTCTTCCACCTTCTGTAAAAAAAGTAGTCCCTCCAAAATAAAATAAAAGTGGCCGTACTTCCTAACATTATTCAAAGCCTGAATGTTGAAACAGAAAATAGAACAGAAGTGTGCTTATTAATTGCATGAAATACTGTTTTTTTGGAAAAGGTTTAAAACAAATTAAATGTGGGGCAAGGCTCATAGTGCAAAGTGGGGCAGCCATGGAAGGAAGGGTCAGGAGGAATCTGTCTCATGGAGAGGAACTGGTCATTGGGGCAGGAGGCAGATGGAGCTTCTCCCCATGATCCCTCACCTTTTTCCCCCCTGGAGTGAAGAAAGGAACATACCTCCAAGGCTTCCTACAGGATCCTCCTGTATTGATTTTGGGGGAAGGAGGGGAGAGAAAGGTCCAGCAATACTCCTCACCTTGACTATATCAATTGCAGTGCATTCTGGGGAAACTCGGTACCCTCCTGTCATTCTTGTTAACCAAGGGCCTAATCCTGTAAAGGGGTAGACATGTGAACCATGGGAGTCGTAGGAGCAGTCCCTCACCCGCATAAACCTTTACAGGATTGGGCCCTAAACTAATAAAAATCACATGAAGTCGAGCCTGCATAGGACTTCCACATGTGCCTACGTCTTTGTGGGATAAGCCATTTATTTCAGATTCTAGAATCGCTGAACTTTGGAATCATCTCAGGCCATATAAATTTCCCAAGAAGGAAATAAATAAATAAATGAATATACAGAGCATTAAACGTACGTGCAGTTGTTTTCCGGGACTCAGTCACACTGTCCCTTGTACGATCTCTTCTCAACTAGCTTTGGTCGCGTCGTGTCATTAAAAAAAAGATTCTAAGACTAAACAAAACTCTGTTTCTCTTGAATGCTTGAAACAATGAGGGAGCTTTCCGGTCCCAAGGGACCACAGGATCCAGGGGCGCCAATAGGAATTTTTTGGCTGCCCCAGGAATTCAGGGATGAGGCCCTTGACGATTAAACTTGCTCTCAACTCTTGCTCTCTCTCTGCCCAGCCTGGGTGTTGCCTAGCTCCAGACGGGGATGAAATTAGAGAGACAAGCCTCACACTTGGTAAGGCAACTCCCATCTCTTCATGTATTTATACCTGCTCCTGTATTTTCCACTCCATGCATCTGATGAAGTGGGTTCTAGCCCACGAAAGCTTATGCCCAAATAAATGTGTTAGTCTCTAAGGTGCCACAAGGACTCCTCGTACTTTTTGCTGATACAGACTAACACGGCAACCACTCTGAAAGGTGGGGGAGGTAATATCTTGTATTGGACCAACTTCTGTGGGTGAGAGAGACAAGGTTTGGCGCTTACACACAGCTTTTCTTCAGATCTGGGAAGAAATGTTATTTGAGTGCCTTCAGAATTTAGGAAGAGGTGGGATGGGGGTGAGGGAAGTTAAAAATTCCCTTCTGCTTTCCCCCATGTGTCTCAGGAGCTCTCTCAAGAAGATGATTCAACACATTTTCTCTCCCTAGTTTTGACAGTATTACCCTTACAAAGTACTGTTCTGTGGTTCTAGGGTCAGATTTAAAAAAGGTATTTAGATGCCCAACTCCCACTGAAATCAATGATCTGATTCATTCCAAACTAGTCATCAATCTGTCCTCAAACCTACTTCCTCAGGTATCCCCCACAAAATCAAAATCAACACAGACAGAGAGAAGCAGAAGACTATTTATTGTTGCCCCGAATGCAGGCAACTGAAAAACCATAGGTCCTCCTCAGCCGATTGTCAATGACACTAATATTTCCACAGGCTAGAGGACTCCAAAGGTGATCCTAGAGCCTGTTTGCCTGACTGGATACTGTTGCTTTTCAATTTATGGGTCACAAGTACAGAGGCTTAGGAACAAGATTTTCAAAAATAGGAGCCTAGAATTAGGTACCTAACAACAGAATTAGGGTTGGATTTTCAAATGTGCCTATGTGACTTCGGAGCACAAGTCGCACTGAAAGTCAACACACGTGCCTTGTGCTCTTAAGATGCCTCAGTGTTTTTGCAAATCCCACCCATAGAAGACTGAGTAACTAGTCTGATTTTGAAAATTGCCAACACCCACCAGCTTAACTTCATCAGGGGCTGTTGGTTGTTCGGCACTTTTGGACATCGGGGTAACATTTTCAAAAGCATCTAAGTAACCCAACGTCATTGGGTCTTGGGTGCTTTTGAAAATGTTACCCTAGATTGCTTATTTAGGAGCCTACATAAAGAATTAGGAGCCTAAGGTTATTAGTACTGGAGCATAAGCTTTCGTGGGTGAATACCCACTTCGTCAGACGCATGCGGCGGAAATTTCCGGAGGCAGGTATAAATATGCAGGTACCTGCCTCTGGAAATTTCCACCACATGCGTCTGATGAAGTGGGTATTCACCCACGAGAGCTTATGCTCCAATACTTCTGTTAGTCTATAAGGTGCCACAGGACTCCTTGTCGCTTTTTACAGATCCAGACTAACACGGCTACCCCTCTGATGCCTAATAACCTTAAGTTTCTCTTTTTGAAAATCTTGGACCAAATGATGATAGTTCATTTTACTTTGGCTCTTTAAGAAACTAAACACCATGACCCAAGCTATCTGGGAACTGAATTCCCACCCGCCCAGGTGAACAACAACAAAAACCACAGACAAAAACCAAAATTCAACACCCCAGATCTGGATAGTTTATGACACTGCCAGGGAGTTAAACAGATTTGTGGAAAGCTCTGGGTCAACACAGGTTATTAGGACTACATTTTTAAGATGCCCCACAGAAAATTAACCACTAAAATATTACATTAAGCTCAGTGGCTTTTGCCACAAATATCCAGGCTGCGTGCTTGATTTAGTAATAGATCTGAAAGTGCCTGTTTCTCCTGTTGCAACATTTTGGTGGCATGTGCTAGATGCCTCACAAGGAAATGGAGGCATATGTCAAGTTGGCTCAATTTTGAGTGGCATGTTGCTTGCCCTTCAGAGGCGGCAGTATTTGCAAAGCTACTTTAAAACATGATTTTTCCAATTGGTAATATGTAGCAAAGTGATTGCCTTACTTTTTAACTTTGACATTGTGAGTTTTCTTTTGGTGCTTCATTTTTAGGGACTGGATTTTAATTTACAGCGGATTCAGTTTAGTAGGGAGCTTCTAAATGTAGTGTTCACTGTTGATCTCTCTTTTAAATATTCAGTACAGTTTGAACTATCTATTCCACACGCACACAAAATCAGGCCAGATGGCAGCTGGTTTGTGGGAGTCCCACAGAAATGCCTGACCCAGAAAAACCTGGAGAAGAACAAACAAGAGGGAGGGGGAAGGGAAGCAGGGAGTTAAATAAATAAAACTTTGTATAGCAAAGTCTGTATTTGTATTATACACTCCATAATCCAGTGGGACAACCTGCTAGGGAAAGGGGATCGCCTAGGAGCTATATTTAAGGTGTCTGGAATAGAGTATTTTTGGACACATCTCAGTCCAATGTTGTTCCTGTCCTCTCCCTATCCCGGGCTGAGGGATTAATAGACGTAGTTTGGCAGTACAGTATTACTCACCTGAGACAGAGGGCAATGGGAAGAGGCAAAGAAAGCAAAGGAGACCAGGATCAGGAGTCAGAAAGGGTATTGTGGAGTGCATGCATGTGCAGGGGTGAGGTATTGGGGTAGAATGGGATTTTGGAGAGGTGGACGAAAAGATAAAAGGTACCAGGAGAGGTGGGCAGTGGTATTAGGGAATGGAGCAGGAATGGGATACTAGGGACATCTGAGAAGTCCAGAGAGGGTGTCAGAACCCTGTACACCTGGATTGGGTGCAATGAATGCAGCATTTGCAGCCCTTCCCCACAGAGTACTAGAGTCCTTCCTGGGTTGGGACCTGGTTCATCAGCGTATGACACCTGCTAAACGCTTTCCTCCAATACCAACTACCGGATCATTGTTCCTGGATCCCCACCCTCCATCCTGGTATCGGTCCAACTCACCACCCATTGCTCCTAGACACCCATACCCCTTCTGGTACCAGTGCCAACTCCTGGTCCGCTCTTCCAGGATCCCTTCCCCCATCTCCACCCTCAAAAAACCCCAAAACAAAACAAAACTTCTGTTACTAGTGTTACCTCCACGGCCTCTGCTTCTGGATACCCCTCACCCCTCCAACATCATCAATGGTACCAGTACCACCTCCTGGCCCATTACTCCTGGATGCCCCCTCAGCACCATCTTCGGGCCCATTGTCCCTAGTTACTCTCCTCCACATCTATGGTACCAGTACCACCTCTTGGTCCATTTCCCTCCCACACATACACACACACACCCTTTGCCTTCTGAGCACCCACCGTTCCCATTAACCTCTCTTGGCCCAGTGTCCTTCTAGTACAAATACCACCGCTTTGGCACGTTTTTCATGGTCCCTATGGAACCGGTGACGCGGATACCAGTACCATCCTCACCCCGCTCATTGCCCTTGGCCCTTTCTGACCTCTCCGGCACTGGGACCAGCTGCCAGGATGCAGACTCACGTGTGATCCTCTGGGGCTCGCTCTCTGAAGGGACGTCTCCAGGATCCCTGTCGCTGGGGCTGGCCCGGTTCGACCCAGTTCTGGGGTGTGACAGGGAGCCTTCAGCTGTTAACTGCAAATGGTCTCTTCTGCCCACCCCGCTTGGGAGCCTTGGTCCGGTTCGGGTGGATCACCGGGAAACCCAGTGCCTGACCCCCCACTAGGATAGGGCGGGTTTGTCCCCCGGCTCCGCCCGGTCCGGTCCGGTCCGGCAGCAGGCGGTCCGGTTCGGCCCGGTCTCCCACCACCCCACCCCGGATCTCCGGGCTCCAGCAGCCCCGCGCCCTCGGTCCCTTTAAAGAGACGGAAACGGAGCCCGGCGCTGCTACAGGGGACAACTGCAGTCCCCGCACGTCACAAACGGGCCAGCCAATGGCAGCTGCGCCGGCGCAGATCAAAGGGGAAGGGGAGACCGCAGCAGAGCAAGAGCATCCCAGCGCCCCCCCCCCCCCCCCCCCCCCGGTCTCTGCAGCTCGGGTCCCCCCTGCACCCGCCATGCGCGCATGCAAACAGCGCCCCCAGAGCTTGCCACGACCGCCTGCCAGCGGGCACCGCTGCCCCTCGCGCAGGCACAGGGGTGCCCACAGGGCTGCCACTCTCGCACGCGAGCACGGGTGGGTAGGTGCGCCGCGCTGCAGGGGGCACAGGGCCGCCCCCAATGCCTGCCCGCCTGCTAAGGGGCTGGGAGCCTTAACCAAAGGCTGCTAAACTATCTGACCGTTTTGCAGGGATTCTGCATCCCCCCCAAGTCCTCCCGCCTGCTTAATTCTTTCTCACGTGGAGCTCACTAAATTTACTGGGTTCAGAGTCGCAGCCGTGTTAGTCTGTATCCCCCAGAAGAACAGGAGGACTTGGGGCACCTTAGAGACTAACAAATTGATTTGAGCATAAGCATCCGATGAAGTGGGCTGTAGCCCACGAAAGCTTATGCTCAAATTTGTTAGTCTCTAAGGTTCCACAAGTCCTCCTGGTTTTTTCAGTCAATTTACTAGCAATTGGGGAACCGCAGGGTGGAGGTTGTCCTTGAAGCGGTCCCTGCTGCACCGCTGAAAAGGTCTTGAAACATCTGGCTTGGAGGCAGGCACGTTTCCCGGCTGTTCCGAGATAGGACACGGCCGGCAAGGCTGCCCACTGAGCCCGGGGAAGAGCTCTCTATAAAATGCTAACAAAGAAAAAAAATAAATAAGTCTCAAACCAAAGCCTGCAGGAAGTGAAGAAAACGACCTTAGCCTTTTTAACTAGCGTGGGAGGTGATGTGAACTGGGAAAAGGGAAGAGGCCAAATTGGGTAAGAAATTCATCTACTTAAAACTCTTTTGCCATTAGAAACACAGCTGTGAATCTTGGCACGGTAACGCACTAGTGAAACATTTGTACTGGGAGCGCCTGGAGCATCCCATCTATTTCTGTAAGCTTTAGATCTTTGAACTCTTTTATATTTAAGTCAAAACCCTACAACATAGCCCCCTACAAGATAGCCAAAGACGAATGATAGAAGTCAGTGTGCTTCACTGCATCTATTTCTTCCCCACAATTCATCTCTCTCTGTCTCTTTTTGGGTTCAATCTTAACTTAAAACGCCCAGTGAAAAAATTGGAGACCAAGGGGACACACATATGCAACAAGTTGCCCACAACTGGGCAATGGTCTGGTATTAATGGCTAATTTTAGATCTCAACTCTGCCACAGAACAGGGGATTACAGAGTACTCTTCCAAATCAGTCTCATACAACTGAAGACACATTAAACAAGTTTGTCCACACCCTAAAATATTGTCAACGACGCGTTAGGCGGTGCCCTAAGTATCATCTTTGGTTTTGCAGGACTTTCTAATTTGTACCATGGGCTTCAAAGATAAAAGAGAAGCTTGTTCTAAAATTTAAAGGCGTGGGGAGAGAAGGAGGGAGTGGTCAGAGCAACATGACATTAAAAACCAAATAGGAGGTTACAGAAGTATTTTTCTTTTCTTTAAAACCAAGCTTCCAAAAATGGAAGGACCAGACCAAAATCCAAAAGGATCCCCAAACAGCACAAGTCCCTGAACCCTGAACCCTACTTTTTGATGGAGTCACTGTATAGAGAAGTATACATTACACAAAGTGGTTGTGAGTTAAGCTAGATCCCCCTACCCTCTCAAACCTCGCCTTGGACTTCCACACTGAGCAAGTTTCCCACTTTTGCTAACAGGGATTCAAGGTCCACAGGTGGGAGCTGCATCAGGAGCCTCCGGCCGCCAGGCTGCTGGAGTTTTGAGCACTGTCCTGATCCGACCCTGCTGTTAGCAAGTTAGATGGCAAAGTACTTAAAATGCTGGTGGCAGTCGCTCCACACTAACATTTCCAGTGTTGCTACCACTAGTGGTAGTTACCATCACTGGCTGGTGTTGCCGATGATGGGGACTAGTGAAGACAAGTCCACTGACTCCCTTATACACTCAATCTCCCTTAGACTTAAGCATAAAGGAGTTTAATTAGCATGCCAAGGAGTCAGAAGGATGGATAACCTAAAGTAGTCCACTCCCTGCTGACTTAAACCCAGCTGTTGGTCTCTTTTCTTGCTATACTTCTATTTTCTAGCCCCTCAGGTTGAGTTACACCATCTTGAACTCTTGTACACAGATACACACACCACCTGAATTTTGTCTATGTGGGTGGCAGTCTAAGGGCCAGATTCACGACTGCCCTACATCCCCCTGCTAGTGGATAGCGCCAGTACATCCTCTCCACAGAAATTCCCAGTGCAGGCGGCATTCCAGGAGCAGGTCAAAGGAAGGGAGGGCCATGCTCCAGTCCTGTGTCCCAGATTTCTCCCACTGCTGCAAACCCCTGCAGAGCAAGTGAGAACAGCTTTCTCCTGCATTGAACTAATCCCCGGAAACCCCAGAATCGATGAGATGCAACCCATCTCATCTGTCCCCGTGTGAACACAAGAATTCCCTGTAATGGTGTAACATGTTGGCGTGCAAAGAAACAAACTTACATTTACTTCTCTTTGAACTGCGGTCACTGTTCTGAACGTGGGAGAGCTTGTGTGTAGTTTTACCAACTCAACCACAAACCCAGAAACATTCACACATGCATGTTCCTTCCAGCTGTTTTTCGCCAACCCTTTATCATATTTTCAAGTGGTAAAAACCGAGGCAGCTTTAAGTCTGAATGGGTTCAGTGGCCTACAAGAAATGAGTTTGGTGTCTCAGCCCAAGTGTCCAACACAACTGGCATTATCTGGGGAGAAGGCCCCAAAAGCTTAACTATTTCTAGAGGTAGGTGATCTCTACAGCACAGACCTGAGCTACACTGACAGGAAAATCAACTGCAGCTACATTCACATGGTGCCAGCCTTTTTCCAATACAAAATTCCCATTACCAATGTTTCTTTTACTATCGTCAGTGATTTAGCATCTGCATAAAATGTATATGCTCTTATGCCCCGGTGGCTAGGACACTGGACAGGCTGGTATATCTAGTCTATAGCCAGTTTTTTCATGGACTTACTGTGTGACCTGGGGCATCTCTTCCCTGTGCTTCAGTTTCCCCATCTGTAACACAGGGAAAATACCTACCCACCTTGGTAAAGCACTTTGAACTCTATGGATGAAAAGTGCTATATAAAAGGTAAGTATTAGTCAACTGATGTAATGCTACAGTTAGATTTTCAAAGGTTTCCTTGGCTGGGAAGTAGCCTCATGGTGTGCAGGGTTATTGAAAAGGACTACCTGCTGCTGACTCGTGTTGCACACCAAATGCAATTAGTATTGAATATCGCGCTAAGCATTTCATTAAGAAGGCGAGAGAAAGAAAAGGGCAAAAATGAGTAAAGAACTCCAAGTCAGGGTGTTGCTAACTGAGCAGTGGTGGAAAGGCAGTTTGAAGACTACGGCCTACACATTTAAAGTGTAGATTCTCAAGAGCGACTACAGAATCTGCTGGCTAAGAGTCTCAAGGCAAAAGCCACACAGTGTATAAGAATAGCAGTCAAGAAAGCATGTAACATAAGGCTATAATTCCATGAAGGGTTTATACAATAAAAAGTCACAGAGTGAAGCTGTAATGGATTGTTAAGGGAATGCCAAGTTATGATTATGCAGCCTTACATAAAATAGGCAACAAGAAAGGGGCCACTTATCAGCTGGCAGAGGTTTCAGCTGTGGTGGTACATATGTATACGCAGCAGTACAGGTCAGCCCTGGTTAGCCAGTTTAGCCACCCTCACACAGCAGTATGGTGGTGAAAAAAGACTAATAAAGCTCCTTCACAGCAATGGCAGTTCACACTGTAAAATAAGACCATGCATTTCTACACATTTAATCGGATAGCTGACCTCTCGTGCATGCAAGTAAATTCAATCTTGTTCTGTACTATCCTATCAATTCCAAACTAGGAATCACTCCTCCCTCTCTCTTTCCCACAGGGAAGCCACAGATACTATCATGATGGATGCTATTAAAAAGCCTAGACAGCCAGGTAAACGACATACTTAGTGCTTGCTGGAGCCGGATGTTTGTAGATACTGCTAGAAAACCCAAGAACAGCACGCGCAGGAATCAGATTCAGTCTGTGCAATTCACAAGTGGTCAGACAATCCTGCTGTCAGAACAGCTGCCATGAAAACGGCTGTAGTGTCACAGAAATTGAATTGTGGTGCTTTACACTAATTAAGAAAATTAGGTTACAGGTGACATTAGCATCCCCAAAGAGAGAACTGTAAGCATGAATTTAGGAAGCAGTGAAAGTTTAGTGGGATTAGTATGTGATCACTATTTTGAGAGAACCAAGCCCAAATAGTAGAGCCCTACTAAACCAGTTCGTTCCTTCACCCAGAGGTTCTACATCAGCACCAAAGCAATGTGTATCCTCATTTTGTCTCCTTAGTTTGCTTGTCTTAGGGTCAGTAGCAGGTGTGAATCAACTCCACCCACTATCGTCTTCTAGCTATCGCTCCAGAACTTGTTCCTGTTGCTTGTTCTCTCTCCTCCAGTTCAAAAGTGGATCCCAAATCCCAATCCCCTGTTGGATGCTTTCCCCAATCACTAGAGCTTGGGAGAAACCATGAAGTACTGTACAATGGTCCTAGCAAATGAGGAGTTAATCCAACTCACGCTAGGACAAGCAGTCTCTACAGTTAAACCAGCCTAAACCATACGCTCCATGGCGATCCAACGTTCATTTCACTAGCAATGAGGAGGGCAATCAACCAAGGATGTCTGTACTCTGATTATACAGGCTAAACCAGATATTTGTACATGCTTTCCGAACAGTATCTACAGATTTAGAATCCAAAGTTTGCAGTGCAATCCCACTAAAAAGTTTCACTTGGAGTTTACATACAGAGGAATTCTGATTGCACCTGTATTCAGAAAATGAGGGGGTTTTAATTTTAAACTTTAAAATAATTTAAAATGCTAACAAGCATTGGAATACGTACTAGATACCTGCAGTGGAACTGGACCTAAGGTTTCTATCTAGCTGGAATTACTTACATTCCACATAACTGCTTTTAAAAAATAATAACGAATGATTAGACGGTGTCTATGCAAAATGGATTACATTCCATGTTATACAAATCACTTGTATATAAATGTGGAAGGTCACAATTAGTACATATGACCGCATGCTACATCATTTGCGACTGTTTTGTCTGCTGAGTCTAGGAAAATATCCAGAAATAGTCAAACATTTATTTGAATGTGTACTTACTGATATAAAGCCATTATGTTTACTTGACCCATTACACAAATTATATATCACAAGATATAAGTATTATTTGAACATGTAATCTACTATTTATTTCAACCAGTACACATTCAAATACAGGCTATATACAATATATTTTTATTAAGTATGTGATTATTGGTCTATAATGAAGTACTTGGTATCAATGGCTACCTGCTCACATGTATACCTCAGCGCTGCACATTGAAGAATGTACTTTGTATGCAGAGTACAGTATTTTTTAAACACTTCATTTACTTCTCTATCGAATTTCTTTGAACATGTCAAAAGGCACAGAGGACTAACTATGATAAGTCATACAAATTATGCTTAAAATCAAGGTAAACAAATATATGCAAAGCTGTACGTGTGCACAAGAACTAGAGAGTTATATTCTGGTAACAACATAAAAAGGTCCAACAAATATATCCGACTTTCCATAAAACTTCACAATTATGAGCAGTTTCCGCTCCAGTAGGTATTTTCCTTCAGATGTTGTAATCAGCCCAAAACAAGAAGATTTATACATGCTTATTTCTAAAACAAAAGTCTCCGCTCTAATTATAGGGTTACTAGCATATTATAATATAGAGTCCCTTTCTTTCTTGGTGATTGTACCATTTTCGGTTACAAATTTGCAACTAAACTGGATAGTCAGATAAATATGCTTCCTCAGTTGCCACACTGAAGATGCCCTCTTATATTGCCAAGGCATCCAGCAAAATAAACAAACAGGAAGTGTAGGATAACATAGCTAATTTAAATCACAAGGCCCATATAAGGAGATAGAAGAGTTATAAAAACTGGAATTTGATCAGGACATGGTAACTCATATCTTATGAAAACTGTCATAGGATCTTTATGACTAGAAATGGTATTTGGTATTTAGGCTTATCTGACAGAGGGCACCGTCAGCAGCTCTAAACTTAGTAGTTCTGAAACAAAGTTTGAAGTGGATATGGTTCCGGGTCATAAACAAATTAAAATGTGTTATCCCTTATTTTGCATATGGCTGTTGCCTTCACATACCAGTTTAAGCGCAACTTCACACTAAGTACACTGATAGTATCTACCACCTTACTATACTGTATACAGTCCATTGCTAGAGAAACCTTACAAAGAGAGGATCATACAAGAAATTGAAGAGAAAATTTGTGTTCTTGTGATTAGAACACGGGATTGGGATTCAAGATAGCTGGGGTCTGGTTCCCAGTTTTACCTCTCACTTCTTGTTTAACCTCAGGCAAGCCACTCTGTTTTCCCATCTATAAAAATGGGGATAATGTCTTCCATCCAAGAGTGCTGTGAGGATGAATTAATACACGAGCTGCTCAAATACTATAGTATTGAGCATCATAGAAAACCCTGTAATGCAGGCAGAGATTTTCTGCCACAGCAGTGCTTTCTAATGAACTTCCTTGTTTTTCTCACGTTTATGGAGAAGGGTGTCTAGCTGGCAAAGTCTGACACCAGATATTTCTCTTTCTCTGGAGGGTGAAAGGGAGAACTTTTAAACAAACAAGTATATGGAAGCATACAAATATAGGTGTGTCACTGGACAGGAATGCAATCACTGCTTCAATTCATTATCCTGTGTCGAGTTACTAAGGCAAAAAGAAAGGATGGATTCCTGTTGGAAAGTTGAACAGCAGAGTCTATATTGTAACCTGCTACCTCATGAGCTCCTAATTTTGCAAGTTTTCTAGCGTGCCTATCCTATGTGCGATTTCTGGATTGTTCTGTGAAGTGTGTTCAAGTCCACACATATGCAGACATCGGTACAGCACTTTCCTAGCTTTAACATATGTAAGAATCTGAAGTGCTGTTTCTGTACCAGCACTGGTGAAAAAAAAAAAAAAGAACGACAATATTTTAATAAGTGGTTCCAAACTCCACATTATCTCCTGCCCCAACCACATCTCTCTCAGCTGTGGTCAACCTGACGACGAAGCTGCGAAATTAGGACATCAACAGTCACAGCGGCTCACAGTTAAGAACCTAAATTGATTTTCCATTAAAGCGAAGACTGAAATAAGGAAAAGTAATTATGTTTGATGGATTCTTACTGTTTTAATTTTTTAATTCAATATTAGCAGCAGCAGGGGCTCTTTTATCAGTATTCTGATTAGTCAGTGTCTATACTGCAGCTTCTCTCCACTGGTTACTTCTGACCTCTTTTTTTACTGCTTGCTGGCACCAGCTCCCAAGTGCAATGGTAAATACAGTTATTTGTAATGGGGGTGAGGAGAAAAAGTGGGAAAAATCTCAACTTCCCTACATTCTTAAAGAATCCTAGCTCTAGATGTTGAGTAACTTCTAGACATGGAAATGTAGTTACTTTGCTTCTCTTTCTGTAGTCTACAAGATGTTATTTATATTATGACTTATTTTATTGGACCTGCAATTTTGGAACCTTCCTTTGGTATTCAAGATATTACACAAATTACAAAAGGGCCCAATAAACCTTCCCTCAACTGATTTTGTAAGAAGGGTTAGTGCAACATACACAGTGAAGACAGACGTGTTATATGGCTATTTCTTTTTACTTTGAACATTTGCAAAATGTTGGTTATTGTACACATCCAAAGGCTCAGCATGTCCAACATTGCGAAATGGCACATCTGGTACCAGAGACACTCAAGAATAAAATATACAATGCAACGATGGGCTAATAAAACAGTAGTTTTTACAATGTGTAACTGTTATAAACTTTATTTTTCAGAGCCATGCTTGAGTTGGGGGAAGTGCACTCTATTGCTAAGGAAACAAACTTAGCAACTGAGTAAATATAAAGAGAAAAAACTCCAGTCCAACTGGATTCGTCCAGATGCAGAAACAGGGCATTCTGAAGAAGAACAATTGAGCATTGTGGGCTAGTTTGAGACTACAGAAGAGGAAATGTGTGAACTTGTATATAATGAACTGGTGATCCAACAGTGCCACTGGTGCACTATAAATCAGAGTGGACACCTCCCCACCCCATCATGGCATCAATCCAAAAAGAGGAGTATTTAGTCTCATTCATCTGCAAGCATCTCGACACCAAACCCCCCTTGCATTTCCCACAGGGCGAGGGTTACTGCCTAACACCTCTCCTTGGTATAAGCTCCAACTGGCCATCTTTGTTTTTTCGCTAGTATGATCAAGTGACTAATTCGTTTGACAAAGGGTTCAATCCTGGACTTCCAATGGAATCAGTGGGGGATGTGTGCCCAACAACTACAGTTTACCTTTAGCTAGCTTCTCTTTGCATAGAGCTAGCTTTAAATGATTCACTGGATGTTTTTCTTAAAATGTCAGAAAAGTGCAAAGAATTTCTGTATTATATCAGAAAAATCAATTCTACTATATACAAACTGATCACAGTTTTAGTATTCTTGTTAATTGTAGATTTTATTTTCATGTACAGGTGGGATTAGAGAAATAATGCAAGACAGAATCCTCTAATCATCCTTGACTAGAGAAAGAGTAAACACTGCTCAGTATCCTCTGAGTCATATTAACATCAGGATAGCATCTCAAAAGGGGCTGGATCAGAGGGCTTCTTTTGAAGAGCCTGCAAGTTCTCCAAGCTTTGTTGAAAGGGAAAGAAGTTGAACAAGAGCAATGTTTCTTTTTGGACTGGAAATTTTATAGCATTTCCAATAGTTCAGAATAATCCAAATTGGGCATTTAAAACCTTCATATGAAAGTACATGGTGAAGTACCCTAGATTACGGTAATCAGCAGCATGAGAACACTTTAGACAGGACAACACAGATACTGGTTCTTATGCTAAATTAGTAGAGTCAAGGGCATGGAGACAATGAATGAGCTGTTTGAAAAAAATCTTAATAGTATTAAGTAAAAGGACAGGTTCCAAACTTCTAAATGATTAGTTTTCTAACCCAGCCTCGTGCAGCTAGGGAAGCAGAGTACAAAAATTCTTGACACAGTAACACCAATGTGTAACGAACCCCTATTTACTGTCATATACAGCCAAATGTTGTCTATTCACCACACATATTGTGTGGTGAAATAAAAGACACATATTGTCTTGTGAAAAGGCTGTCACTCTCAATACCCGACACAGTGAGGGAAGAATGATGAAACATTTCTAAAGAATGTCACAATCAGAAGCAATTTCCTACTTCCTTGGCATTTTCAGTCAGTGAAAAGGGCAGCAGAATAAGTGGTTATAATGATCGGTAGGCAGTGTCAGAGTTGTTCACAAGAAATAAAATGGGCAGGCCATTTATCTAAAGTTTAGGAGAATAAAAATCACCAGATCCCTCTTAAATCCCTATGCTCCTTGAAAAGGCTCAGCTAACAAACAGAATAAGCCAACACTGTATAGAGAACTTTGTGATTATTACTTTTCCAAAAGCAAAGGGTGCCCCCTGCTGCCCACAAACTTCCTCAGTAAGCACCAGAATAAATGACTAGTTGGACTCAATCAGAAATTCCTGGGGAGAGCCATGAAATTAATATAATTCTCACCACTTCTTACTCAGAGTAATCATATTAAAGATTAGCAATCACAAAATTATCTGACTGCTACCAGAAGCAAAGTCATGAGTGTTTCTGAACCTTAAACTGGAAGGAAATTTTATAGAGTTCTGTGCCCAAAAGGCAACTGAGTGGAAAATGAAGAAAACTTTATTTTTAGCTCATCTTTCCTTCAGAGAAATTAAGCCTTCTACCAGTCCCATCATTTTATACAGTATCTGCCTTAAAATTTTCAAGTCTTTCCTTGTCATACCAGTAACAATCCACCAGGGACCCAAATGAAAGGATTAGTAGATTTATAGATTTTAAGGCCAGACGGGACCATCCGGATCTAGTCTAACCTGCGATTAATTCAAAAATTACTCCTCTCTCCAACCTTTACCTGCCAAACTCTTGGGAGTTTGGTTTGCCTTGCAAAAACTAAATTAGGTGTTTACGTCAAGGAAAGCAAATGGTGGAAGAATGAATTCAGATGGAATTGATAAACCTTAAGGCTAGACTATCCTCAGTAGTCTAATTTTACCCATCCGACTAACCCAATTTTCAGTCTTTATTCCCCTTTTCAAAAGCAACTAAGATGAGTCCTTTTGTTCGGTTTCAGGGAACACAGGGGTGAAGGGAAGGGAAGAGAGCTGTTCACAGCATAAAACCCCAGCTGCAGCAGCAAAAAAATAAAAAATAAAAATGGTGGTTTTGTAATTATGTAGGAAGCTGAACCTGATGTGTGAACAATATATTATACCACTTACATGAAGTTAGCTTCTATTGTGCAGGTTCAGAAAACTTTTCACAGAAAAAAATCAGTGTAGAAAAGAAAGGTGGTTTATGGAGAAAATTAAAGAGTGACTCAAGATATTAATAATAAAATAAAAATAATAATAATGGGGGGAGGGATAGCTCAGTGGTTTGAGCATTGGCCTGCTAAACCCAGGGTTGGGAGTTCAACCCTTGAGGGGGCCACTTAGGGAACTGGGGCAAAATCAGTACTTGGTCCTGCTAGTGAAGGCAGGGGGCTGGACTCAATGACCTTTCAGGGTCTCTTCCAGTTCTATGAGATAGGTATATCTCCATATATTTAAAAGAAAGGTGGTTTATGGAGAAAATTGAAGAGTGACTCAAGATATTGGGGAGGATTGGGGGAAGTTCAGAACAACAGCTGCATAAAGTGAACATCAAACTTTCAGCTTTTTGCAGCCATGTGGAGGGGCTGGAGTCAAGTGACTGGACAGAGGAGTAAATGGTTGAGTGAGCAAATACTTATGAAAATAAAGGACAATTTAGGACTGCATCTGAAGGTACTTTGAAGCTAGTGAAGTAGGACAGGAGATGATGTGCGCTTACTTCCTGGAACAACAAAAAATTGCCTACTAGCAGCATTCTGGTCTCCTTGAACATGAGTGAGAAAGAAGGGATCTAGGAAGAACTGAAATAGGCAAACTAGAAAAGGATTAAGATTTCTGCAGAAGTGTTAATAAATTACACAGAAGGTTACTGAAAGTGTTTGGAGGTCAAGGAAAACTAGATTTCTGACCTTGAGAGCAAAGGTAGGAAGAGTGATGCAGGAGTTGGAGTCATGGGAAAGACACTAAACCAGATCTATAGTTTTTAAACATTCTGTACTAGAAAATTACAGTATAATCCAGGGGTTGGCAACCTTTCAGAAGTGGTGTGCCGAGTCTTCATTTATTCACTCTAATTTAAGGTTTCGCATGCCAGTAATACATTTTAATGTTTTCAGAGGGTCTCTCTATAAGTCTATAATATATAACTAAACTACTGTTGCATGTAAAGTAAACAAGGTTTTTAAAATGTTTAAGAAGCTTAATTTAAAATTAAATTAAAATGCAGATCTTATCAGTTTAGTGCAGTGGTTCTTAACCTGGGGTGCACGTACCCCCTGGGGGTGCGAGATGCCCTTTCTGGGGGTGCAAGACATGCGACATTTTTTTAGAAGGTAAATCATCGAACACACAAATTAAGCACAGGCACGGAAATACAACTACTATGTTTAATCAAACCTATGTATTTATTAACATTATACATGTTTTAACGATTACTGTAATATACAAACAACGTTTTTAAGTTTTCAAGTTTTTAAGCTAATTGTAGTGTAATTTTTGATAAGGGCTGCAGAGTGCTGTGACCAGGGGCCGGCAGGAGGGCTGAGCAGGGCCGGAGATCCGGGCCCTGGCTGGCAGGGGGCCGGGTGGCTGGAACCCCAGACCAGCTGAGGTGAGTGGGGCCAGTGGACAGAACCCCAGACTGGCAGCGGGCTGAGCGTCTCAGCCCGCTGCCAGTCTGGGGTTCCGTCTGCCGGCTCCTGGCCGCCGGCCCCGCTCAGGCTGCTGCCGGCCGGGGGTTCTGTTCACCCAGGCCGGCAGCGGGCTGAGTGGGGCCGGTGGCCGGGACCATGGCTGGCAGCAGCGTGCCAGTAAAAACTGGCTCGCATGCCACCTTTGGCACGCATGCCGCAGGTTGCCGACTCATGGTATAATCACTATCCAAGAGTCAAAAGAGGAGAGAGATAAGATAGCGGGATCAAACAGCTGAGATGTGGAGCAGGATGACGTTCACATGTAAATGATATTCAAGGATGAAACTATGAAAGAGAGAGAGGAAGACGGAAGAAAGCTAAAAATAGCCCTGAGATACTCAGTGGAAAGGGACAAAGGAAGCCACCCCATCAGAAATTAAAGAAAGGTTTTGAACTGGGATGTGTTTTGGAGACACTGGCTTCCTCAAGGCACTCAAGGACAGAGGGGTAGTGCTGACGCTGTAGGGAGCCAGGATAGGACTGATGGTAAGACACACAGAGGTTAGCACCAAATAGGTGATTCTATTACTTGAAACGCATAGCTGGTCCTTTGTCTGAAAAGTGCGTCAAAACCGCATTACATTTTACTAGGCTGAGTTTTATTTAGATTTTGTGTCCCCTGAGATCTTTGCAGAAAAATCAGGTTTTATCTATGTACACATGAAGGTGCTTGATATAAAGCAGCTAAACAAGTCCCTTTTCTTAAGAGGGGACAAAGCAAGTGTCAACTACTAGTAAAGACACCTATACACAAGAAATCAACAAATAGTTCTACAAAATTGTGGAATCAAGTAGTGAGTAAAACGAGTAAATTAGAGTGTAATAAGGTGAACTCTTTAGATGTAGGTTAGCGAATGATGTTGCATAAAAGGATATTTAAATTTTAACGAGTATTTCAGAAATGGCAAGATTTTGTGAGGAGAGCTTCCATATTTAATCCTTAGAAGAGTTAAACTATTACATATTCATAAATGTGGAATTTTGCTTTCTTCAATTGTTGCAATTTTGGATGATTTATGTGGAAAAAAATCAGAGTCTAGACTTGAATGTTAAAGTGTTTATCAAGTGTGAAAGCTGACAAATTTTTGACTAATGATCTTGGGGGGGGAGGGGGGGAAAAGAGAGAGAGAGGGGCCTGAGATTAAAGGACATGAATAATCATGACTGGAAAATGGTAGAGCTCAAAATTCAGAAATGGGTCCATGTGCATGGGCAGTACAATTTTTCCATTCTTTTCCCCATTTAAAAAAAAAATATTGTATTACACAATAGACTGGAAAAGCTCCAAGAATGCTATTATTTGTCTATCAAGTACCCAATGTGTGTTATGGAAACTGCCTCATGTATTTACTTAAATTATCTCAATGATCTCTCAGGTAAATGTGTGTCTTGGGTATTTTTTCCCCTCAAAGCAGCTTTTTAAAGACACAGCTTAATTAAGCCTCTATTTACAGAGGAGATGTTCTATCTCAATGGGTAAAATTGCACAGTTCAACAAGTCTATAATTATGAGTTTTTTCCTTTTTTATTATTAGTCGATAAAATTAAACCATAAAATATTTAAATATTTTATGAGTTTGGGCTAAATTCCCACGAGCTAGAAAGTTTGGCATTACTGACTTAGTACACTCAAGGGCCTCACTACAAGTCACATGGTGTTCTATCACGAGGTCCCTCAACCACTTTCAAATCAAGGGCATGTACATATACAATCCATATGCACAGTCATAAAATCAAAAGTTTCAGTGCACAAACATCTGTATCAAAGTCCAAACAGCACTGGATAATATGACATACCACTCTGAAAAAATAACAGGAGTACTTGTGGCACCTTAGAGACTAACTTCTAAAATGCCTCTCCTACAAATATTGTTCATAGTTGGACCATTAATCATTCTATTTGTACTGCAAAGGGATAGGCAGTAATTCAAGTGTATTACAAATATTAATTTTATCCAATAATTCTTCGGTGGGAGAGTTACATTTTGTTGCTCACCTACTTGGTTAAAAACAGAAGTGAAAATGACATATGGAAGCGCTTGTGTATCAGATGGCATAACTTCAGTTTTACCTCCTCCCTTCCTCCATCAAAGACCAACCACCACCACCAATAATCATTACAAGATCAACAGATTACAAGACCAAAGAAATTCACAGTTCAGGGTAAGGTGCAACAATTAGAGACGTAGGAAGCTCGAGGAAAACAGAAGAATCCCACCTATTGTGGATTTGACTGACGAGAGGCTTTCCCCCTTTAGGGCTCAGGCTTGAATCTGGCTCAAGATACTAAATCTAAAATCATTATACCCCAACAGCTGTTTAATGATTCATAAGCAGCGTTAGTATTTGTTGTGATGGTGGTTTTTTAAGTAGACATCTATCCATTAAGAATTAGACTGATGCTAAATGTTACTATTGTTAGCAGTATCAGCCAAGACGACAATTGTGTAGTCAGGCAGACACAGAACTGCTCTCTCATCTTGAAAGGCTGTTTCCTTTCAGGTCAATTTGAGATACACACAGTATAGGGAAGCTTGCATTGCCACTGCCTTTTCTGAAAATAAATGACTTTTGTCGCCAAGACTAGCAGTTTTGTATTTACCATAAGCACTAAATCACCGAAAGAAAGAAAAAAGGGTAGCTGTCCCACTGCTGCTGTTGTCGGACTCCTAACTGTAAGTTAACTTTGTGTGTGACAACTAGTGTTTGTCAATTTTGCTTTTAAAAATGCGTTTTAAATGTTTAAAAAATAAAAACTGATTTAGGTTCTAGAAAATTTTGGACCATCCAGAATTCAGTGTGCCGGACTTCAACAGCTGAGTCCAGATGACAGAAGCGTGCAAAACTTGGAGGCAAATCCTCAGCTAGTGTAAACTGCCTTTGCTGCATTTACTTCAGAACTATGGGATATACACCAACTGAGGATCTGCTCCTTGGAGAGACTAAGCACTGCCACACCTATTTTAAAGACAAAGTAGGTAAAAATAAGCTTTAAACAGGCAAATCAACTAGCTAAAAGCTTCCAGATTTGGAAATGAGTCAGAGCTCTACAAATAAAGAGAAAGCATCTTGTAAATCCACCTTTCCATGTTTGTTATATAGTTTTTTAACTCAAAAAGTATCAAATCATTTTCACTCCTGGACTAGCATCTGGGCTGGAATTTTCTCTAGGCTGGAACTTTGTTATATTTTAATACTTTGCTGTCACTAGAAAATTGAGTAACAAACATACTAGTGTTAGGAACAAAACACTCTTTAGACAAATAAAATACACACACAATAAAGCTAACACAAAACTCATGCATATTTTTCCCCCTTCAAGGACAATGGTAAAGTGTTAGACAAGTGCTTGTCACATTTTCCAGTATTGTGTGAACCCTGTAAATGAAGCCCATGTTAATATAATTTAGGGCATATGCCATGTTAAGCATATGCCAGTAGCCATGGCAAATCTCTCCTCTGAATTTTCACCTACCCTCTGTTACTGCAGTTTGTAGTTTTATGGTACAATATTGCAGCACTTTTAGACAAGCATGTCAGAGTCCATTTTAAGTTTTCCCCAAATGATTACAGAGAATTTGTCTCCAATAATTTTGTACCATGACATTCTATTAAACATATGACTATTAAGTTAATTTTTCCTAGCCCAATTTTACTTTCTTCCACAGAATGGTAGAAGTTTCTATATCTCAGAGGCAAAATCAGCTGAAATCCAAGGTGTACAAGTACTGTGTACCATAGAAGAGAAAAACTGTCTCAGATTCTAGAATTTTGAATAGCAGCCTAATACTGTAAATTTATTGAGAAGAAAATCATTTTGCAAAACTGGATTACAATTCATTTACCAAGATTTTGTTTTAGCATTTAAAAATCATTTAATAACAGGCCTGACCATAAAATCGTGGCACAACAGAAACGTAGGTTGTAAGTGTGACATGGAATGCATAGAACTTTCCTGGGCGGACCAGCCACAGTAAATACAACAGTCATAATCATGAGTGTAAATTCACCTTCATAACTGGCTTTATCACCTATGAGATAAAGGGTGTATATAAATATTATAGAGAAACATTTAAAAAACCCACATTCTTTTATTCTTCAGAAATGGGGGGAGGGGAGGGTATTTTCAGTTCGGTCAAAAATGAGTATGTTGGGCCAAAAGGGCCTAATTCCTGTTCCTAAAATTTCCTATGAAAAAAGAAAGCATTGATGATTAGATGGCAGAAACTTTGTAAAATATCAACTAAGGAGCTAATTCCCAAAAGACAGAATGTGTTTAAAAAAAAAAATAGTGATTAACAGCATTAAACTTGAAGAAATAATGCTAGGAAGAATTCCCACCATTTCTGCTACTTTGAAGATATCTATCAGCCACAAAAGCCCAGTTCATTAACTAAAATGGCAATCTGTCTACTGGGGTCTTTGGAGATGGAGTTTGGGTGGGATTCAATTGACAAAGCAGCACAAAATAGTAGGAAACATTTTTGAAACTTACAGTACAATGGCTCTGGGCCTCTGACTCTTCATTGAGGGTGGCGACAATTACCTAAATTGCATAATGCTGCTATATTCAATGTCATTTAAACAAAAACACAAACCTGAAAAAATAACCACTCACTGATTAAAACAGATACATCTGGCCTTCCAGCCCACCACCTCTGCACCAAACTTGTCATTTGCCACTCACTCAGTGCCTCACAAGATTATGAAACAGTGACTTGTCTAAATTCAAAGGTTTCTAACCTGTAACTGTCAAACTTAGATTTGCCCAAAAAATGGGACTATGAACCCCTCAATATCATCCCATATTGTCTGAATGTGTCATGGTTATGGGACAGAGCTCCATACTGTGGATACATACTGCATTTTCTCAGCAATGTGTCTACTTAAACACCATTTTCCCATTCAAATTTCTCCTCTTCTCATTCTTACAATCAACCAAACACCACATTTGTGAAACTAACTTAATTCTCCTCTCCTAAGTCCAGGAATTTTAAAAAAGCAATCTGAACGAGCAGCATTTGATATGATCCCAAAATTAAAATCATACCATAAACAAACATTAAAACCAGGCCTTCCTATATAAAAGAAGATATGCTTGGCTGACTTGAGATAGTTTATTTCCCATCTTCTAAGTCAGATATCTCTCACCTGTGACTTCATAACTCATGAGCTGCTGAGTCTCTTCACCCAACAGATGTGTCCCTTTCTAACCCAACCCATTCCACACTTCCATCCAACTGAACTAAGTGAAACCTGTAGAGCAGGAGTGTGGTATCTCAATGTCTTTGTTCAATAAGCCTAAGAGACACTGTGGAAGGGGAAAGGTAAGGTTTAAAAACTACTAAATAAATTACATAAAAGTTCTGAAATCAACACCACTTCTCAGGCAGCCTTGCCAGAGACCTCTTGGGTCCCTCTCTTCTCTGAAGCACCGTTTAAGTTGTATGGATGTAAGAATAACTTTAACTATAGAAGCTATTTGCATCTTTTTAGAATCACATTTTGATGATTATAAAATTTTATCTATTATACAACATAGGTCCAGCTACACTGAAAAAATTACACCGCTTATTGAAATACATTTCATTTTAGAAACAGACTACTAAATAGGTCTATACAAAAAACTCTAAAATAATTTCTGTAGTAAAATAAAGAGTGCGTTAGGAGAGCTACACAAACAAATTTTTTTGTCTTTCTCTATAATGCTTGATATACTGTGATACGTGGCTGGCTCACTCCGTAGCCAGCACCAAAAGCTGAAAAGAATTCATTACGATACACAGTGATACAATTAATGCTCTGTATTAATCTCACAGCCTTTCCGATTAGTACAAAGGAAACCAGGCCTATCCCCTCTTTGAGGAGAAGTCCAGGATATAAAAGCAAGCATACCTCATCAGCTGATATGAAATTATAAAATTCCACAAGTCTCAGTATTTGAAATTTATAAAAGTCACCAGTAGAACGCAAGCAAATTGGGTTTCAGTCCCTTTGGTTCCCCTGGTTCAAATGATCACTGCTGATCCAATGGAATTTTCTTGTTCGTTAACTGATTCATGAGAGTACCAGGACCTTCCAAGTGGGGACAAAGAGAGATTTGAAAGATCTTCACTAGCTCTCCCTCTGCAATTTCCAGGAGGGCACGTTTCCATGTGCATAAAACAGGAAAAACAGCTGGCAGGAGGCAAAGGTGTTAGTGGTGTTGTGCTGAAATGTTTTTTTCTGCCAGGTGTCGCAGAAAGTTGTCCTCACTCTGGCCTCTATGATTTAAAGGCTCACTCTTAAAAAGGGCTGGAGGTGGGGGTAAATGAGGGACTGGGGGGACTGGGAGATGGTGTGGATGGTGTGGGTGAGGGTGAGGATGGAGATGAAGGTGTGAATATGGATGGGGGATGGGACGTGGAGGGAGAGTGTTCACTGGGTTCAGGTTGATGGGTGGAGTTGGGGTGGTGGGTGTGTTTGCTACAGAAAGGACTGCAGTAGCAGGAGAAGTTGTGGTAAGTGGGATCTGAACAGCAGGTGGCACATTAACGGGGCTTGTGACCCGGAAGCACTTCTCCTTGTGCGCCTTGAGCATGTTGGAGAAGCGAAATCGCTGGCCACACACATCACATGGGTAAGGCTTCTCCCCTGTGTGAGTTCTGCGGTGTCTCTTCATGTTTGGGCGGCTGGTGAAGCTTTTGCCACAGATTTCACAGATAAAAGGCTTCTCTCCTATAAGATAAACACAGCAGCCAGTTAGGCTGAAAGCTTCTGCTAACATAATTTACTTCAGCTATAAGTGGTCAATGAGTTGTATACTCCACAGACTGCACTCTTCCCTACTTATGGCCAAAATAAAAACACAACCGACACTGCTTTCCCAAAAAAAACCCTCAATCTTCATGAGCTCCTCTCCCAGCTTCAAGGTCTGGTGCATGAGGAGAATTCTAAAAAGGCTGGGTAATGGGCTTCTTCAAACCACAGTAACATGAAGAGAAACATGCACAACCACTCATTTTTGCAGTTGAAATACAGTATACAGGGCAGTGGGAGAGGAGGTTAGGTGTCACTAAGTTACCGGATAGATCTGGGTTGAATCTGACTTTAGGCATAAGTTTGGTGGGACTGATGCACATGGAAGAGTTGGCATGTTTATGCCCTGGAGGTGTGTGCACTTTTCTTAGATATGTTCTTACCAGTGTGTGTTTTCATGTGCTCATCGAAGTACTGTTTCATGTTGAAGTCTTTGCCACACCACTGGCACATGAACTGTTTGTGCCCAATGTGGATGCTCATGTGGGAACGCAGCTGGTACTTGTACTGAAACCTTTCATCACAGTTCTGCAACAGACACAGACCTTGACTTTCAGTCATCTCCGGTAAGGAAGCATATATAGAAATCCAGAAGACCACCCCAAAGCAGTACACAAGTAGACCCCTCATGCACCAAGAAAACATACAGTCTAGAGATGATTTAATAACAGTAGGCCATCCAGTTAAAAATGCATATATGAAACACACACACACACACACACACACAATTGATACCCACACTTTCTTTTGGGGGGGGGGAGGAGATCCATTATTAGGAGCATTATCTTGTGTACCCAGGAGGTACAGCCTTAAAGAGATTTATGAAAAATCAGGGCTTTGAAACTGCTCATCGGATACCTAATGGCCACAAGTAATATGAAAAATGACTCTCCATTTCACTCACTAACAGGTTGTCTCATTAGAAAGCCCAGTGTATTCCTTGCACTGCTGAAGAGGGAAAACAATGGGCTCTTCTAACAGCACTGTCTCTGGATTCTGTTGAGTCCTATTGTAGTTTGGCATGTAGGTGCCTGGTAAATTTAGAATTACACTCCCCTCCCCCCGAGCTAGGACAGAAAGGGATGCTTTGTTTCTTCATCCTCCCCAACACAGATGAAAGCGATGGCAAGCTTTGTTTTCCTCCATTTTTCCTGAAGATGCTAAGAAGAGAGATCTGGATAAGTGGTCTAAAGGTTTCTTCCTACCCTCCTTCATTCCTGGTTTTGGAAAGAAAGGGAGAGCTTCTTACCCTCTTTACCCTCTCACCCCCAAAACCAATACCCCTTTTCTGCCCCCTTAGTATTCCCAGCAAAGGAAAACGACACACAGTAATTGGCTACTTCCTCTGCAGTACTGAACCAAACCAGATTCTTGATAGTTTTGCATTACTCCTACCTGCACTTATGCTCTGCTCTCCCCAGAGAGTACATTTTTTCCCATGCCTTAATACAACTGCACCTCATTGCATAGATAAGACATTTTCACATTTGTAGCTTCACATTGGTGGGTACTAGATGCATATGCCTCATACCATGTCAACACTTCAATAAAGTGGCTGCCTCACCTCACATCTGAAAGGTTTCTCTCCAGAATGCTGTAGGGAATGCACTTTGAGCGACATACTGCGTTTGAACGATTTTCCACAGGTTTCACATGTAAATGGCATATCCTTTGTATGTGCTGCAACATATATATTACATTATGAAAAAAGGTTACTAAAAATGCAACACAAATACATTACTTCACTCAAAATCTCTCATTCTGGAGTCCTGAGAGAAAGACTGGTACTATACAGGTGAATACTATCTGGTGTTCCCGGTACTACGAATGTACATTTTTAGTTTCCCTCTAACAACAGATTAAGCTAAGGAAGTTAGGTTACTTGCGTTAGAGATTAGATATTAAAAACAGTTAAGGACCAGGAAGACAACAAGGTATCAGGATCAGCAAACATAAGCAGCAAGAACTCACCAACCATGTGCTTCCGCACATGGGCCATTGTGTAGAACTTCTTTTCGCAGATCTCACAGGAGAACTTTTTTTCTGCATATCCATGAACAATCTTGATGTGTTCATGGAGAGACCAGAGCTTCTTGAACGATTTCTTACAGGAAACACACTGAATGAATGGGACAAACAAGCAAGCTTAATTCACAAAGAGTTTCAAAGCCACAAGTCAGCAGAGATAAGGCACATACCAACTTGCTCAAGGAAGAATGTTCCCAAAATAAGGAAGGCAGTCAGAATCCCAACATGTACTTCAGCCCAAATTCACTGTTTTTAAGAATCTGGGAAATGTAGATACACTTACAAAGAGTACAGACCAAAGAATAGTGGAATGAGGGAACAGAGGTTAACACACTTGCAGTTTGGTGCCATCTGCTGACATCTCAAGAGCAGTGCAGCAACTACACTACAGTATCCTGTTTCCAAAACCCAGTGGTATCTATAGTGTCAGCTCAAGTTAGGTTGGACTGTCCAGTCGGATTCTAGTATTGGGAGGAGGTTTAGAATGTCCATATCAGTGTCCTTGTTTAGTGCCAAAAAGCAAGAAAACTTACAGGCTTTGCATAACTCTTGGAATGTCTCTTTACTTTTCTTGGCAGCAGGACTACATAGGAAGAAACATCTTAATGCCAGAGCTCAAACTCCAGCAACCAAGCCCAAAGGAGACAGCAATACATGGCCAGATGTCTCTGTTTCTGGAACTCTAGGGCCCTGCAGATTGTAAGGTCAGAAGGCACTAGACACTATGCAGCTTAATACTGACCTGTTGCACTTCTGGACACCGCTATTCTAATCTTGATCCTTTATTGAGCAGGGACTGTCAACTGTGTGGTGGTTTTATGAGGTGGATAAGTAAGGAGTAAAGACACACTAAAGTCATTTTCACTAATTACCTAATCCAGACAGCTGGATGCCAGACAGTCATGAGTTGTAACCCTGGCTTGTACAATGACACTATTTGCCTTGCCTTCAAGACCATTTTATATAGGGAAATATGCAGCACATGCCCTCTCAATTCAAACCCCAACCCCAGCATTACCATGAAATCTCCCGACAGGAACAAGGACAAGCATCTCACATACACCCCCATTTTCAAAAGAATATTAATGATAAACATAATTTTTAAAAATCTTTGTAGAATTTTATACATTTCAGAATCACAGTTGTGAAACTTAATGGAGCAATATATGAAGATACCAAACATTTTTTTATCTTTGAAAGGAAAGGGAAGGAGATCTCTAGAAATTTTCATCTTTTCTGGCTGTCATTCATCCTGCTCCTGTCAAAGTGAGCTGGATGCAGTTTTCTAAGGAGACAGTCAGTGCCACTCCTGTCAACATGAGGTGTTCCTCCTCCATCACGGGCAAGTCATACTGCCTTCACAGTGCACCCAAACTTTGCTGGCCTGGGAGTTTGCATACCACACTGCCACCAGGAAGATCCTTCTCCTTTCAAAGGACCTACTTGGAGATGTCAGGAACAAACTGCAGTCGATGGTGGAAAAACCCTGGAGAGTAAAGCAGTGCTAAAAAGTGATCATTTGATTTAACACAAAGTCAGCCATTGGGAACTGGAAATCTAGCATTTCCATGAGCAATCAACAGCAAGTAATCTGGATACACCGATTTAATGTCTGGATACAGCCTAACAGAACAATAAAAGCCTTTGTAAAGGCACTAATTTTGAAAAGGTACTTATCCAACAGAACACAAAGGCTCTTTTGGAATGGCTACAATCCATCATATAGAGCTATATTTAGGTTTATACACGACAGAAGAGCCATTATCATCAGTCCAACTGGCACTTATGTAATCAAGCCACATGGGATTTGTTCTAGACAAGGCTCCATGTCTTACTTGGCATATTAGAACTATATTATGCAACTCTGCCCCCACCTCTTCACTGCCTTTCCAATCAAATTCATTTTTTAAAAAGCTGCTCCCAAATTTTCATTTTTAACATGCTGCAAGTTTTAGAACTGACAAGGTATAATTGCATAATAGATGCTTACAAGGAGAATCTGAAGAAGATAGTCAGGCACCCAGGAAGTTTTGGGAGACAGTTTTTGGATTCTGAAGCATTTGATACTGGAGAGGGAATACATTCTCCTCTTTCCCTCTCCCCTTTGGGCAGAGGCAGAAGTGCCTAAGGGATTGCCTACATGAGAGACTTTTGCATTAGTGTAGCTACACCAATATAGCGAAATCATCGTAAACTCCCAACACAGATATTCTGCACTGGAATAAAGCAGGTCTTATAAGTGGGCTGACTTACCCTGGACTAGGGTACAGTAGTGCAAAATGCCTTGCACTAACATAAGTCATGTCTACGTTAGGAATTTGGCACTGCTATAGCTATACCAGTGGCTAAAAACCAGCAGAGACAAGGCCTTATGTTTGGCTCACATTTAAAAAGTTCTGTGTAACCAATAAGGGCGAGACTTTTAAATGAACGCTTAGATTCTGGAGCACAAGATGCAGCCATTTATGTGGCTGCATAATAGCACCTATTAGCCCCTGGTCCTATAGTTTACATATTATATTATGATGAATATATTATTATATAGAGGCAAAGATAAAATTTTGCTGAACTTGAAATAGGTATAGGATAACATTTTCATGAGCACTTAAAAATATAGGAGCTTAATTCTCATTTCATAAGTGACTCAGACACTTAGGAGTTGACTTTCAATGAGATTTAGGCTCCTAAGTGCCTCAGTCATTTGAATATGTGACTTAAGCTTTTATTCCATTTTTACTCAATATACTGCATACTAACAATGGTCAAAAGACTAACTTATTGTACCAGTGATGCCTTTCAAGCGTGGTAAGTGTCCTGACAAATACTTCTGTTCAATGTCCCCAGAAGTCCCTTACATACCATAAGTTAACTACTTATAAAATCCCACTGACAGTTCTAAAAGATTATTTGCTGTGAGCAGCAGAATGTTTATAATTTTTACACGCGCACACACAATCAATGGCAATGATATTTACATTGTTACTTAGATGACATATAAGGGGCATGTATAGTGCATCCATAGTCTTAATAAGCACTAATTGATGCTACAGATGCCTTAAATTAATTTTATACAGATATATTTATGGGCTTTTTTCTTTCTGATCTATTACAGGTAAACCGATAGGTCTAACTTCTCCTAGACTATTGTTTACTTTGAGGAATTTTAGAAAAAGTCCTACTGGTGCTGTCACTGGTTCAACTGCACCTGGTGTTAGCATCAGTAAAAGCCTTAGTGTAAACAAGGCTCCAGTGGGTTACAAAGCTTTTATTACCATGTCAGTTAAACTTGTTGAGAAGCAGGTTTATTTGACAGTGGTAAAAATACCAGACGCTGCTGCTGTCTTGCCTACACTAGGTCTTCAACTGATGTTAACACCAAATGTAACTGAATTAGTGGTAGCATTGCTGGATTTTTTTTTATTATTTCTTTTTAACACCAAAATGCCCAGGTATAAAATGGCTTTATACTAGGCCACTTCATTACATGGCTGTCTCCTAGATATTTTGTTATGTACATTGACTTGCCATTAACAGGTCATGCCCAATTGTTTTACTGCAATTCTAGCTCCAGGATCTACTTTGTATCCATTCTCAAGCCTGGTCTGCTCTTGGAAATAGTTCTGACTCAGCCAGGAATGGCCACCAATCAGTGTAGTCCGGACCCCTACTTGTAGACAAGGACATACAGGTAGGTTTGCACCAACTGAGGTTTACCCATGTTTGTACTGGGGCAAATCCAAACTTGCCTTGCCTATATTTAAGAGTCAGCACCAGTGTAGCTACACCACATGCTAGCCACCAGTGGCTGAGTCAGGGCTACTCCTAAGTGTAGATACGGTCTAAACTTGGGCGTGAAAACCATTCTGGAATTTGTGTGGTCCAAAGCCTAACCCATTGTTACCTCAATTTTTAAAGCCCAGTGTGGCCTAATGGATAGAACACTGGATTGGGTTCCAGGAAACCTGGGTTTTATTTCTGACTGACACTGGCCTGCTAAGTGATCTTGGTCAAGTCACTTCACTGCTCTCTGCCTCAGTTTCCTCATATGTAAAATGGAGATAATGATGTTGATCTTTTTTGTAAAGTGCTCAATCAGAGCTAGGTAATAATAATAAATAATAACAGGGTTCAAAAAAGAACTAGATAAAATGGAGGATAGGTCCATCAATGACTATTAGCCAGGATAGGGGGGGATGGTGTCCCTAGCCTCTGTTTGCCAGAAGCTGGGTATGAGCAACAGGGGATGGATCACTTGATAATTACCTGTTCATTCCCTAAGGGGCACCTGGCATTGGCCACTGTCGGAAGACAGGATACTGGGCTAGATGGACCTTTGGTCTGACCCAGTATGGCCGCTCTTATGTCACGTTTCAGCCAAATGTAAGTATTCTTTTAAAAAAGTGCCCTCTTTTGGTGATACTCATTGGATGGGAATAATTTACTGCCCTTCTGCCTTTTAATGTTACAACTACATTAAAACTGAATTCAAGCAGCTTTACCCTGGGGCAGTGGGCCTATTTCACCACTAGGATGCAGCACTGTGTTAAGTTTTCTTTAACAAAGCAAGACTAAATCACCAGATAAAACAATAACGCCCATGGTTATGAGATAACGAATGTGCCTATGAGCAGAGAGGAAGTCACAGATAAGTCAAAAGCTCAGAAATTGTATTCCATAATTTAAATTATTTAAAATGATTCTTTCATGGCAAAGATTTCCACTGTTGTGTGTATAACTAAAAGTGGCAAACCTCCTGGTGAGATGCAGACCAACAGAAATATCCCTACTAACAGCAAATTCAAAAGGCTAATCTATTATTTATTCAGATTTTGCAGCACTGCAGAAATGGGCAGGTTTATGAACAGGTTCATCTTTTGCATTATTAGAAGGATTTCCACACACCTATGTACGTGTATATAAACACCATTGTAAAGCAAATTCTCTTGACATATTAATCATCTTAATGTGACCCAGAAAGCAAAGATGACATATTAACACTTTTCACATCTTGAAGGTGTTACAATTTTTCTAGGTCACTTGTGTCTCAGCCAACATTCTTCTACACATTGCTGATTCCCTGACACTTGTCACCATTTTGTTCTCCCCTGAAATTCTTACCTTTATACATTATGTGCCTGATTTTCAAGGGTGCCGAACATTCAAAACTTTGACTAAAGCTACTGGAAGCTGCAGGTGGGTCAGCACCTCTGAAAAATCAGGTCCTATTTTGTACAAAGTGGTGCACTGCAGACACGTTTTCAACCCATTATTCTTGTATCTGGCATTTGTTAAAAAGTAGTCTGGCATCTTCCCACAGTGTAGATTAATCCTAGCAAGAACTGTGCTAAAATAGCACACGGGGCACCCCCTGGTCCTACAAGTTATTTCCTTTGACAGACACCAAGAAGTGCTGACAGGTAGAGGTAGATCTCGGTCAGGACTTTGTCTCCACAAAAAAAATTCCCTCTCTGAGGTGTCCACTAGCTGTATCCAGGGCACAACAGAAAGGTGTGGAAATCTGGCAAGCAGGTGAACTAACCTACCTGAATGTTTTTTTCACAGTCTGTTTGCTGGTGAAGGGACAGCTCACTTTCTAGAACAAATTTCTTCCCACACTTGTCGCAGATCTGCATACGCCTGTGAGTGACGTTCATGTGCTTCTCCAGGTACCAGCGTGTGTTAAACACCCTGGGGCACTTCTCACAGGTCAAAGTCTCCTTTTCTTCACACTTTGATTTCTGCACAGGTGCCTTGGGCTCCTTTGCAGCTTTCTTCTTACGCTTGGGGGGCTCCACACTCTTTCTACGGCCCCTTGTAGTTCTGGGTGAAGGGGAAGTGGTGGCTGCTGCAGCAGATGCAGCTCTCCTTGTTCTCCTTTGAGTAACACTAACTTTTTCCACTCTTTTCTCTTTTTTCTTCTGCCTCTCATTTTCCTCATCATCATTACTGTCTTCAGTGGCCTCTTCCCCACTGTCACCCTCCTCTTCCTCACTGCTGGTCTTAAGAACAGCAGTCTCTTTGGACTGGGAGGGGACACCCTTCTCCCCTTTTGATACATTTAATGTTTGGTTGTTAAGGTTTACCTCCACTATAATCTGCTCCCTTTTGTAAGTCACTTCATCTTCCTCCTCCTCTTCCTCCTCAGAGTTGTCAGAGTTCTCTCTATCTTCTTTCACAGCCCGGACCTCTCCCACCGATCTGTTCTCCCTGAAATATGGCTGCTCCTCTCTTTCATGGAGATGTGGTTTACTCATTTTGCTGTCCACCAACACAGAGTAAGGGCTTCCTGACTCTCTTTTGTACACTTTGGTGGACAGATCAAGTTCCTGACTGGCAGCATGATAAAATGTGGGTGGCACTTGACCACGACGGCTTTCCTCTTGCGCCATCCCTGCTACATGCACGGCACTGTTTTCAACCAGCTGTTGGCAAGAATTGGCTGTTTGATTCATTGGGGGGGCCCTGATTCATTGAGCACCTTTGATCCCAGAAAAATCAAATAAGCAGCTGTGAAATACGATGGGCTTTCAAGATGATGCCTGTTCCATCTAGACAGTATGACTAAAATATGACTCTCTCCTGGTGTTTAGCACTGAAGCGTGGATCACAGAATTCTGGTATTATGGCAAAAGCAGAGCTGTAGTAAATATTCTTCTGAAGAAAGCAGCCAACCAACCTCCAAACATTTTATCTACAAAGAAGAACAGAGAAAATTAAGTCAGTTTCTTAAAAATAACTGAAGAAATTTATCCCCCAAGCTCCTTGTTTTCTTTCCATGTGTACAATTTAGGTAGAGCAAAGCAGGATCTACCATACCAATTGTTAATCATTCATTATGCTTAGTGGTCTATTCTTCACACTGCCAATCAAAAAAGTCTTAATTCCACTGATTACTGGCAACTGTGCAGATCTCAACAGACCCTCCAAGAGGGATAAGAGACTATTAAACTGTAAAATATGAAACTGGACCATAGTACTAGAGCCATAGCTTATAGTGGATAATCTGGAATAAAAGCCATGTGCAAAGAAAAAAAGGGTGCCCACCACCTTTTTTTTTTTTTTTTTTAAATTAAACTTATGTCTAAAAGCATCCTGAATGATAGTCCTCCTAAAACACCCACCCCCTCCCAAATTTTGCTTTCTGTTGTTTTTTTTTATATATATTTTACATTACAAATTGAAGTCTGCTCTACCCTGTTTTCCTGATGGTCTATGGAAAGGTGGAGAACTGATAGGATGGCAGATGTCATGTTATTAAATCTAATTACTTGAGAAGGAAGTGATTTTCATTCCAATATAGCTTTATTAAAGATTCAGCACACAATTAAAGGCTGAGAAGTCTTGCAATACTCATCTGAGACTACTCCCAAACAAAGTTTCCTGTAAAACCTGAGAATAGCAGACTTAATATTCCTGATATATCAAAGATAAATACAAAGTATTTTTGATGGGGAGGATGGCAGAATCTTTTCAAATCTTCTCTATATATCATAAAGAAGCAAAAAAGAGGCACAGACCCTCTTTCTCCTTTTTGCAGGTCACCTTTAAGCAAGTCAACAACCTCATTGTGGTTCCCAGTAGTACCAAGGAGACAATTTCACTGTGCTACAAAGAAAGTTACAGCAGAACAAGAGAAACTCAGATCAAAAAGGCCATGAAAAATTCTGTACATGTGCCAGCCTGGATGAGATGGGTAACCAGACAGGAAAGTTCTGTAGAACACCTGAGAAAGCATCTCTAAGCTGCCTCCTCCCTCTTCCACCCTCCAGGTTGTGGTAGCATGCAAACTGGAATTGATTATGTGCCAAAGGACATTCTACTAATGTACATATTGCATGAAAAGTCTCAGTGTAAACATTTTCATCTTGCAGCAGTAAATTAGATTGGAAGACATTGTGTATCCAGTTGTTTGTATGAAGAATCTGTGCGGTGGAAACACAATCTCCATTTTATTTAAGGGACCTATTCTCTTCTATCTCAGCTTGTGCCCTGTCCCACGATTACTCACTCCCCAATCTAGTAGCCAAACAATAACAATTTCTACCCATCTAAATTTCACCTGCAGTTATCGAAGTTGGAGTTTGACCAGTACACCAGGGTTAATGCTCCTACTTCCTCCTGCAAAAAATACCATGTGATCTCTACCACTAGTAATCAGAACCTCAATTTTTTTTCCTCACTCAGGAAATGACATTTCAAGCAGTGCAAAATTAGAAAGACAAACCAAGAATTTGGATTGAATGGATGAGATAGAGAGGTATATCCGAGCCATCAGCATAAATGTGGCAGTCAAAAAGTCATGCCTGCAGACAACAGTACCCAGAGAGTGTGCAGAAGGAGGGAACCAAGGATGGAGGCCTGGGGGTAGCCCATCGGAAGGAGAAGGGAGGATGACAGACCACCAAACAAGACTCTGAAGCAGCAATCAGAGAGCTAGGAGAACCAGAAAAGCCAACCACTAAACTGTTGGTGTTAAGAAGAAACATCTTCTATGGGAATATTATTACATAACTGTCCACCTCTAAAGCTTGTTCCACCAGTTCAGAGTTGAGGCACCTTTGATTTAACAACACTGTGTAGTGAGACTTATGCTGCTATTCCTATGCAATACTCATCCCATCAACAGCGTAAAACACCTTTGGGTACAATTCAGCACCATTCACATGTACTAAATTGACTTCAATAAGAAAAAACTAAATATGACTTAGGTAGGAAGAATACTATATTACAGCTGTACATTACACACTTCTTTCCAGTTAGCACTGTGAGTTACTAATAAAAACATTCTCCAAACCACAAATATGATAACTTCATTCCAGACACAGCTGAATACAATTTATATAAAGAAGGAAGTATATGTTGCATTTTTCTATTCAACAACCTTAAAGAGTTCAATTAAGGTGTTTGAAAAAGGACGACTTCAGGAAAAGTTTTTATGGTAAACAAATTCATTAAACCAGTGGTGCTTCTCCTAGGGTGTACCGACTCTCAATGATCTACAGAATAAAAAACAAGCATTCTACAGATAGTGCAGGGAGATGAAAGACTGCAAGGCAACAAGGGCCTAAAGAGGTACTTACGAAGTGGTCTGCACAACACAGTGTGAAATCCACCATTATGTCCCTCCCCTCAACAGAATTTTAAAAATTAGTCATAAAACCTAGCAAACAGTGTTTATGACATATAGAAAACCATACCTAGTTATTTCGTAAGCTCATTGAACAGATCTAAGTAACATGGCTAAAACTAGAAGTGTGTATAATCATTGATAGTATAACACCTGAAATAGCTTAACATGCTGCTATGAACAAGCACAAAAATAAAATCATCTTTTCATTGAACATGGAGGAATTGTTGTCTTCATATTTATTAGAATTGTTTCACCTCTGCTCATTTTAGGAACATTCTATATAATAAAACCACTCTACATGAACGTATTACCACTTCAAAAGCAAAAGGACACATTCTGAATCGTATCAAAAGCTGTTTGGTCTTAAACCACTGCACTTTGCAGAAACAGTAACCTAGTTTCACTTTGAATAGAATATTTGCAACCCTCAAGGGACCCACAACTTTCGAACAAAATTTCATTAACTGCCACACAGATGGTAAAGAGAGGGACACTTAATAGATTCTCAATACAAACAATGCATTGCATCAGAAGATTAAATAGTTTGAAATAAAAGTGCTAATATATATCCTTTACTAGCAATTTCTGACAAAATATACGAATCTTAATTCTGAAAATACAAAGACGACAAGACAGACAAGAAAAGATCTATTTTTCTTAGAGTGAGTGTCTCATATCTTGATGAATTGTTCAGACTCTGAAAGAATGCTTTTCCTATCGGATGGCAAATGGGAGAAACACAGGCTCTCTTTAAAGGAAGTATATCTGAATTCAAACTCAGGAGGAGTAGTTTTATTATGAATATAAAATGAAGAGTTATGAGGCACCTGCAGGAAATTTGTATTCCGAGACTACATTGGAAAAACCTAAAAAGTGAGGTTACAAGAGCTAAAGGCATGAAGCCCAGAAGCAAAAGTGCACCAAATCTTGACTTGCAGACAAATGTGTAGGTGGAGGAAGCATCTACGTGGGAGCAGCATTTCACACAATGCCTTTGCTACTTCTAACGAAAAACCACATTTCTTCATGCTATCTGCCATCTAAAAATAGAAAAATCTACCCAGCAATGAACTCAAACAATTATTTGTTCTAACTTTGATTCAATATCAGCTGTTTTAAATCAAGACCAGTCTGAGTCCGATGTATAGAGTGATACTAACTATAGATTTTAAATTACATCTCCTCAGAGTAGTGTGGTTAATAGAGAGTAGACAGAGTGAGAAAACCTGGCTTTTATTCTTAACTCTGCCACTGACTCACCATGTGACCCAGGCAAGTCTACCTCTGTGCCAAATTTCCCCATCTGTAAAATGGAGAGAATGCTTATCCCATTTGTAACACATTTTGTGATCTATAGATGAAAAATATTATATAATTATTCCTGCTTAGCATGGTTCTCCATGAACCGCACAGTTGTGTAGCTACTGACATACACTGTGCAAAACTAGGTGCCTACTATGCAAGTGAGCTGGAGGACTTCTGGTGGCTCCCATGGAAGACAGGAAGATGAAGCATTCTACGTCACTCCACAACCACTTACAGCACTGGGGGAAGCTCTCCGGGGCAGGAGTGACATTGACCTAATTCTTACCAGTTGCGCTGCTATCCATAGGGTTCCCAATAGCAGCAGTGATTAACTGCCAAAGATACTGGTCTGTTTTCACTTTGCTGTAGCTTTGCAAACCTACGAGCATTTATATAGAGTCACTGCAGTGGTCTCGGCAGACACAGAAAGACAGCACTGCACTGGGTTTATACTTAGTTATCACCTGAAAGATTATTTTTGCAACCATGAAGGCTAGAAACTTACTTTTTTAAAATGAAAGTTTAGATTGCATACAATTGGTGGCATTTGCTTGGGAAAGCTCTGTGCTCACCATAAGGAAGAGTGAATGAGTGAAGTTTTCAAGTGCTACTCTCTACACCCCTTGCAGGAGCTCTCCAACTTCCGTCACAAAGATTTGAAAACTGAGGACTGATTCTCACCAAGAAGAATGAAAGGGACTGTCTATACTGCAGAGCCCATGCCAACATAGTCCCCTAGCGTAGACACAGTATATGCCAACAGAAAGAGGAGTTCTGTGGTACAGGACTAGCACCTCTGCAAATGACATTAGCTATGCCGACAGAAACTCTCTTCTGTTGGCATAGTTGTGTCTTAATGAGAGTTTTGTCAGCACAGATATCACAAGCAGATGTGTTTTTTCACACCCCTTACTGATGCAGCTATAATGGTATAAGTTTTAAGTGTAGACTAGGCCTTAGTCTTTAAGCTCAGTACTTACCTTGATTCAGAAACTAGTCATTAAAATGTCTTACGCTGGCAAACAGTATTCCAGAGTTGGAAGTAGAATAAACTAATTTTCTACTTTAAACCTCATTTGTGTTGGACTTCACTTCCACCAACGTGGCATAATAAGAAGTGCCCCCAACTTTAATAATAAAGGTCACAAAAACCCAGGCCAAAACTGATTTTGCAGAAAAGAGCATACTACTAACTGTACACAAGCATTAGGAATTAGTTTTACATACAGGCCCACAGAACGGCTAAAACTTACAAAACTGCTTCCTTGTTATGAAATTTATAAAGTAAGCAATCTAAATTTTGCTTACAATGCAGAATAAAAAGCCATGGTTGATGCAAGCAGCCAACTTTAAAGGGATACATGCAGATTACAGATATGACTCCATTAAATAAGAGACCTACTGAAAATTTCACCGCTAGCATGATAATGTAAAAATAGATTTTTTTTAAACCTTTCCCCACTCTCCCCAAATAAGAATTTTTTGGTTCAGACAAAGACTGACAGATAGGCTTTTCCTTACTGCTTCAATTTAAAAAAAACAGAAATAGCAACAGGTTTTGAAATGGATATGGTCAAGTTATATCTTGTCACCTTAACAGGTTCCACTCTGACTTTTAAAGCAAGTAGCCTCTCCTAACAGCATTATGCCACTTGAGAACCTCTTAACCACACAATGAGATAATTCACAATCCACACCAGTAGAAAGTATAATTAAAAAGACTTATTACCTTTTCTTCATTCCACTATTAAGCAATCCCACTTTACCTGTGCATTAGAAATCTGAAGCAGTTAAGAATTGTGAATGTCTTTTAGTTATACTATGCAGTGTTGTAACCTAACCGTGTGGATCTCAGGATATTAGAAAGACAAGGTGGGTGAGGTAATATATCTTTTATTTGACCAGCTTCTGCTGGTGAGAGAGAGACACTTTCGAGCTTCCAGAGAGCTCTTCTTCAGGTCTGGAAAACTTAGGCCATGTCTACACTTCCACTTATGTTGCTCAGGGGTGTGAAAGAACACACCCCTGAGTGACATAAGTTTTGCCAGCATAAGCACTCGTGTGCACAGCACTATGTCAACGCTCGTTTAAGGTGGTTTATCATCTCGACAGGAGAGCTCTCTCCCATCGACATAGGGCGGCTAAACGAGCCGTCTTACAGAGGCACAGCTGTATTAGTACAGCTGTGCTGCTGTAAGCTTGCTAGTGTAGACGTGGCCTTACTCAGAGTGTCACAGCTTAATACAAGACGGAACAGATTGTTTAGCATAAGTACTTAACTCATATTTCAAGGGACTGCTCAAGGTAAAGTGGCCCGTTAACTCTTTTTAGTTATATTGGCAATCAGCAGGTGCACCAAGTCCCAGGGCAACAGGATTTGCAGAGTTTATAGGTAGTAAAACTTCACGTGCAGCTATAAACCATGTACATTGTTTAAGATACAGTGCCTCAGCTGCAGAATAGCCAGTATTCATGCAGGAAAATACATTTGGAACAGAAGTACGACACACCTGTTTTTACTGATTTGTTATAGGTCCACTATGCACAATATATAGGCACAAATACAAGAATTAAAATGATACCACTGGCAGAACATTATGGCCCCAAAACCAGAACAGCCTCTGCCCTTTGACCAAACCTCCAACAAATTCCTAACCAGTTAGTGGGTCAACTTCGCCCCTTTCAACAACCAGCAACAAATCCACCTTGACAGCCAAATCACCAACTCACTTGTATTGCATCACAAAGGTATCCAAACTCAGACTAGTACCTCTAAGTCAGTGTTTTTCAACCTTTTCAAGTAGGCAACCCTTAACCCAAGTCGAACATTTTCACAATCGCCTTAACATTTATTATAGGAGTAAAAAATGTACCAGTGATAAGCCCATGTTGTGTGTTTTTCAAGAGATTGATAGAGAACACTTGACCTTGAAGGATAAGGATGTACAAGGGGGAAATGAGATTTTCTTTGCTTTAAACCGTAACAAGATTTTCAGTGCCTTGCAACCCCCAATTGCCTTTCATGACTTCCCCCAGATTCCCAAGAGGTTGTGACCCACTGGATGAGAAACAGTGCTCCAAGTTATTTTCAGTACATACAACAGAACCTTGCTAATTCATACTAATCACTGGGTTACCCACTGAATTTTCAGAATGAGCAAGTTAGCGAACTAGCATGATAAAAATACAAGGAGAATGTGGCACAAGATATACTTTTGTTTCACAAATGTAATTTAGTTTTAATTACACTACCCAGCAAACTTGTATGTGTTCCGCATTATATTTTGTAAAAGTAATGAAGTCTGAATGAATTCGCACTATTGTTTTGCACTAAAAAAATCTTTAAGAAGTGATGAGACCACTTTTCTCTGAATTGGGAAGTGTATTCTTTATCAAGGATTTACTATGAACTTGAAAATGCAAACACTTGATTAAAAAATTAAACTCCCAAACCAGTTTCTGCTTCTGGAAACCTGTATTTCAGTACATGCCATGGTACTTCAAGGCACACCCAAAGATACCAAAGCCTTAATATACTTAGAAACTTTGAAGGATAGTGGCCTGAAATAAAAGAAAGATGCACCAGAGACCTCATTTGTAATTAGTGAAACAATATTTGATACAAGTTGTGTCATGTCAATGTTTAGTAATGAATTCATGAAGGGTCACTGCATGTAGTTAATCACTGTTTTCCTTGGTGTAAATATCTCAGCTACTTTGCATATAAACACCCCAAAGTACAAGTGCAAGCGCAAAACAAGAATTAAACTTAAGTTCTGCCATCTGGAAGATCCATAGGTAGGGGCTCCTGATTTGTCTGCGGATTTTCGTTCTCAAACAAAGTATTGAAAAATTAAACCAAGTAATGCCGTGTCCGTAATGTGGATGTCTCTGCAGATCTAATTGTGGTATGTGCTAGATGGTCGGTACGACCGATAGCCTATCTTATTACCTGCTAGATTTCAAGAGACATGTTAACTTAATTGCTTCTATAATTTTACCTTCCATTGGTACAAGTAACACCTAAGATAATGAAAACTGAAAGGGTAGAGAAAAATAAAGTACTCTACTTTTTCAGTTAGTTTACTTTGTGCTTTTGACACAACTTTGGGAATATAGCATAAACATGCCAAGATGCTTATTGCTGGGAGACCATCATCACAACAGAATTCAAGAGACTGTTCCATGATGATTATCTGAGATAATTTTTTCCCAGAACTGTAGTGTATCACCAAAAGTTTGTATAGCACGTAGAAAAGACTTTCCCATCAAGTCATTCAAGAGGTTAGATACTAAATGATACAGCATAAGGGGTGGTAATTTGCATGTTACTGAAATGAAAGGCCACACATTAGGGCAGCGGTCGGCAACCTTTCAGAAGTGGTGTGCCGAGTCTTCATTTATTCACTCTAATTTAAGGTTTCACGTGCCAGTAATACATTTTAACGTTTTTAGAAGGTCTCTTTCTATAAGTCTATAATATATAACTAAACTATTGTTGTATGTAAAGTAAATAAGGTTTTTAAAATGTTTAAGAAGCTTCATTTAAAATTAAATTAAAATGCAGAGCCTCCTGGGCCGGTGGCCAGGACCTGGGCAGTGTGAGTGCCACTGAAAATCAGCTCGCGTGCCGCCTTCGGCACGCGTGCCATAGGTTGTCTACCCCTGCATTAGGGCATCTCCATTTCAAATGGATCAGTCTCAATCAATTCCCAGAGGACAAATATGCATGTTTATTAAAACTACCGAGAAAACTGGCACTAATTGGCTATCTTCTTTGGAATCTTGGCAGAGAGACAAAGCACTGACCGAGAAGAAAGTCTGAACTATCCTCTTAAACACACCTCAACTCTGATCTCTAGTTTGCCAGGGCAGTATAAGGAAGCTTGAGGATACAGGACTTCCGTCTCCAGGGCTGTCAAATCTTTTGAGAACACTAAATTCAGAGAAAATGTTAAAGGAAAAGAGAAAAAAGAAAAGACGGCCATCCTACACATTCCTCTTTCATCTGATAAGCATGTTATAACATACTGTTACTTCTATTCACCTTTCAGTCAAAGTTCCTTCCTATTATATTTTTTAATAATTTATTTTGCACACCCTAAAGTCAGATGTCAAGAGTCCAAATTGCTGCGATTTTTCTAGTGGGTGTGTATAAATATATATACACATATATAGCGAGACAGAGAGTACACCTCAGTTTGATAAAGTAAGGGTATATTGCCTGTTAAAAGAATCAGTAACAGGAGAACAGTGATAGATGCTAGAAAGCCAGAGTATACATGTCCAAAGATATTCTCTTACATTTCTACATCGCCTTTCATCCCAGGGCACTGTACAAACTATATCAGAGGTGGGCAAACTACGGCCCGCGGGACAGTCCTGCCCGGCCCCCGAGCTCCTGGCCCAGGAACCTCGCCCCCAGCCTCTCCACCACTGTCCCCCCCCACCCCGCAGCCTCAGCTTGCTCGCTGGCTCCGCCACCAGCACAATGCTCTGAGTGGCGGGGATGTGAGCTCCTGGGGCAGCGCAGCTGCAGAGCCCGGCCTGACCCGGTGCTCTGTGGTGGCAGCAGGGTGGCCCGGCTCCAGCCAGGCGGCACAGCTGTAGCGCCTCCAGCCACCGGTGCTCCAGGCAGCGTGGTAAGGGGTCCAGGGAGGGTTGGATAGAGGGCAGGGAAGTTCGGGGTGGTGGTCAGGGGGCTGGGCTGTGGATAGGGGTCGGGGTGGGGAACAGGGGGTTGAATGGGAGCAGGGGTCCGGGGGGGGGCAGTCAGGAAGGAAGGGGGGTTGGATGGGGCGGCAGGGGGCAGGGGTTCCGGGGGCAGTCAAGGGACAGGGAGAAGGGGTAGGGGTTCCGGGGGGGGGGGGGTTGTCAAGAATGAGAGGAGGGGTTGGATGGGGCAGCGGGGGTCCGGGAGCGGTCAGGGGACAGGGAGTAGGGGTGTGTGGATGGGGCAGGGGTCCCAGAGGGGCCATCAGGGAACGGGGGGGTTGGATGGGGCAGGAGTCCGGGGGGGGGGCGATAGGAGGTGGGGGCTGGGCCATGACCCCCTCCCCTAACTAGCCCTCCATACAATTTACGAAACCCAATGTGGCCCTCAGGCCAAAAAGTTTGCCTGCCCCTAAGCTATATACTTAAACCACTAGCAAGAATTAGGCACCTTGGGGTGGCGGGCAGCAGGTTACAAATATACAGCATACACCATGATTGGGGCAGAAGAGTGTGTTTTGGCTAAAGAAACCAAATGAAACCTCTTTAAAAAAGTGGAATGTTATATAATGTCTTTTTTTTTTTTTTTAAATATGCCTCATCCAAAAGACCTCAACACGTTAAACATTTACCCTTCTCAAAAGGATGAAGGACTAAGTCAATCTGCTGGTATCTGAAATTGTAGAAACAGGGAGTCTGAATATTCCAAATTTGATCTTTAGAACACTGAACTATCACACTCTGCAGTTGTCCTTAAATAAACTAAAAGGCCTCCAGAGACTTAGCACACAAGACTGTTAGGTGAATTTAACATTTGCATTAGGACCTTTACAATAGCAAATGTGAAGATTCAGATCTCCAGCCATCTCTCTAATGGTTCCACATTATTTCTTTTTGACAATACTTAAAAACTCTCAGGCACCTATTTAACCAATTTAGCAGGCAACATATTCACTATGTGGAGCTGGCCATTTGCCTGCAAATATTTAATATTCCCATGGAAAAGTGGAGCAGACTGGACAGCTCCAATTTCAGAAAAAGATACCTTGCATCAGCGTCCTGCAACTGGAGTCTACAAACAAGACTGGCAAACCTGGAGGCCTTCTCCATTAATTAGGTCAGGATCTTATACTGTACCTACAGGTAAGAATTGGGGGACAATGTTTTACAGATCTGTGACTAAAGGGAATCTCCAAATCTATGGATCTGGAATCTTTTGCAAGCACTAAATTCACATGAAAAAGTTGAAGAGGATGTTCTGTCAGGGTTCTTAAAAATATTATAATCCCATAGTCTTTGCTATATGATAAAGACAAAATTTTCTTTGCTTTTTAGGGTTATTTTTAGATAACACAATAATACACCTAGATAATTTGGCTACAGACATAGAAAAACTATCTTGAAATATGTTCTAGCCCAGTGATTCTCAGACTGAGGCTCGCAAACCACAAGTGGCTCTTTAATATGTCTCCTTTAGCTCTTTGAAGCACAGGATATTAAAACACTGATTTAATTATTAACCAATCAGGATGCTTTTACTACCAATTGTAGAATACTTGGTAAGTCATTTTGCTATAAGAATTTTATATTATATTTACACAAATAGTAAAGGAAACAATGAATTCACTCTACATGGCTCTTTTGGGTAATGTTGATCGCTAATTTGGCTCCTGAACCACTGAGGTCTGAGTGTCACCATGGTTCACTCTAAACCATAAAGTCTAGGTGCACATGTAGAATCAGACTACTATTTAAACAACTAGCGTACGTCTCTACTAATCCAAATTCCTGGAAAACAGACTGTATGGCAGGTTGTCTAACAAAGTCAGCAATGAAACTGCCATTTCCCAATGGCATTTTGATTATAATTTCTGCACTGGCCAAGAAGTCTCAAAAATAAAAAAAGTCCACTAGACTGTAAATTCAATTAGCTTCTTGAGTTGCCTTCAGGAAGCAAAGAATGGAAGATTCTTGAGAAAAAAAATGCAACTGCCCTTGACCACTATAAATCAGTGCTTAGAGATTTATGCTTTTAAAGAAGCACCAAACCTGAGTCCATTTAATACCAATTGCAGAGTCAACTGATTTTAACCAATCATAACAAACAATTGTGCTGGTTATAGTGGGAGAGGCTGTAACAGCGAAGTTGCATAACTCTCTATTCTGCCTGCTTTTTCAGGCACTCAACATTTTCTGAAACTCACTTTTTGGGATAGCGTCCCAGGTTCGTTCCCTACCCCAGGGTGAATAATTATATTATTTATTATTATTATTATTTTAGCAAAGATGCATTAGCTGGTTTTGAGAAGGAGTGAAAAAAATATTTTCTACATCCTTTGGCAATATTTTTTTCCCAAACAACTCTCAGCTGTAGAGAGTTAGAGTCAGGACAGAGAAAGATGAGCCAGTGCAAACTGTGTTACACCAGTCTAAACTGTGTATATTCTAGGGGTCCGTACTGGTGTAGCTACACCACTGGCTGAAATCCCAGTACAGACAAGGTCTTTGTCTTGTCTATTTAGATTGTAAGGTCTTTGGGGAAGGGACTCTCTCTTACTTTTTTGGGGGGGGATAGGGGGTAGTGCCTAGCACAATGGGGCCATGATTTCAGGTTGGGGCATATAGGTGCTAACATAATACAAATAACGTATTCGACATAAAGCACTGGAAACAAAAGGTGCATGTTTCCAACACAGACCTCTAAATATCCTATGAAATGTGCAGGGACTGAGGAATGACCATTTCCTTATGAATCTTGTAAGATAAAAGCTGCACACCTAAAATTTGCAGATAAGGAATTCTCCTCTGCAAACTCTAATGTTCAGAGCAGAGAGCTAACTCCTAGTAGGACCCTGCAAGGTGGATAGGATAGGATGTTCTAGTGGTGTCATACTTCCACATTATAAAATGTATTTTCTCTATCTCTTTCCTACTAAAAATCATGGAGTTCCATCAATTACAATATTGAGAATCTTAAGGTTGCCCCACACACATCAGGAAATGACAATTATGGCTGCACATGCAACCTTTAATCTGACCAGTATCCATCTGTAAGGTCTTTGGGGAAGGGGCTGTCTTTTTGTTCTGTGTTTGTACAGCTCCTAGCACAACAGGTCCTAGTCCCTGACTAGGGCTCCTAGGTGCTACAATAATATACATTAATGATATTAATTACATGAGCATGTACATTTTCTAGTACTGTGCATAACTATATTGAACATGAGAATTGATTAAATTGATTTCTATGACATGCACACAGTAAACTTTCTTACACAACATATTACAGATTAACAACAACAAAGCACTAGTGAAATACACTAGTATAGACAAGCCAGTTTTTCAATTAATCTATCGCTCTAATTGCCTCATCTCCAAAACGGCACCTAAAGACTGATGGCTGGAAAGAAAAGGTATAGTAAATGGCTGCTGATTAAATTATTAAAACACATACACTAAAGATAGAACACATTTTAGAAGTCTAAAAATACTAGATCGTTTTGGCAAATAAAATAGTGTAAGATACTAAAATAAAAAAATACAAGATACTGCCTTGTGTATCTAAAGTTTTACAATTTTATTTGATATAGTGTATTTGGGAAATAGCAGAGGATCATAACTAAAGACTATCATAATGCATCCACACAAGAAGGTGGAGTTACAGTTGCACATGTAACCTCAACTTTGGCATTTGATGACTTGAGTGATTAATCATGCAACTTTAATATTTTCTTAGCAATAGTTTCTATGACAATTTAAAAAGTGCAAGAACTAAAATTATTCAATAAAAATCTCTACTTCCAATAGGCTTCATTTTACTTGACCTCAGATTTTGAGACCCCCCCCCCCCCCCAAAATATAAGACCACATCTGTAGTGGTCATGAAGATTAATTACAGCTGAACAACTTTTTACATTAGAAAGTGCAAAATCATACATTAATAGCCCATCAAAACAACCTCCATGAAACTCTCAAAATAATGGAAAACAGTAGTGAAATAGATAAAACCTACAAAGGTTTTATGAAATGAGATAAAAACACATACTATATCTTGCATTTCATATGTATATTTATTCCTCAAACATAAGACACATTCGTTGTCCAAAATTAAAAGTTTGCAATTCTGTAAGTAATTTATTTGAACGTAATCATCAAATTCCCAGTCTATTAATTAGTTATACCTAATGTCATGATGGAGGGACAGCTAAGCCAAACTTGAGTAGCACTGCAATCCTGTGCTTCAGGTCACATCATCCAGAGAGGGGAACCAGTCCCAGCCCCATGGGACAGAAACCACTGCTGTGCGGGGGTGAATGCAAGGCATACTTGCACTCCGACAACACCCTCTCTGAGGAACTGCCCTCTGTTCTGGGTTGCAGTGCCAGGGCAGAAGGTGCATATATGGAATATTGGGTCACAAAAAAGAAAATGCAGTTAGTGGAACCACATGTGCTTGGAATGTAACTCACTATCATTAATCTGATACTGAGTCCACTCTGCACTGCTATAGTAATAGTGTAGAAAAAGGCTTTGCCTGCAATTAATTCTTTTAAAATCCCCTTCCATTGCCACCACCAATATAGATGACACCAGTTTGGAGTTTTAGTTTAGATCTGTTGCTAGCATTTTAACCCATTTGAACCCTACTCAGAGCAGGTCTAGCCAACATGGGGGTTAAGATATAGGTGGCTATGTCTCTATGTTAGCACTACCACCTGTGGAACTGCAGCCACAATAGCAATGGTGAAAAGCTTTTAAGAAAAGAAGTTTAGAGTTGACAAGTTCTAAACATGCTGATGCAGCCGTCTCAACTGGGTCTGCTTGCACAGTCTCTCAATACTCCTGCAAACTTTCAATGATCTCCTATATTCCTAATTACTGTACTTTGTTTTGACCTACTGGAGCTTCTGTAATTTTATGCATACCAAGTTTGCTTTACAAAGTGAAATGCATGTAAACTTAAGGCTTTTCTTGTTTCAACAAATAAAGAACATGTTTATGCAATACTTCTAACATTTAATTTGACAAAACACATTTTATATAGTGAAAAATGTTATATAGTTCACATCTCAAAATTTTTTTGGTACAACACCTCTCCAGCCATGTATTGCCATTCCTACAAAATCCTGCTTTTCAAACCTCTGCTGGAAACTATGGGTTAGGTACTGAGAATGCATTAGTACTGCAGCAGTTGGAGGGAGTGTTATGTTATGTATGGACATGCTGAAAAGGTCTACATCAGCCAGGATGGCCAGTGCAGACACACTATTTAAATAGCTCATGTCAACCTTCTTTTGTTGGACTGATGCAAGAGACACTCTCTGTGAGCTGAGGGGTGAAAACATTATCTACTATCAGTTCAGTGGTAGAGATTTAGAGCTGGGTTCTTGGATGCTATTCCCAGTTCTTCCACTAACTCATGCTGTGATGCTGGGCAACTCGCGTCCCCTCTGTGCAAGATCAGGATAGCACACACCTAAGGTTTTTCATCACTGTAGTACTGCAAACCTAACTCTCAGGGGTGAGGAGGCTTACATTCATGTTTGCAAAGTGCCTTCACGTAATTGGACTAAAGCACCTATATAAGCAAACAGTACTCCTGTTACTGGTTCTGGAAGCACATATAATGAAGAGATGTGATCCCCTAAAATGACCAATTTACTTAGGTGGGTGTAACCAGACCCTACAATTTGCAACGAGATAGCAAGGAGAGAGAAGTAGCGCCATAACAAATCCTAGGATGCTTCATGAGAGCTGAAGTGAAGAAACACACTTTTTCCAGAGCTTGAAAAATTCATCTGCCTGTGGCAAATAGGAATCTCTCTTAGACAAATGCCACCAACTTATGCATAATCTATGCTTTCATTTTAAAATAATATATTTCAAGCTCTAATAATTGCAAAAACAACCTTCCAAATAGGAACCAAATGTATACCTGACATGTTCTCCTCTGGAATCAACACACGCACCTTCAGTATCTCAGCTACTATTCATAGCTTTTGCAAACCCAGAGTGAAAACTGCAGGTAGCAATGGAAGTATCGAGATTCAGGTCAAATTCACATCTTGGGAAAGCTATGAATAGCTGAAGAGGTGGGCTGAAGAGATATTTACTGGGGACAAGGACCCAAATCAGAGGGTTGACGATGGCTACACTGGAAACACCTGCCTTGCAACAGCCCAGGATTTCTAGTGTGGGAACAGTGGAACAGAAAAAGGTTAGAGAACATTAAATTGATAAACTGCCAGTAAGAACCAAAAAACATGGAGCCACTGAGCAAGAGCCAGGAACTGCATTCTAATAGCAATCCTAGCATTCTCCCCTTTTCCAATAGCCAGAGATTTGTGGATGAGGAGGGATGGCTGAGAGACAGTGGGGAACTTTTAACTTCATAGAATTCTTTGGATTTTACGTTTGGATGGCAGGATGAACAGAAGTGGGATGTGAGAGTGGCTGGATGCACAAATGGATGTCTGTGGGAGAGGTTATTTTTAATTATTTTATATCACCCATAAATTGGCTAAGTTTACAGAATAAGATCAGGAACCTGTCTTCAAAGAAAGGTACAAGTTAGAAAAGAAGTAAGGAAGAGAAAAAGATAGATTTAGGGGAGAAGTAGGAGAAATAAAAAAATAGAGAAGGAAGTAGAGAACAAAAAGTAGAGAAAGAAAACAGATAAGGGCATGCAAAACAAAGATTTCAGACATGACTGAGGTACATTTTAAGAAAACAAAAAGATAAGAAATTACAATTAATAGCACACAATTTGTTCTGTATCTTTAAAATGCAGGAGCCATAGCCTACAGGCAGATAGGCATAGCATGATAGCAGAGGTGGTTTTTTTACCCTGACTAGTAGATTTAATCCTTGCACTAGATAGAAGACCTGCACATTTCAAAAAACAGACAAATTAGATCAGTAGTTCTCAACTCATCTAGATATTTGCCTAGTTTTACAACAGGCTACATAAAAAGCACTAGCAAAGTCAATACAAACTAAAATTTTATACAGACAATGACTTGTTTATACTGCTCTATACACCAAAATGCAAGTACAATATTTATATTCCAGTCGATTTATTTTATAATTATATGGTAAAAATGAGAAAGCAAGCAATTTTTCGGTACTGGTGTGCTGTGACATTTTTGTATTTTTATGCCTGATTTTGTAAGCAAGTAGTTTTTAAGGGAGGTGAAACTTGGGGTATGTAAGACAAATCAGACTCCTGAAAGGGGTACTGTAGTCTGGAAAAGTTGAGAGTCCTGAACTAGAGGGCCATAGCAGCCATTTTTGCCACTCCATGACATGGGTGAGGAAGAGTTATTGCTATGTAATTTGGTCCCTGTCTCAAACTCCAAAAATCACTTCTCTGAACAAGAGCTTGTCTTTTCACGGCATAACTTTACTGAAAATCATGTACATTGAAGGCCAATCCCATTCTAGTGCATGTCTCCAGAAAGAAGAAGTCTTATTAACAGTAACCTGGTTCCAAGTGCAATGCTATATTACAAGAAATCTAGGTACATTACTGGTAGCAGATGCCATCCTATTGTGAATTAAGGTTGCAACCAACCATATTATCCATGTGCCAATCCTTTCCCAGTGTAAATCTTTAGGAAACCCAGATATGTTCCCAGATTTGATCACAGTGAAAGAATAGGGAACCCAGAGAGATGATGATAGTAAACTGATCCCATCAAGAAATCCTAATTAAATAAGGTTCCTTCACCGAGTTAACTGTAGCTGCACCCCTCGATCCACTAAGATTGAAAAACAAGAGGAATTAGTTGGAGTCAGGGATACAAATTCCATTTTGTATTTTATGAAATGATCTAACTTGCAAGGAATAAACAAAAAAAATCAGAAAAACAGTGTGTAGGAAGGAGAGTTATTAAAGTTACTGCTTAAAAAAACCAGCTTGCTTGATTTTTTTAAAATGTAAGTTGCAAAGAACATTCACCTTTAGCTGAAATTCTAAATATGAGTGTATCTGTAGATGTCGAACACAACCATAGTGATGCTATCAGGACTGTCAGCCTTTAACAATCACATTAACATACAGTAAATGTCCAATCTCTCTGCTGATTTAATCTGCTGCCTACATTAACCACTAAAATTCACACTAGGCCTGCCATGTGATTTGACAGACACGGCATTCATTGAGACATTAATGTCTTACAACACCCCTTTCACCACAAACTCTAAATAGGTTTAAATAAGCAATGCCTCTGAGTAAGTGTAGCATTTGGAGCAGATTTTTACTGTCTTAATCAAAACCAGCCAGCCACAGTGCAACCAAAGTTCCAATAAGCCCTCTGCATCTGCAAGATTCAGCTACGTTCCAAGTCAAATATTTCCACCTTATTGTGTACAACATTCAAACAAATGAAGGTATGCAGATCATAGAATGCTAGCCCATAAATTTTCAACCATAAAATCTACAGCCTGAAAAAAGTTAAGCAGATCTGTACTCTTATACTACTTGATTACCTGTCTACATGATGTCTCTCTAGCTTGGTTACCCCCTCAGACATTCATTTAGAAATAACAGACTAAAAAGAAGTTTTCAGTGTTTGGAAAAGAATGAAACTGCTTGACAGGTTTCATCTCAGCTGACAGCAAGGTCCTAATACTGTTGACACAAGAACTCAAATCTCCTTATCAAGGAAAGTTAGTAGTCATCCTCAATTTAAAAAATATGCTATAAGCCTTTAGAAGTACACTTTTTGGCAGCCTCTCAAACATTGAGCACAGATAAGAGCAAGGGTGCATTTAGATGTTTTTGCAACTATATTGAGAAAACTTTTTTGAGGCTTCATAACTTCAAGTTAATTTAATACTAAATCATTTTTTGCATTGTAGCAACAAGCAGCAAGCCCATTACTAAACTCTTTCCTATATTCCTTTTAAACACACTTTCCCTCAAAAATAATCAAATTTCCAAATTTAGGAGTAAAACTGCAAGCAGGAGCTCCAGAAAGTCTGAATGTAGCTCTGGTTGCAGCAGTTTGCAAAGCTTAGGATGGCTAAAAGCTGAGTGCTTCTCCTGAGAGAAAACTATTGGTCGGAAACCTCCTTAGGGAAGAGTGAAAGTGTCAAGGAAACTAATGCAAGCTGTTTGTACTAATGAGTTTGAGCTGCTGGCACCACAGCTACCTCAAGAGTTTCACTCCCTCTGCAATTGTCCTCCAACAGGGTGGAGTGATATAAATCACTCAGGTTTCAGAGTAGCAGCCCTGTTAGTCTGTATCCGCAAAAAGAACAGGAGTACTTGTGGCACCTTAGAGACTAACAAATTTATTTGGGCATAAGCTTTCGTGGGCTACAGCCTATGAAGCCTATGCATCCGATGAAGTGGGCTGTAGCCCACGAAAGCTTATGCTCAAATAAATTTGTTAGTCTCTAAGGTGCCACAAGTACTCCTAAATCACTCAGTTTTATGACGCCTCAAAAAAAAAATATTGAAAATTTGTACTACTGCTCATTTAGAAGATTAAAATTTAAAATGAACTAAATTACAAAGGTTTTCTTTTTTAAAATAACATTACCATTAGGGTAATTTATTTGAATTTTACAAAATTGCAGAACTTGATCCTGCAAATGCTTAAGGAGATAAATAACTTTACTGACATGAACTCACTTAAAGTTAAGCATGTACACAAGTATTTGCAGCATCTGAGACAAAAACTGTATTTCTATTAAATATTTAGAGGTATAAAATTTGTTACTTCAAAACAAACAATAGCATCAGTGTTAATAATGAAAAGTTATTTAGACTTACAATACAATAAAGTTAATATGAACTTTTTATATATATATACACAAATAAAATCTAAAGTTGGAATCCTAAACCCATATTTAAGGGTAGGATATTCTAAAGCACCTATATTTCTAAATTACATAAATCCCATTGACTTCAAACCCTGATGGAGAAGTATTAGCGTGGTTGAAATATTTTAGCGTTCCTGACTTATAAAAGTTCAATATAACCGAAGATGGCACAGGCTGCAATTACAGTATGGGGTATTTGCTTATCAATTCTGTGGCTGAATTTGTGTTCTTACAATAAAAATATTAACAATGTCCTGGACTTATCTTTTTCTGTATAGATGAACCTTTTAAATATGAAGCTTCTTAATAGACAAAATTTCCATGTAAAATCTGAAATTCTACTAACAATTGGGAAGTTAAGTAAACATACAATAATCTACTTTAGTAATTTAAGATTATAAAATGGGAAGAGTGTAAAGAACTAGCAACACAAATAAATATTTTTTAAAAACTTTAGTTTTTTTTTTTTTTAAATTATGATTTTATCCAGTTTGTCTTCCAGTACAAGCCAAGCGCTGAATCTCACAGGAAGACAACAGTTTTCATAGCAGAACACCTTACATGACTAGCTGCTCTGTGTTGTAGGAATTTAAGTAAGTAAATGGTTAGAAAAAGTTCTGTAATATTAACCCAAAGAAGCAGGTTTTCAGAAGAGATTATCTTCTCAGCAGGTTGCCACTTCTTTGCCCCCACAAAAGAAATTTAACATAAGGGGAACAATAGGCTTGCTTTTTGTACAGGAATATTATGGCACTAGTATATAGAGAGTGCTAAATAAACGTAGGTCATTTCTGGCATGCAGTTTTGGAATCGCCTAAAACATTTCTATCCCTGTCTCAGGAATATGTTGTCTGCACGCTACTCTTCAATTAAACATTCATATATAAAACATGATAATAAGGATGAAAGATGTTCTCTTGTTTATTGAGGTCTATCCAAGTTTAGCTGCACGAGTTTAAAGGATTTTTTCACCAGCTCTTCCTGAGGCTAACACTACATAAGCTCCTCTAGCTCTAAATGGGGAAGAAACTTCCTGTATGTATATACACACACACACACACACACACACACACACACACACACACACACACACAGAGTTTTCCCCTTTATATGCAATTACTCAACTCTAATTATAGTATGATATTCTCACATTCCCTAACCCTAACACTCAGACAACAAAAGCAGATTCTCCCAGCATCCTACGTGTCCAAATTGATATACACCTCTACCCTGATATAACGCTATCCTCGGAAGCCAAAAAAATTCTTACCGTGTTATAGGTGAAACCGCGTTATATTGAACTTGCTTTGATCTACCGGAGTGCGCAGCCTCCCCCTCCCCCTCCCCCCCCCCCCCCGAGCGCTGCTTTACCGCGTTATATCGGTCCGCATTATATCGGGGTAGAGGTGTACTACCCTTAAAATCTAGCTAACTTGTTACTAAAGTAGAGATCTCCTCATGAACGATGTACTCGGAAAAACTGAACCTCTGTATTTTCACATTAGTGTCAAACAAACAAAAAAAGCAATACCACTTAACCCACCAGATCATTTAAAATAGGTCAGTGATACAGTACTAGCTTAAAAGTGCAAGCCAAATAGCTTCTGCTAGTGTAAATGACGTAAGTCCACGTTATAAAGCTAAACAATTACACAAGCTACTTCATACTACAGCTTTATTTTCATTCTGAAATGACCTTCACAAATATACCAGATCTAGTTTCTTGCAGGTCAGTTCTGAAGCTGGTAGCTGGAGAAACCCAAATCACTAAATACAATTCTGAAAAAAACTGAACACAGCTCACTAAAAATTTTTACAGTAAGAAATGTATAAAACCCCTCTCCCCAGGCACTGCACAACTGCATAATTACAAAGTCAATATAAACTATTGAATTATTTCACGTTTTATGATCTCTCAGTTGTACACTCTGAGAAGCCTCCTACCCAACATCTGCACCACCCCTGACTTATGTTGTCAATATCAAGATTTGAGCATAAACTGTGTATGGCAGGGATTGGGTTTTTCTTTTTTCATACAGTACAAACACACTGTAGGTGCTTGATTAATCACCATAAAATAGACAAAGTATCTTAAGCAGGTGAAAAGGGGAGGGAAAAGACTCTAGAAACAAGGTACCACTGGTTATACTAAAACCATGTTAGGTGTTGAAAGTGGAAAGGGATGATTTTTTTAAACCAAAGACAGTCTGTAAAAAGTCGTTAAAGATACTATACTTTTTAAATGAGATTCTCAACACACACACACACACACACCCATCCTTTTTCCATAACATACTCTATGATCCCAGAACCCACACCAATGCAATTCAGTACAGGCATATCAGAGCTCAAACCAGTGGATGCACAAGGCTAACCTCCACATTAAGACCACGTGAACAAACAAGGCAGGCAGTCAATGCCATGACAAATCAAGGTGCATCAGACCATCTTTCACAAATCAATGCTTGCACATTAGAGCATCTCCTCTATTCAGTGCACACACACCAGCATCATTCTCCTGATTCATCGTGCATACACCACTGTCAACAAAGCATGTGCCAGTTGCCATTCCCAGAACAATAAGGCGCAGGTCATCCCCTGAAAAAATGCACATCCCTCATATCCTCAGTGCACACACTATCTCCTCCACTCTTCCTTAGATCACTTCTACACCCAACCCCAAAACCTCAAGCACAATAAAAAAAAAAAGTGCACATATAATACTGTTATGCTTAACCATTTCATTCTTGCAATGCAGGTACAGTACCAAGATAGTCACAGATCCATGAGCCGCACACAAGACAGCTCCATACAAACTGAAGCATGCATACTGCACGATTTGTCCTGGGATCATCAAGGCAATGTGCCTTATGGAGTGATTGAAGAAACTAGAAACCATTGCCCACACCCCTTGACAGCCCTAGAGTAGGAATCACCGGGGGGAGAAAAAGGAGAATACATTTCCCCTCCCTACATAACCCCAGAACAACTCCAGAGCCAGCAACAGAGGAGGGAAGGGGATGCATTTAACAGCCCCCACGCATCCCTGCCAATCTGGGACATGCACACACAGTGGGTGGCGGGTGCACTGCTCGCAGGTGACAGGGGGAAGAGGTTGCCCCTGATCTCTCCGTTGCCCCACACTTATTCCAGGGAAGGAGGAAGGCGAGACCCAGGCACATCATCGAGCGAAGGGAGGGGGTGTGTGGAAATGCAACCCCCCCCCTTCCCCCCAGCTCAATGCAAGATGCAGCAAGAGAAGGTTTACCTGCTTCATGCAACCCAGCCCCCACCTGCCCGGGCTACAAGCAGCTGGTGCAGCTGGTGCAACCCCCCCGTACGACCCCTCTGCCCCCAAGGTGCAGTAGCTGGCACACGCCCCGCGCACCCCAGGGTGCGCCTCCCCCGGGTGCTGCAGCCTCCCCAGGGCGCAGCAGCCGGCGCACCCCACTCCCCCCCAGGCCGGGAAGCGACTCTGCCCAAGTTCCTTCCCCCCCCGAGGCTGGGCCTAGCGCTACCAGCCGGCTGCCCCCAGGCCCGACGGGGGTCCCCTGCCGGGCGGGCGGCCCACACTCACCCAGGCCGAGCCCCTCTTGGCCTCCTCCGCCGCCGTCCATGCCGGGCGGTGGAGGGGAGGGAGGGGGGCGGGCGCCAGGGGCCCTCCCTCCCGCTCAGCCCCCGAAGCCGCCGCCGCCGCCGCGGCGCTCGCGTAGCTGCCGCCTCAGGCCCAGGCCCCGCCGCCGCCGGACGCGGCTCCCGCTCCCCTCAGCCGCCGCCGCCGCAGCGCTACGTGGCCGCCGCAGCCAGTCTCGCGACTCAGGCTCGAGCGCGAGCGATGAGGGGGGGAGGGAGGGGAGGGGGAAAAAAAGGGAGTGAGAGGGAGCGCGCGAGGCGCCTCGCGCCGCCTTTTCAGCCTGTCGCGCGCGCAGCCCCATAGGCGGCGGCGGCGGCGGCGGGGGGGGGGGGGGGGGAGAATGAGGATGGAGTTGGCGCATGCGCCGTAGGGCGGCCCTGTGCTCACCTCTGCCAGCAAGTGAAATCCAGCTGGAGGGGAGGCACCGAGCGCAGGGGGGTTCGGTGCACACGTGAGAGGCTCGCCCCGGGGCCAGCTGGGTGTTGGAGAGGGGTAGAAGTCAGTGCTCAGAGAGGGGGGTGGATACTGAGCTCAGCTGGGTGAAGGGGGGGAGGCAGTGCTGAGAGTGGGGCTCAGGGAGGTAGAGTGTGTGGGGTCATGCTGAGGGGGTGGGGGTCAGGGGGTTGGAGTGGGGGGTCATGCTGAGGGGGGTGGAATAGGCCCTAGGCTTGGAAGGGGGATGGGTGCAATACTCAGGAGGTTGCAGTGGGTGCCAGCTTTGGAAGGGGGGTGGGTGTGGGGCTCAGGGGGTTGGAGTGAGTGCCAGCCTTGGAAGGAGGAAGGGTGTGGGGTTCAGGAGGGTAGTTGCTGAGCTCAGTAGGGTGGAGTGATTGCCTGGCTGTGGAGGAGGGCTGGTGGGTGTTGATCACTGGATTAATGATTATTGCTAATGATTAATTCTCTTCGCACCCTTAAGAAACCTAAAACTACTGTACTGTACAACTACTTCAAAGATGCAAAAACCTACAAGTCTTGCCATCATAAATAAGATCTGGGACACTGACACTACAGAATCCTGTAGCATGGTTGATAAGGGCAAGTACTAAAGACTGAAGCCACAAAATTGCAAAGTGTCACATGCAGTTGTTGCAAATGCAGCACGGTTCGCAGGTATATGTGATTTCATTTTTCTGGGGTCCCCCTGTTGCAGCACCTAATCCTGCAACCAGTGTGGCTATGGCAAAACTCCAATAAGAACAGCATCAGACACACTGTTGGCACCTGCGTGAGCAGCAAGATTAAAAAATAAGTTCAATTACTTTCTCTCTAGGCATGCAATTCTGTGCCCGTGCCCCCACCCCCCAGTCACTTCTTAGTATTGTCATCCCTACACATCCTCCAACCTCTTATGCTGGAGAAAGAGGCTAATGCTGACTGATTGCAGCACAGATAAAGCTGTAGTGTAAACGATCCCAGGCTGCCTAAACTAACCGTTACTCTATTGTCCTCATCTAGGTAATTACAGTGAGATTTCACTTAATTAAAGTCAGCTGAGCTGGGCGAGCTGCGGCAATGCACTGAGAGCTTTGAGGCACTGTGGCTAACACCAACCCACGCATGGATTGTCGTTTGGCTCTGAGTAAAAGTGACTGGGTTCTGAGCTCAGTTGCTCTTCAGCAGCATGTGGGTTTATATTAGAAACAGCAGTGAAACCCCTGTCTGTCAGCTTCACTGAAGGGTGCATGGAAGCATGAACCTGTAGCATAATGTAAAGGCTGCCCTATTTTCTTTTAATCAAGGGCTTGTTGCACTTAAGTGTCCTAACATTGATATGGAATATATGAAGCACAAAGGTACATGTAGAGAGAGATGTGGTCTGGTTATAGGACTCGAAACCATCTCCTGGGTTTTCTCTTAGCTCTGCTACTGACTCACTGTATGGCACTGGCCAAGTCATTTGATCTTTCGGTATCTGTTTTCCCATCTGTACAATGGCGATAATACATATATTACCTACATTCCAGAGGGCTTATGAAGAAGAATGCTTTTAATGTGCTTTGAAGGCAAGTGCCAAATATTAGTAAGTGTTCTTATTGTTTCTAGTGTTGTTGTAGCCGTGTTGGTCCCAGGATATTAGAGGGACGAGGTGGGTGAGGTAATATCTTTTACTGGACCAACTTCTGTTGGTGAGAGAGACAAACTTGCAAGCTTACACAAAGCTGTTCTTCAGGTCCTGAAAGAAAGCTTGTCTCTCTCATTAACAAAAGTTGGTCCAATAAAAGATATTCCCTCATCCATCTTGTCCCTCTCTATGTTCGTGTAGCACTCTGCCTTTGCAAGGTTTGATCCAGATCTCATTGACTGAGAAGGCTTTGGCCCCGCCATCAAAAACTTTAACACCCGGCTGGACCTCTCTGGAGTATAATTATCCTCCATTTTACAGATTGGGGAACTGAGGCAAAGATGTGGTCACTCAGTAAGGCTGATGGTCCTGAGTTTTGTTTTCCCTGGTGTAAATCAGGAGTAGCTGCATTGACCTCAGTGGAGTTATGTTGATGTAAAACAGTTGTGGTAGGAAAGTCAGGGCCTATTGTGTCGATGGAGTTAGGATCAGACTTCAGTGGAGTTAATCCAGATTGACACTGGTGTGACTATGCAGAATTGGGTCCCAAGAATATAAGATCTTCAGATCTAGCCACCTCCAGGTTAGATTTGGTTACAGCTCGGCTGGAAAAGCACCTAGTGGTTAGAACAGCAGATTGGGAGTCAGGACACTTTGGTCTAGTCACACCTCTGCCACCAGTTTGCTGTGTAACCTTGGCCAAATCACTTAACCTTGCTCTGCCTCCATTTTCCTGTTGGTAAAATGGTAATAACGTTTAATTTACTGGGATGTTGTGAGACTAAGTTAATATTGTAAAGTGCATTGACATTCTCAGATGAAAAGTGCTATAAAAGAGCAACGTTATTGTATTATGAAGGCCGCTATGAAAGTACAAGTATTTATCTCTCTCACAGGGGCATTGTAAAATGTTTTACGTTTGTAATTGAGACAGAGAGAGATTCTATGATTTACCCATGTCATTGGCAGTCAGCAAGAAAAACCAGTAGTCTTGATTTGCAGTCTGCTGCTCTAAACCCTACCTGCAAGTTTCTTAGTCTTTTTCCACCTAGAACCCCTCCCACCAAAATTCTGCCTCTAGTGGATAGCACACTGGACTGCGACCCCAGGGACCTGAGTTCTATTCCTGGCTCTGCCACTGGCCTTCTTGGTGACCTTGGACAAGTCACTTGACTTTGCTGTGCCTCAGTTTCCCCACAGGTAAAATGAGGATAATGATACTGACCTCCTTTGTAAAGTGCTTTGAGATCTACTGGTGAGCAGCACTACATAAGAGTTATGTATTCTTTATAGCACTCTTCCATGGCTTCTTACGGTGACCTGAATTCCCAAATGCTTTGCGGGAACTGAGTCACTGAAGGAACTAAGGGATAGCGGTTGGTGCTGGCGGGGCTATTGCTTGGTGGGTGGGTGCTGGCTAAGGGTGGTTGGTGGGAGATATAGGGCTGGAAGAGGATGCTGGATTGATGTGGAGCTATTTTCTTCCTGCTCCTGCATCTCATGGTGCTCAGGGGAGGCCCTGCTTTGAGAGGCTGTGAAGCCTGCCCCGTGGCCTTTAGATGCATGACTTCCCTTGCCCCAGAGCTGAACACAATGTAGGAGGGGCAAAAATTCCATTGTGACCAGATTAGGGGGTAAAAGAGGGTAGGGCAAAAGTGACACCAATTGGAAAGGGGAGGGTTCAAAATGATTAACTTGAGCTGGTTCCTAATAGCATTTTTTCTGTAGCTCAGCAGTTGGGCTGTGACCCACAGTGAGTGTCACCTCTCTCTAGGGTGACCAGATGTCCCGATTTTTGGGTCATTTTCTTATATAGGCTCCTATTACCCCCCACCCCGTCCCGATTTTTCACATTTGCTGTCTGGTCACCCTACCTCTCTCCCCACCGACTGACCACATTTCCTCTGGTCCTTGGGGTTGTTTCTTGTATTGCCTTGTCTGTTGTGCACAGCAGGTAAAGTTTGGTGGGAGGTTTTCCTAAGCAATTCTTTTTGTATTTAAATCACCTACAAACAGATTTGACCTGGTCACAATTAGTACAACATGAAAATGACTCAGTCCCTTAATACAGGGTTAGAACAGAGTTCTCCTGAAATCTTTCATTTACAACGGTGATACTCAGAGCTCAGTGACTCAGGAGCCAAATTAGCGATCAGCATTATCCAAAAGAGCCACAGAAGTGTGAATTGATTGTTTTGTTTACGGTAGTACTATATATTCATATTTAAATGGTATGATGGGGAAATATTAATATATATACAAATTTCTCACAGCAAAATGACTGACCAAGTATTATTATTTTAATCAACTACAGTTGGTTAATAGCATAGTAAAAGCATCCTGATTAGCTGTTAATTAAATCTCACCGTGCTTTAATATCCTGTGCCGCAAAGACCTGCGGAGATGCATTAAAGAGCCCCTGGCGGCTCAGATACTCAGTCTGAGTATCACTGAATTAAAATCTCAAATAAAAGGGACAATGTAAGTTGGGGAGCCCCCCGGGGCATAGGGCCAGCATAGCTGACTTTCGTGTCTCACCACCTACCGCACTCACTATAGGGACATGGCTGCAGTACCTTTGCTCCCATCCGGTCCCTGGAAGTTATAAACTACCAGCTGTCCCCAGGCTGTTCTAATCTCTACTGAAGCTGACGTAGAGCTAGTTTGAGAGTCAGGGAGCCCTTGCTGTGGCCAGGGAAGAATCTAGGCCTAACAGAATCAGGGCTGCCTCTTTTGACTGCAGAGAGAAGGCGGCTCAGGTGAAGAGGGAGGGTGGTCTCTCCTTGCAAGAGCAGTACCTGCCTGTGTGAATGAATTCAATTACAAAGAAACTCCATGTGTGCTCCAAAATTACAACTTAAATGCAAAAACTTAGGAACCTGCAGCTTAGAGAGCCGGATGATGGAGATGGCTCTGAGCAAAGAAATCTGCCTCCTGGATTTGGTATCTCAGGGAAGGAAGGGTTTCTGATCTGGTCTTCCAGTTCAGGCCTGTTTCTCGAGAGAATGAAATCGTTTCCCAAACATCATCTCTGTACCACAAAGGCCGAATGGTGCCCTATAGAAGATGCTGTTCTAGAGCAGTTTGACTTTTCTCCTAGCCTTGGGCCCCTGTCCTGTACATCTCCTGCAGGCCCTGAGTGCCTTGCGGGACACTCTTTGTTAGTGATTTACCAATCCCAATGACCGTTCTCAGTTTCCCCAGTAAGACTCTCTCGGAGATGTTGGCTGCCAAACTCAGTTCCTATTCCCACAAAGGAGTCTGTTTTGGCAACTTCTGTTTTTCTCTTTGATCCAAGTTTTGACATGAAAAGACATGTCAGCCAGGTAGGGAAAAAAACAACCAAACCCACACCTCTGCCTCCACATGAGCTTCTTCAACCCATGGAGCTGCACACTTGCCAGTCAGCCACAGATCCTTATCTGCTCTCTGATTTCCTCATTGTCGTCTTCCCTCTACAGTCTCCTTTCACATCATTGTACAACCTCTAGAGGTATGTAACCCATCCTGCAAACCCCGCTCCCTCCAAGAAAGGATATAAAACATAAGCCCCGACCATGTGCTCACTGAAGACCCTGTGGCATTGCTCAAGATATCCTGGGGCAATTCCAATGTGGGTAATTATCTTCTACATTCTACATCCCTCCCCTACAGTTTCAGATGGATATGGCATAGTTCTGCCCATGACTGTTGTGTAGGGTTCCCCAAACAGCTGCTCTACCTCACCCCAGAGGTAGCTGCATTTCAGTGGTAGGTGAAGTGCCTCCTGTGCATAGTTTGTAGATCAGCTCATTAAATCTGCAAAGCACCTTGGGATCTTGTCGGATGAAAGGTGCTATAAAAATGTAAGTAATTATTAGGCTAGCATCATTAAACACGCCCTGGGATTTTTAATATTATCATACATTTATTATATATGAAGCATTTTTTAAGTTAAAGAATCCCAAAGAGCTTTACAAACTTAACAAATTAGAGCAGCAGCACTGAGGTGCAGCTGGCTCTGGGGTGGAGAGCAGTGACCAAACACCATGCAGCACACTGCAGAACAGTGTGGGAAGGGAAAGCCAAGGACACTGAGCTAAGCTCCTACTTTTACAAGAAGTGCAATGGGATCGTAAACATCCCTGCGGCATAGGCAGGGTCTCAGTTTTGACACCTACTATCACCCAGTAAACTAAATGGTCTACATTTTATATCTACCTAGGAAGGAAAAAAGGTTGAGGTCGGCTCTGCTGGGATCAGAACTGATGGTGTCAAGGTGTCTCAAGCCTAATGTTTAGGCTGCTAAGCCATCCTTGCTGGCTGTCACTTTGGGAGAGGAAGAAGCTACAGACCCCGTATAACAATGAAAGCCCTAATGGATCAGTGCCTGGTAATTAAACTGTAAATTCACCGGGGCAAAGAGTGTCTCATCATATATGTTTGCACCATGCTGGACACAGTAGTGATGCTCAGAAAAAGAACAGTTATTCCCTGAGAGGGTCCCTGTGTGGCTCTTTGGTCTAATATCACTTTTAAACACTGGAAAGTAAGCTAATGAGTCTGGCACCGTGGCAGCTGGAGGGCTGGGAATGGGAGAGCTATTGTGTGAAAGGGAATCTGGCAGGGGTTGGGGAGAATTGCAACTTTCAAATTCTGTTCTGTTGACTCTGCTAATATGTTGGTTCTTTGTATCTGTCTGTCTTGTTCTTACTGTAAGCGCTTCAGGGCAGGGATGAACTCTTCTAAAGTCTTGTCTACGTGGGAAAGTTTTGACCAGTTATACCAGTATAATTATACCAATGTAGTTAACCTGATATACTGGTATGACTCCACATGCGGACACATTTTTTTTCTGATTTGAGTGGCTTCGGGGGAGAGGGGTAAGCTTAAACCCCTTCCCAAGTAACAAGCTAAACCAAAACCAAGCCTGCTTATACTGGGATAAGTGTCTACACGGGGGTTATACCTCTATAACTACAGTGCTTTAAAATCACATCTTACCTTATACCAGTATAACTTCCCTGTGTAGACAAACTCTAAGGCCCAGAGTCTCCAAGGTATTTAGGTGCCTAATTCCCATTGATTTTAATGGGAGCTTGGCCCAGATTCTGCAAGGTGTTTAGGCACCCAAGTGTTTGTAAAGCACCTAACCCAATGGCTCCAATCCAGGGTGGAGTTTTTGGTGCTAGAGGAATACAAAGAATACATAGGTTCTTACTCCCCACCTTATAGAATTAGCCTCAGGAGTCCTGTCCCCTCTAAAGGACTTGTTTGAATTAATCTCTCTTGGACATGCTCATTTTGCTTAGACTTAACCCCTGCTTCCTTCCTGTTCTTGCCTCTCTTGAACACAAGAGTATTTTTAACCTAATGCTTTGGTGGCATGTTGAGCGCGCTCCTGTCCAGCCTTGTCCCACCCTTCCTGTCGCTGCCACCACTTCTTGCCCTCCGGCTTAGCTGTAATTGAGAGGACAAATTTTGCAACTAGCCAGTGGTACATGGACCCTGAGCCTTCTGCATAACCCTCCTGAACCTCCATAGTTCCCCTCTGCCCCGATGAACTCTGGGGCAGTTCCTAGGAGACTGGAGGGAGCTTGTTCCTTATTACGGCTGCTACCCATGGACCGGGCATGGAGCTGAGAGTCAGGTCTCCTTGGGTAATGAGACCATCTCTACTCATGTCTTGCTGTGTGACCTTAGGCATTCCCTGTTCGTCTTGCTGCACCACCCTGGGTGTCCTTTCGACTTCACCATCTCTGTGACCTTGAGCAAGTATTTCCCCGCTGTGTCAAATGGGGAGAATGAGGCTCGCCTTGCAAAGTACCTTTACATCTAGAGATGAAAAGCTGCCTCGTCAGTGGAAAGTTGTTTTTTTTTATTAACTTCCTCTATCAAGCGGGTGACACTGTCTCCCAAGTTGGGGTGAAGTTTCTTCTATTGTCCTGTGGTGCCCGTCCTTTACAACTCTGTTTTTGATTTCCTGGGATGACGTTTATTATACCATATCAGTGGCATTTTTACTTTGTTCCTCATCAGGCCACTTATTCTATATCTTTGGGTTTTATGCTGTCACCCATCACTGCAGTGTCTGGGGTTCTTCCATGTAAAGAGCTAGAATTAACTCGAGTGTTGGCCCTAACTTGAGTCCAGTCCACACACAAAATCCTTGCACTGGAGTGTAGGGGTGCTTTTCACTCGAGATGGCCGGCCTGCCAGGGGTGTAGGTACAGTCAGCACAACTTGTCAGCTGCCCCCCAGACCGCTCTGCAGCGTGGATGCAGCTTAGCTTTGCTGGAGTGCTGCTAGTTCTCCTGTGCCTTCCCACAATTCCCCCTGTGTGCCCAGAAAGGACAGACAAGTTATCCCCCAATTCATTGGGAAAGAATTCCTAGAGTGGTTCAGGTTATTGCAGTACAAAGAACCCAGGGATGTGCCCTCACATGAGGGGCTCGACATGAGTGAGTGCAGCGTCAGCGTGGATACAGCCGCTCCAGGGTTCTCTCTCAGTGGGGCCGTTCTCGCTTGAGCTTGGTTAACTAGCGAGGAGCAACCCCAGTGCAAATCTCTCGAGTCCCCTCTGCAGACAGACCCGAAATCATTAGCGAAGGCTCTATTGGAGTCACTCCTCTCCCTCTAGGGCAGGGGTAGGCAACCTATGGCACGCGTGTCGAAGGCGGCACGCGAGCTGATTTTCAGTGGCACTCACACCGCCCGAGTCCTGGCCACCATCCGGGGGGCTCTGCATTTTAATTTAATTTTAAATGAAGCTTCTTAAACATTTTAAAAACCTTATTTACTTTACATACAACAATAGTTTAGTTATATATTATAGACTTCTAGAAAGAGACCTTCTAAAAACGTTAAAATGTATGACTGGCACGCGAAACCTTAAATTAGAGTGAATAAATGAAGACTCGGCACAGCACTTCTGAGAGGTTGCCAACCCCTGCTCTAGGGGGTGTGAGCTCTGCTTGGGGCGGGATGTTTTCTTTTGTTTCCGTCTGGGTTGTTTTAGGCTGAGTAGATGTAGGTGTCAGTGGTGTGAGAGTCATTCGTGCTATGGTTAAAAGACTTTCTTGAGGAGGAAGATTTTGCAGTATTTTCTAAAGATGATCAGAATACTATTTACTGTTTGTATCACTGTAGTGCAGGGGTTCTCAAAGTGGGGGTCGGGACCCCTCAGGAGGTTGTGAGGTTATTACCTGGGGCTGGGGGGGGGGGTCGCGAGCTGTCAGCCTCCACCCCCAAACCCCACTTTGCTTCCAGCATTTATAATGGTGTTAAATATATCAAAAAGTGTTTTTAATTTATTGGGGGGGGGGTCGCACTCAGAGGCTTGATGTGTGAAAGGAGTCACAAGTACAAAAGTTTGAGAACCTCTGCTGTAATGCCTAGGGCAGAGGTCCCTAAACTGTGGGGCACACCCCCGAACATTCAGGGGTGTGTGGCAGGGCCTGGCCTAGCCTCCACAGGGCTGAGGAGGGAGCTTGGCTGAGGCTCCATTCCTGGCTATGCTCTTGGCCCCAGACTCAACCCTTACTCCTGTCTGCGGTTTCCGCCCCCCCCCCTCCCCCGGGAGCCACGGCGCTGCTCCTGGCTCCGGGGAGAACAGATAGGGGAAGGGGGGGGGCACGACCCTGAAAAGTTTGGGGACCACTGACCTAGGGGCCTCAGTCAGAGACCTGGACCCCGGTGTGCTAGGTGCTGTACAAACACAAACACAAAAACCGTCTCTGCTCCAAGGGCTTACAGTCTGCTAGGATCGTGTCATCTCCTCCGCAGGTTTGATCCAGATCTCATTGACTGAGAAGGCTTTGGCCCCTCCATCAATAACATTAACACCCTGCTGGACCTGTTGTAAAACGGTTGTGGTAGAAAAGTCAGGGCCTGTTGTGATGATGGAATTAGGATCAGACTTCAGTGGAGTTAATCCAGATTGACACTGGTGTGACTACGCAGAATTGGGCCCCAAGAATTTAAGATCTTCAGATCTAGCCACCTCCAGGTTAGATTTGATTACAGCTCGGCTCAGAATTTGGCTAACTCCCTTCTCCCCCACTTTTCCAGTGCAGTATATTTCTCACTCTGTGCACCTCAGCGTGGTGGTGTTTTATACTGCCGCTGTGAACTACTCCACCAGCTGCAAAACAACGATGAACCAGACCCTAGGTCTTGCCTTACAGTCCCCAGCCCTAATGGCTATAAAACGTACCCTTCAGCTGTGCTCTACGATATACAGTACAGCAAACCCAGGGAGCATCCTTACCTGGATAGAGTTCGGCTCCGGCAGCTGCTGCCACAGAGAGGAAGCATGTTTTCTGTTTGACGGCTAAGCTCCAAGTTACAACCGCTCTGATGATGCCTGGCTGTGTGGTTACTCATGGTCTTCTCTTCACAAATCAGGTGAACTGGTTATCTATTTTAAAAAAACGGGGGGGAGGCGAGGCAGAGAGGAAATCAGGCAGTTTCCTGTTTGTTTGTGCTGAACAAAAGCGTGTTTGGTTGTTCTGAGTGATAAGTGAGCCTGCAAGCAGCCTTAGAGAGTCTAGAGTTCAGCTATGCAAATTAACTTTAGAGAAATTATAAAGATGCAGGTTGAAATCTTCCTCCATATTAAAAACCTCAACCATCAAATCATCTTGAGACACTTAAAACGAGGGAGAGAAGGGATGGAGGCCCTCACCCTAGCTTGCACCCATCGTAGGTCAGCAGCGACTGGAGCCGGTGACCAGATGATTGCCCACGGGCAGCATCCGTGAAATGAGTTTGGCAGTTCTCAGTCTAGTCCCTACTTGGAAAGCACCAATGCACTTGGCCCCCGTTGTCTCTCCTTGGAAGTCTCAGCTGGCCCAAGACATGGGGCATCCAGCTCAGGCCTGAGAGATGTTGGTGGCGAAATGCTGGAGTTAAGCATGCACTGCTGTCCCTGTTCTGTGGCTAAATAAATACAGGACCTTGGTCTTAAAGCCTGCCAGGCTAGCACCGTCTACCAGCTCTAAATTCACTTAAACAACTTGTGCAGAACAGATCAAATAAATGAGGGTCCTGGTGGATCCCTCTGCCTCTCATAAATTACAGCATTAACATTAGGCAGCAGGACTCCAGCACAACAGGATGGATGTAATCCCTCCACGGCTTAAAATCTCTCCTCTCCAGCTCTTGGTTTTATCATTTCTATCCCCCTGTGGAGCAGCTGTGAGAAGATCCCAACTGGATTCCAGGCAGCAGTCTACTGTGAAATGAGAGGTGCTGCGTTAGACGTGCAAGAACGACGTGCTTTCAACACCACCTGTTTTCTTCCTGCTTGTGGATTCACCATCAGGCAAAAATCTTGCCGCTGGATTTGCCCCTGGGCACTGGGTGCAAGAAACTTCCTGCAACTGGATTCACCACTAGGGATAAGGTGTGTGACAGCTGTTGTAAGAAATATTGTATCTCCAGAATCAGGGGTGCACAGGGGATGTTGCCATGTCGGGCATGGAAATTGGCAGGGGAAAGGATTAAACAAGGAGCCGGCTATTGATGGTTTTGGAGAGCTGAGAAGAGTTCTACACAGGCTGGACAGACAAGTTCTCCCACAATCCATAAACAAACCCTAGAATGGCACCTGCTAGTGAGGTGCTAAGAACCCTGCCATATGTACGTCCGCAAGAGCCCAAGCATCAGACAGGGGTCAGTGCACTTCCAGAGTCGATGCAGCTACGCTGGTAGGGGTGAACGTACCAATGCAACATGCTTGGCAAGCACAGGTTTCATGTGTGGGTGCCCGGGCATGGGTACTCCGTGCTGTGTAGATGTGACCAGAGATACAACTGTCGTAGCTACCGAAAGCTTGGCACAAGACACATTAAACAGGGAAAAGGGCAGCACACCTTGAATGAGATGCCTTAGTACAGTAGCAGTAAACCAGTGAAATGAGCAAGGGAGATTGGTTTGGAAAAGCCTGCCTTGGCAAGGAGTCTGGTATCACGGGTTTAATGGGATAACCTGGCATAGAAGGGGTTAAACATGCAGCTGAGCACCCAAACTTTGCACATGAACGTGTGACAGATTTCACACCTGATGGTTTGCATGTTTAGTGCTGGCCCAGCACTCTCGCAGTATTGTCTTTGCCCTCAACGTCCGGGAAGAGCCTTTCTTCTCCGAGGGTACCCTGACCTCTTTACTCACCTGCCCTGATGGCAAGGGAAACACCCTCTTTCTTTTCTTTGCCTTTTCTGCCCACAAGTTCTGCTCTGCTCAGCAGATTTATTGCTGCCATCTAGTGGTGGTACAAGGACAAGGCCTGCTCATGACTGCTCTCCCCCAAACAGAGTGCGGGTCTGTGAAAAATGTATTCCCTCTTAGATGTCTGCTTCTCGGTGAATGAAATGGCCTGTTGTGGCTGGTGCCCTCATTTCCCACCAGGTGAATTAACCCCCCCCCCGACTTTGTGTCTAAAGTATCTTCACAGATACCCGTAAGAAACTGGAGAAGCCATGGATTTTGTCCGAACACGATGCTGCTATCCGTGTCAGTCAGTGGGGTAGGTAGCTACAGGGAGGTTTTGGAAACACAGAGAGGCATTTTTTTGTTGGTATGGAACAATACACAGGAAAGATTCTGGACTGGGCATTGCTTTGAGTGACTTCCTTTTTTGTTTTTAGTATATTTTTAGTGATGGGGACGTGCCCTCCAACATTCACTGAACAGATGCACTGATATGAGGTGGACACATACCTGGTGGAAAGACCAAATATGGCAGGGAAAGAGGAGTTCAGTCTTCATGGGCCGGTCAATCCCCTTTTCTGAGAAGGATGCCCAATAGTGGGGATAGTGTTTTTTGATTGCAGACACCTTATCTACTGAGAATTAACTCCGTCTTTCAACTTCATTTCAGCTAGCACACCCAACCACCATCCATCTTTAGTCACCGCTTCGCCATGTTGGATTCTAGCACAAAATTACCTCTGCGCTTGGCACCTTTGGATGACAGGCGAGTACCATTGCTTCCTCGCTGCCTAAGGTTGATCTCTCAGGAACAGGCTTCAAGCGTGTTGTTGGGGCAAGATGGAGGAAGCTAGTGCTAGAGAGGGTCCTGTGGCACCTTTAAGACTAACAGAAGTTAGTCTTCTGTTAGTCTTAAAGGTGCCACAGGACCCTCTGTTGCTTTTTACAGATTCAGACTAACACGGCTACCCCTCTGATACTTGAAGCTAGTGCTGTGCCTTTCCATGGTGCACCAGTTCTGCTGATTAGTAGAGATCGGACTGCCTCCTTCAGGGGTGCCCGTCCAACACCTCTCACTACCACCGAGTCAGTTCCTCTTTCATAACTTCCCAATGATTGCATGCACCCTGCTATGGCGGTCTCTCCACTAACACAGAATCCCTTTCTTAGGTAGGAAAGGGCAGAGACAGGTGGGTCTAGCAACTCAAGCCAAATTAAGCCCAGGGGGGCTCACGTAGGACTCCTCAGTAGTTGGAGGAGGGTGTTAACGGAAAGGAGAGAGGGGAATAAGAAACAGTGTGCTTTAACCATGAGGAGATCAGTGGTAACAAAATAACCTACCTTGCACTGAGAAGCGCAAGATGTACATGCCTCTAACCTGTCCCCATTTTTTGACCTTCAGTGCATCTTAATCCTTGCCGCTGTTTCACTTTTATTGTTTGTTACTTACATCATAAATGCTGAACCAAGAGGAAGTCACATTCTTCAAGAGGGTATTGGGGTGCTGATTTTTTTTAAATAATTCTGCTGGAAGTTGCAGGCTTGATGCGACCTGAGCCTGAAGTCCTCTCTAAACCCATCAGGACAAGTACAGAACGGGTCGTGGCACTGCAAGTGTCCTCCAGACTGCCCTGCCAGCATCTTAACCTTGGTTAAGGAAGCTCCCAGCCGTGGGGGAGGGAAGATCAGTCTTTGGCTCAATTCAGGCCCGGAGTTCTCTGCTGAGACTGTCAAGGAGGCTGCTAATTAGTGCTAATTGTGGTGGTGTTTTCGGGTGAATGGACAACTGTATACAGAGAACTGGGCTGACAGTTCCAAGCTGGGTTGGCATAGCCGACGAGATGCTGATACCTTTGTTACGGCTGGACTCAGTCAAAGCCGCATCCGTCAGGGTAGAGGCTCTGTAGCCTACCCTGATCCCCCAAGCCACCCACGTACCCAGGCCTCATTTCAAGGTTCCTCTGCTGCTATTTTTCTCATGTCCCTGATTTTGGGGTCATTGCCCACTGCTGGAGCTTGGTGCCACATGTTCTACCAACCTGGGAAACTACTGTAGGCACGGGATCGCCAAGAGATTCTCCTTGCAGGTGGGGGGACAAATGCAGCTTTCAAGAGGAGCTTTGAAATTCTCAGTCTCATGACAGCTCTGGCTTAAAACCAGAGGCAGCTGGAGGAAGGGTAACAGGGCAGTTAACAACTAGAGAACATTTGTGAAAAGAATTACATCCAAAAGTGGAGGAAATAGTAAGTAATAAGGCCCAGAGGTCACCATTCGGGCCTTCAATCATCTCCTCCAGCGAGGCTAACAGCAAAAGCAGCAGGAAGCGTTCCACTCTGCTGAAAACATGAAACTGGAGGAAGAAGTAACACAGAACAACAGAAGCTGAGAAAGGGATTTTAGATCCACTGTTCTGAGCCCAGCACCTGGCGCATGAAACTTAATCTAGAGAAATGCAGGAAGCACTAAGGGTCTTTAAAGAGGGCCATGGGAGAAGAGTGGAAGCTTCCTTAAAAGACTGTCTAAAGCAATAAAACCCAGAAATAAAGAATGGGAGCAGTGGAGGGGAAAGCGGGTCTGGAAGTTATTTGGGAATTATTTACCTTTCTGCTCAGACGTTTAAAATACTTTGAAAGCTCAGGCACCTCATCACTGAAAGAACTTACCTTGGCAGCAGAAAAAGGACTGGATGGGATAGGCAGCCTTTTATCTTCATGCGGATTCCAGCGCAAGGATCAAAAGTGGCCATCAGATGAAAATCAGGGCAGCATTCTCAGATCTGGTCCTACTAGCCAGGTGTTTACACCACCCCAGAAACGTAGTGGAGTGAGCGGGGCCAGTGCTAAAGCATTTCATTAGGCATGAGTGAAGTGCAGTCTCAATGGGTGCTTCCTTTAGAATAAAGGAGACACTGCCAGTGGGGGAGACATTTGTTTAGGCGTCCAAGCACGGTCATTCCCCAGACTTGAAGATATGCCCTAAACGTTGACGTGATTAAGATGGACAAATACAGTAGTTGGTGGCATTTACAACCAAGTGTGACCAAGACAATTTTGAGTATGTTCCATCTTTACAGTGCCAGAACAGCAAAAGAACTGAATAGTCATCACTTGAAACAGACATCTCACCCAGTCTATGTTGGAGTAATCCTAGATAGACTTCTCATATATCTTAACCTCCTGAGGAAAACTGCCTTCAGGTGAGGTCATGTAACTACCTGCTAAACAAAATTGGTCAGCAGTCCATGGGGAGCAAATGCTCAAACTCTCCAGTCATCTGCTTTAGCTCTGTTACTGTGCTGCAGCATACGGTGCTCCAGTCTGGCTCCATTCATCCCACGTCAAGTTGGTGACGCACAACTCTGTTCAGCCCTGCGCATCGTAACTGGCACGCTTCGACCCACACCAGTATTGTGGTTCCCCATGTTAAGCAACGTCACTCCTCCCCACATCTGGCATGAGGATGCTACAGCCAGAATGGTTGAGAAGATCAGAGCAAACCCAAGTTGCTTTGACCACTCAAGAGCGCACTTGTCAGCAAGGTACCCTTTGTGGGCCTACTTGCCCTGCCCAGATTTCTCTGTGATGTCAATGTAGCGAGAAGAATGGTTTCTGACATCCACTACAGAACAGTCTCTTATAACTGACCTGACCATGTGTGTACCTGGCTTTGATTTGCCATGCCGGTTCTGGGCCCTTCTGAACCGATTTTGAATGGGCTGGGGTCTATATGCAGCTAGCCTTCACACAAGAGGTTAATGAAAGGATGCCACATGTGGCCATGGCCAACGACAGATAATGTCTCACATCATTGACAACTGCCCTGACCAGATTTGAGGGTGGTCTGAGGGCTCTGCACTTTGCTGATGAGGTGGCAAATAAGGCAGGTTCCATATCCGATAAGAAGTGGGGGAGAGGGAACGAAAGGATCTCTTGAGCTACTACTGCAGTATCTTGTGGCAAAGTAATTTTAAACTTAACCCCTTTGTGACTGGCTCTGCCTTGTAGAACGTAGCAGTTCTTTCAAGTGCCACCTGCCATCAGGATTTCTCAGCGATCTGCAGCAGTAACTTTAAGTGGTATCACCCTGCAGAGCTTGTTGCCAGTGAGGTAACCAGTAGCCCAAACGATACCAGGCAATGACTTGAGTTTTTTTAAAAGCCTTTCACCTTGAAGGCTGATACTGATGTGGAATTGATCTTATCCACAGAGGAAAGAGTTGGGAGTGGAGGGTGGGGCCATGCATGGGAGGAAATGAGCTCATGCTCTCATGGGGGTAGTTTTCACCTGGGAGAAAGCCATTCAGCCAAAGAAATACCCTTTTTTTGCCCTGTAGAAATTCTCAGGTTAGAACTGAGCTGGACTGTACACCAAGAGAAAGGGCTCTCCCTTTCTGAGCTCCAGCAACCAGCCAGGAATTGTTTTTACCATTGGGAATGAGGTGTAGTCAGTGTATTATATATAAGCTCTTTGGGGCTGTCTTTTTGTTCTGGGTTTGTACACTGCCTAGCACAATGGCGGCATGGTCCAGGCCTGGGAGTTGTAGGTGCAGCCTTAGTATAAATAAAACCAGGATAAGTAATAGATCTTAGAGTTCTGCTCTACATACACGGTATGAAGGAAGGTGGTAAGAGTCACTTAACAGATGGGCAAACTGATGTGCAGGGAGGTAGTTACGTGCCCAAGGCTACACAGTAGATCAATGGCAGAGCAGGTACTAGACCCGCAAGTCCAATTCTCAGTCTAGTGCTCTACCCCCAGAATTATTCTGCCGCTTGAGACGCATGAGCCCTCTAACCTCTGGAAGTCCAGTTGGTGAATCTTTGCAGCAGAAGCCTTGCAAGATGTCTTCGATTTACTGGTTTCAGCGAAAAGTCTCACAACAGCTTATCAGGGCATTTTGATTCTCACACTAAGTGCAGACAGGAAGCCCAGCAACAGACACGTGAAGGTTAGTATTTTCTAGTGGAAGACGGCTCACGTTTTAATTCAAGAGCTCCATTGCTCAAGCCAAGTTTTATTTAACCAAAAGCAATTTGTTTTTGTTCCACTGCTTGGGAATTTTGCTCAAGACACACCCTTCTTTGGAGCCAGGGAGAATCTTGCTGCTGGGGACTTTTTGCTTTGTGACCTGAAATAGCAACAGCAAGAAGCCCCTTTTTTCAGAACTTCATTCTTTTAAGAAATGGAAACGTGACAAAGCTGGGCAGGGTGGTGGTTTCATTTATTGAAGGCTGGGTTATACAATTTCGTCTTTCACATCCTCATGGTAATTCAGGTTCCCTAAATCAAAACGCAGCGGTGGTGCTGCAGCAAATCATACTGCCAAGATCCGACTGTCTGAACCGTGGCACATTAAGTCAGACCTTCTTTGTCTGAATTAGACACAAACGCCACCACATTTACCAACCTTGGTGGAGACCCAACCCCGCGTACAACAGCCAGTCACAGCAATCGGGGCACCAAGGAGGGGGAGGAGGCGGAGAGAGGGAACTATTTCATTATGCACAGAAGGAATGTTTCCTGTATAGCAGAAATAGCTTCACTTCTACATCAGGAAAGTTCCACCTTTTGGGATGCAAAGGGTGGAACTCAGCTGCTCTGACACCCCCAGTCACATGCCGTAAGGCCACCCCTCCTGCCTACAATGCCACGGTTCAGAAAGCCAATCAGAGCAGAGCTGCTAACCTGACAACAGATGTCCTCTTAGCCTCAGCTGACACCTGCAAAAGACTGGGTTGAGTAAGGAAGAAGGCCCTCAGCACTCCCATTCCCTTTCTGTAGGCAGCAGGGACAAACAGCGGTAGTCCAGGGCATGCGTGCCATTGCCTATATTGACCATGATTTGTGAAGCGGGACAGTGAAATCTCATTGGTACAAAATTTCTATGGTCAACAGAGAATGGCCTGGTCTACTACAGATTCATCCAAGAAGCGAACACAAGACATCATTCCCCCCACCCCGCTCTACCCTGGATTCTCAAGATAGGGGCAATTTCTTCCATCTAGTTTACTGACCATTGCAGCTTCTGCACTGAGTGTACAAGGCCATCGGAGGAACTCCGTATTCTCGTCAAAGAGAGCTGAGCGAGACGAGATTAAGGACTCGATTGAGGATGCATTTAATTTTGTTTCCTTTGCTTTACCCAATCAGGAAATCTCAATGATTTTTTTGTTTGTTTAAGGGATTATTTAGAGGCAATTAGGTAACGACTGGCTGCAAAACTACGTTCACTGGGGCAGCTGGAGCAGCACCGACTGGCCTGACGGCAGGTAGGTGATGTTGCGGGACCGTGAGAGCTGGTAAGCGATGTCTTCGGCTGCCTCCAGCTTGCGCAGTTCAATCAGGCCGTCACCGGCTGCGGTCAGCGCGGTGGCGACCAGCTCGGCTGCGATTGAGTCCCCCTCGGCAGTAATGACAGCCGCTTTTTTCTGCTGCTCAGCCTGCAAGAGGAGCGAAAAAGAATGGGCAGGTAGGGTAGGAATAGGTGGAATGAAGAACCTGAAAAGCAGACGGAAAATGCAGCTGCCGTCCTTGAGGATTTAAGACCTGAACTTCCCCTCTCCCGCACCAACAGCCTTAACAAGGGAGCTCAGCCAGGCCATTAATTGACAAGAAAAGAGGGGCACTGGCAAGGTAAGAGATCCCAGGTAAAGGTGCACAGACTTGCTTCGTTACCATCTTACAACTGGAATGGTTAGTTTCACTGTGTTTCCCATCAGTTTCATTTTCAGCATGTGTCAACATGAAACTTGTGTTTCCAACAATGCTCAGGGACTTTTTAAACAAGATTATTTGCTGTTGAAACTTACAATGCTTTGCGCTCCGATCAGCTAAGGATCTCCAAGTACCGTGCAAAGAATTAAGCCACACAGCAACCCCCCTGAAGTAGGTACTATGCCCATTCTCCAGACTGGCACATGGAGAGCTTAACTTAACCTGTTTCAAAGGTTCAGCGAGTCAGAAACAGAATCAGAGCACCCTCAATCTCTCACCCCAGCTCTTGCAAGAGATGATGCTCCCTCCTTTAAAAAAACCTCCAGAGAACATTGCTATTCAGTAGGTTTGGTAAAAATACCACAGCTGATTTCAGAAGACTCAACGTAACAGCGCAGCTTTGAAGTGTGACTATTAAGAACAGATGGAGCCTGCCCGTTCTGTGGCATGCTTTCCTAGTCAGAGCATTCTTAAGTGCTTCAGAACATTGGACAGATGAATGTTGCTAGTCGGGGTAGGATCTGGATGACACCGGAGTCAGTCCCCAGCTGGAAGTCGTCCACTCACCTTTTCCACTATGAATCTGGCTCTCTCTGCTTCCTGCTGGGCCACCTGCTTCAATTCTACTGCCTCCGTGAACTCCTTCCCAAAGGTCAGATGTGTCTAAGGGGGGAGGGTGGGGAATGAGGAAGATGAGAGTACCCATTAGGACAGTTCTGCTGCTAGGAACCACTCACCATCGGAGAGGCAGGAAACCTGCCTGTATCACTGAAGCTGGAGAAGAGAAGAGGAAGGAAGTCCCTCTTCCTCAGAGATCTTATTTGGTACACTGGACCAAGAAGGAGAGCCACACCATGTTCTACAGTCTGAACTCAGAGCTGATGTAAACAGGCATAGCTCCATTGACGTGAATGGAGCAGCAGCCTCTTCGATCAGGTTTGACTCAGTTTCTACCTTCAACTGGTTTCTGTTTTGAATTTAATGGGCGGCGGCGGCGGCGAACAGAGCTGTAAAGCATTTACTAAGTAAAGCCACCTAAAGCCAGAAAAAAATCGAGTAAGGGAATCATCCCACAGTAGGCTTTAGACTCAGGCTACATCTACACTACAGCCAGGGTCCACGCTCTGAGATTGATCCACTGGTGGTTGATTTAGTGGGTCTAGTGAAGACCCGCCAAATCAACAGCAGATCACTCTCCAGTCAACCCCTGTACTCTACCCCCAACGAGAAGAGTAAGGTAAGTCGACAGGAGAGTTTCTCACGTCGACCCCCCACTGTGTAGACCCCACGGTAACTCGACCTAAGGTACGTCGACTCCAGCTATGTGAATAACGTAGCTGGAGTTGTGTAGTGTAGGTCGACTTATCGCGGTAGCGTAGACATAGCCTCAAAGCAACATTACACTATCCTCCCAGAAAGTCCTGTTGCAACTTCCCAATGCAGCCAGTAGGGGGAGCTCGCTGTAGGTCAAGCTGTCCTGAAACCAACTTACCTTTCCCTCTCAATTCTATACTTGTATTCTCAGCAGACTGTTTGAACAGCTGCACTCTACTGAGATGCAATAGGGGAAAGGTGAGCCTCCCTCAGCAGCATGTTCAGAAGGCAGCCACCTCAGGCAGAAAGAGCCAATACTCACTTCCAGCAGGGAAATACTGGGACAGGGAACACACCTCACCAAGATAGTGTTTTTCTAAGGAACACAGCCAAAGCCAAGTCCAGAGTTTGCTCTGATAGGCTATTGTAGGGAAATCCCAGGAAGCAGTGCAGTGAATAAAGGATTTCAATTACAACAAGCACTAGAGCAGAGCTCACCTCAAGGATGATCTCAGAACAGGGGGTAGCCAGGAGGAGGAATTTAATTATTGACAGAAAACTGAAGGGAAAGATGCTAAACAAGGTTTGGATTTTTTTTTTTTTTTTTTTTTTTACTGGGTGCTCAGGATATTGTAGCTTGTCCTTCTGCAGGCTTTCCTGAGATCCCCTTATGCACATATAGGGCCTTCCACAAGAGTCTCTAAACAGTTTGCAAACTGAGGCACAGTTGTCAGCCAGCAAGTCAGTACAGGCCAGGTCCTCAAGGATTTGCTCAAGTCACAGTAACTCAGTAACAGAGCCGCCAGGAACAAAACCCAATAACTAACTACCAGCGCCCTGTCCTAGCCCCTCAGGGTATGTCTACACTGTGAGAAAAAACCTGTGACACTGAGCGTCAGAGCCCAGATCAGCTGACATGGGGCTGGGCTGTAGGGCTAAAAATAGCAGTGTAGATGTTTGGGCTCCAGGATGAGCCCCGAGACCCTCCCCACATGCAGAATCTCAGAGCCCAGGCTCTAGCCTGAGCCCCACAGCCCCAGCCATGGTATTTTATTGCAGTGTAGACTTACCCAATGCATCACATTCCTCCCCTAACCTAGGATAAAAATCAGACGTCCCAACCTTCAGTCCCCTGCTCTAGCTACCATGCTACACTCTCGCTGGCTCTTATCTGAGCAAACTCCTAAAAAGAGAGAGCTCTTACCAAGGAAACGTCATCTAGGATGAGGCCAAAGGTATCTGCTCGCTCCGTGAGGTCTTCGCTCACTTGCCTGGAGACCAGCTCTCTCTGTGTGATCAGCTCTCCTGCGTCAAAACGAGCCTGAAGCCAGGACGGGCAGCAGAAGTGAGAGGGGAAAGAGACATGCACAAACAACATGCAGATTCTATGAAGGAAAGCTCACAACATCTTGAGCTTCTCCACCCAGCTTTCCCCATCACAGACAGGGAGATGTTGGGGGCTGCAGCCTAAAAGAGAATTCCAGCCCTTTTCAGTTGGAGCCTACTTGCAACTGATTGTCAAGGGCACCCTTTGTGCCCCTAATACCAGACCCTACTATAGCAGTACAGTTCCTGTCGCTACTCCCCCTTTCCTTCCAATTCTTATCATCCTTTGTTCTTCCTTCTCTTGTCCCCGTCCCAGCCCCCACCCACACACCCCTTTCTTTTTTCTCCCTATGGTGTGTTTGTATTGTGTGGCTCCTCTCCTTCCACTTTCCAAAAGGCCACATGTTTTTGCAGCTTAATGCTACAAGACTGGGGCAGAGAAGCCTAGGTTGGTGAGGGGGCTGCCTGAGGCTTCTTCACAGCCAGCCAGGGGAGCTGGGAGGGAAGGTGGGCAGTTTTCAAGGAGCTGTCTGTGGCATAAGAGAGACTCCCTTTGCTGCAGAGGCTGGGAAGTCCTACAGCGATTCAAGGCTGGAAAGGGGGCTGACGATAACTGTTCACTCTTGAGTGGGGCTTTAAGGAGCACCAAAATGAACTCAGCTCCCTATCATGATCGACAAGACTGTATCTGATGCAACTATCAACTTTCCCAAACAGGGGGATGGCAGAGAAGCAAACAGCGCTATGACCATCTTCATTCTCTGGAGGACAACTTGCAGGAGGGTGTCTCTAGTCCAGAGCATTGAATGATCCATGCTAAATTAGGTCTCTCGCTGCTAGGGGAAGATCACAGCAGCACAACTGGCACAAGCCGTTGCATGGTCCTTACCACAACAGACTTCAGGATCTCGGTGGTGATGGACGGCAGTACGCGCTCGTCATAATCCTCACCGAGGCTAGTGAAAATTCGAGGTAACTGGGCGGCAACTGGTCTAAACAAGATACGCAGCGTGATGTTCACATTCTGTAGATCTGCAGAGATAGGTGCATGAGTTAGACAGCAAATCATGGGGACAAGGGATAGCATGTGAGTGCTCTTTCTACGGCCACTGAACAGGGAAGGACAAATGTGTTCAGATCTCTCTCTTCCCTCCCACAGTATTTGCAGTGGCAAGTATCTCTCCTGCCCCATTTGTCCTTCTATTGTCTCTTTCATTGGAGAGCTCAACACCTCTTACAAACATGATTTAAGCTTTGTCTTGCTTCTGAGGCTGGGAATTATTTACCCTACTCTACATGTGGGGAAATTGTCTTTAAGGGACAACCTGAAGGCCTGAGGAAAGGGTTCCTTATCACTACCAATCACAGAACAGACTGCTGGCAGAGGAAACATGCCAGACTGAGGCCAGCACCGATGGGATTGCCACACCAGAAAGGACAAGAGCCCTATCCTGATTATGATTTTCTGTAAGGACACAGACCATGAAAATCAGGCCTTACCATCCCTCTGGCCCTGCCTACTTAGCCCTATTTTGTCCCAGGGATCCCATCCCCATTAACTTACTTTACCAAGTCACCCAAAAGCAACATGAGACTAAGGGACAGGACATATGATCAAAGAGGTGCTTTGAGGAGCTACAGTCTCGCAGGGCCTTAACTTTGAGGCACTATCCTGCGAGGTGCTGAAAACCTCCTTCTGACATTACCTTCATGGGGAGTGCAAGGCAGCCAGCATTTTGCAGGACTGCGCCCTAGTTGACGTGGGCACTAAGGGTATGTCTACATGAGCTGGCACGCCCTACCCTCGGGTGTCTAACTGCAGTGTAGACGTACCCTAAGGGACCCTGGGTGAACGACACCAATGTTGCTCTCACAGCTGCCACTTGCCCGGAACGCTCACCTTTGCTGCCAGTGATGACAGGGACATTACGTGGGCGAGAACGACAGTCAAAGATGATTGGTTTCTGTATCCAGGGGATGAGAAAGTGGGTTCCTTCTCCTACCACCACATCTTGAACACCACGGACTCTATCAAAGATAACGGCTCTGTGTCCTCCGTCGACTAGGAGAAAAAAAGAGCACATCAAATACAACTTTAACCATCACCATTGATCATACTTTGCACATTACCAAAACACTTCACAGAGGATATCAGAGGCTTATCCACATTAGTTAAGCCTCTCCAACTCCCAGGGGGTTAATCAAGTATTTTTATTTTACATGGGGAAACTGAGGTACAAATAAGTGACTTGCCCAAAGTCAAGCTAGTCAGTCAGTAGGAGAGCAAACAATAAAACAACTTCTGGCTCCTAGTCCCCTACTTTTCAATCACTAGACCAGTCTCCTTTCAAGAACACCATAGAAGACAGTTTTCTAGGCAGGAGATTTGATTCTCTGTTTTTCTGCATCTTGTGTCGTCAGTTACACTGGTGTCAAATACTAGCTGTTAAGAATGATAATGTTGTACACCCATTTTGCACTGGCGTGAGTGACAACACAAGGAGCAGAGCAACCAAGAATGAAGGACAGGAAGGCCAATTAATTAGTTCTCCCAATCCTCAGAGTAGCTGATCTTAAGAACTATCCCAAGGCAAGTTTATACTCTCTTATAAATATCTCAGCTTCACTAATTTTTAGTAGAGAAAGATTATTTCAGCTCCATCTCTTCTGCTCCTCACCATTATAGAGAGCGGAGTTGACAACTCCCCCTGCAATGGCTAATCCCAAACCAAATTTGCCAATGTTCTCAAACAGTCTGGAAGCCATTTGTCAGTCCAACTGCAGCCTCTTTGCAGAGTCACACCTGCAAAAATCCAGTAAACATATTAGAAAGGTACAACTCAAGGAGCCTCGGTTTTCCTCTGTAGGACGGAGCCATAAAGAACCCCCATCCCCACTGACAGCATTCATCAAGCAGGAATAGCTGCAGCCCCAGGCTCCCTTCCCAGTCAGATCTCACCTCAAGCCCAGTTGAAGGTTGTCCCCTTACCACGGGAGCGCCCCTTTCCCTCACCACACCCCCATGTCCCACAAATCCCCTTGCATAGCCCAACACCTCAGACTAGACCCTCCGTGGAGTTCTCCTTCCCTTATCCTCAGGCTCCAGACTCCCAGAGGTCAGACCCTGCAAAGGCCACAGATTTCACTCACGCCCCCACACCAGGGCAAGGCCCTGAAATGCTCCTCCTCTCCTCTCCGTGCTTCCTTCCAGAGACATCCCAGCACTAGGGCTCCACTGCTTTGTTCTCCACTCCGGGACCTCCAAATCCC
>NW_020664544.1:6231876-6232316 GCF_002925995.2 Terrapene triunguis
GGGAGGCACGTGTTGGAGGAGCTGGTGCCTGAGGGGGCTCGGGTTTGGCTTGGCTCTCCGCTGTTCGCTCCCCGCCCGGTGCCAGCCAGCCAGCGTGATGGGCAAAGAGCCATGCTCCAACCCACGCCCACTTCTCTGGCAGGCAGAGACTCCTGCAAGAGACCCTGTCCACCCCCACCCCCCCTTTCTCAGCCGGGCAGGGGTTCCCCAGAAGGACCATGCTCCAACCCTCCTTTAAACTTCTCGGCCAGGCAGGGAATCCTGCAAAAGACCCTGTCCACCCCCACCCCCCCCTTTCTCTGCAGGGAGGGGGTTCCCCAAAAGGACCATGCTCCAACCCCCCTTTAAACTTCTCGGCCAGGCAGGGAATCCTGCAAAAGACCATGTCCACCGCCCCCCCATTTCTCTGCAGGGAGGGGGTTCCCCAAAAAGACCATGCT
>NW_020664544.1:6232326-6270119 GCF_002925995.2 Terrapene triunguis
CCACTCGCATGCCTTCTGCAAGGTAAGTGTATCCCTAGGAAAGGTCGTATTCCCCACTCCTACCAAAACGTTTTGGCCAAGTCAGGGAATTCCTGTCCCGAACCTAACGTTATTCTGTCATTTCTTATGTTGCCATGCCATGTCAGTAACGTTGAATCGTGGAAATGAAGGAGTAGAAAATTGTGCGTGTTAAACAAATGAGATCATGGGTCGTTTCAAGTTTCCGCCCTACTGCTTCATAGTGGGGACCTTGTCATGTGTATTAGTCAGGTCTGTGCCCTCCATTTGAGCCTTGGATGATCTTTGGAATGAAATAAAAAAAATCAGGGCTTTGCTCAGTTATAGTATTACTGGAAGTTTCAAAAGAAACATCTCTAAATATTTTCGGTGGTGGAACTAACCAAGTGTGGCTAAAGGACAGCTGCTTGAAGAGACAAAAGGTAACATGGCTGAATCTTAACCCTAAACTTTATGTCTCTTTTGAAAATCTGGCTGTATGTGTCACACTGGGGGCTGAGCACTTTGAGAATTGGGCCCTTATTTAGGAGCCTAAATGGGACCTGAGCTCTCTGGAAAATCTGGCCTCAATTAAGAATGCTGAGCACCTGAAAATCAGAGAACCCTCCCCTACCTGATAGTTGCATCATTAGCCCTAATGCAGTAAGAGAGTCAGGGGTCACCACCGTGCAGGGCGATGGTGATCTCGGAAAGGTGTCTTTTCCTAGTGGGGACGAGGGGTGTTCACATAAGGGAGAGGAAGAAGAGTAGGGTGCTCTCTAGGAGCAAGGGTATTTTCATAGCAGGGAGTGTCTTGAAACCAAGAAGCTTTGCAGGTGAGGTAGGTCTGTGGGGTGCCTGGCATGTGTACCTTTAAGGACCATTTTGGTATGGGATGATTGACACGGCTGATGACAGTGACGCCCGTATTGATTGATGGCAAGAGCCGCAGGGCAGTGAGCATGGTGGTGAACGTTCCATTGTGCTTCAGGGAAGGGGCCATGTGGCAGGTGTCTTGGGAAAGTTGGCAGGAGCATTGGGGGAAGGGGCTGGGGAGGGCAGAGCAGTTGGTAGGGCATGTGATAGTGTGCTGGGCTCTGAGCAGCATGGGGTAGTCGGTAGTGGAAGATGCCAAGGCCAGCTGGTAAAGTGGGTGACCTGGATGGGTACTTTGGAGAGTGCAAAGGATTAGACATGGGAGGGTGAATTTGTAGTTCTGAAGCAGTTGGAGCAGCAAGGGTGCCCATATAGCAAGGTGACTGGCATTTGGTGAACTGGCTGATGGCAACGTGTACTCTGGGGAATTATTGGCACCTCTACCAGTAGCAGGGGCCAGAGGGTTTGAAGTCCATGTGAGCCACGTGGCCCGAAGGTGCACACAGTGGAGAAGATGTAGCAGTTTGCAGAGCTGGGATGTTCTCAGATTACAGCAGCTAGCGGAGTGGCTCTGGGTGAGTACTTGGAGCCATTTATCAATCTCAAGTCTTTTACCATGCTCCTCACTCTGGATTCTAGTGGGATGACTCGGGATGGTGGATTGAGTGGTGGTACCGAGCTGTGGGTGTGATATTGTGCAGAGCATGTGAACATGGAGAAGACAATAATCTCTAAAAGGCCTAGTCCAGTACCAGGATTTTGGTCACAGAGGAGAAACTTGGTAGGTCTAAGCAAGCAACGTAGTCTCTATTCCTGCTTCGCCTCTGTTCCTGCCCACCTAGGGCAGCACATGGTCACTCAGATCCCTTTCTCATGCTCCGGCATATCCCCCAGTTAACTGAAGCATCAAGTCCCAGAAGCCCTGGCTAACCACAATCACAGTAATCAGCCATTACATGTTCCTCTCCTTTCATTAAAGGAGAGAAAAAGACCTGAAATTGGCTTTTTTCCCTACTGAATAAGCAGCATTCCTAGGAACGTGGGAAGCCGGATGCTGGGAAGAGACAGATGGGGCTTGGTGTTTGCTGACAGTGCCCTGGGGAGGTCCTAAAGCTAAACCCACCTGGCTACCCTTTGAAGAAGAAACGTGGCTAGTTCAGGGGGAAGACACAGCAGGATTGATCTGAACCTGCTGTGTCTATATACGTTGTCTGCAGGTGTGAATTGATGGAGCCTCACAACAGCCCTCTGAAATAGAAATTAGTTCACCAGTTTTAATGATGGGGAACCAGGCTCAGAGAAAGGTTAAGGGACTTGCTCAGGGTCACAAAGTGAGTCAGTGGCAGAGCCAGGAGTAGACCCTGGAGTCCTGATTCTTAGTCTCGTACCCAAATTGGTACAGCACATTTCCTTCCACACAGTTAGAAACAGCGCCCAGGAGTCCCGACTTCTAGCCCCCGGTCTTTAACCATTAGATAGCCCTGCCTCTTTTGACAGGGGTTGTGCCTATGGGTATGCCTGTGCCACAGTGGCACAGCTACAGAGATGCAGCTGTGCTACTCCAGTCCTATAACATAGACGCTTCCTACATTGACGTAGGGGTTTTCCAGTTAATCCACCTCTCCGAGAAGCAGTAGTTAGATTGACGGAAGAATTCTTCCATCGACCTAGCTGTATCTACACTGTCGGTTGGGTTGACCTAACTACATCTCACAGGGTGCAAAATTTTTCATAGCCCCAAGTGGCATAGCGAAGTCGACCTCATGTTTAAGTGTAGACCAGGCCTATGGTACCTTCCGTCATGTTTGGGGTTACAGAGATCAGGTGGCAATTTCAAGCAGTCTCAGAAAATGGCACAAAGGCTGTTGATCCCCAAGGATTTCCAGGACTCCCCGTCCGGTCAGCAGAGGGTGTGAGTGTGTAACACACACACACACACACACACACACTTTACAAACCCCTCTTTGCTCCAGCCTGCTTTCCTGGTGGATGCGATCCCTACTCCTAAATAGCCACTAGGAGGAGACAGCAGCCTCCTGTTAAAGCCTTGGCACAGGACGCTCTCAGGAGACCTACCTTTCCCTCTGACCCTGTATCTAAGAAGGAAAGAAAAGACAGATTACATCCAGCTAAGCCTGTGGCCACTTGCCCCTGGCAAAGCCCCGCCCTTTCCATCCCTGCCACGGCAGTAGCTTGTTCCAGGCACCTTCCCCTGCGTGTTCTGCCTTTAACTTAATGCCACGAAGCATGGGGTCTTCATTAAGCTGCAGCCTGGTGATTTGTGAGCGTGTAGCTTGGATCCTGACATCCATCAGGTATCAGATACGTGTAGGTGGGGGGGAGCAGGGGAGGGAGCACTTAATGGCTGGGTGTCCCCACTTCGGGGGGCCCGGCCTGATTTACGAGTTCCTAAATAAATCTTGTTTATTGTAGCTGATCCAATGGGCTCTTTGTCTCTGTCTTACGTTTAACCGGAAACACCAGTCAGCCACCGCGGAGGGTCTGTGAGCATCCAGCATTCAAGGTTGCGTCCCTCCTGGTGGCACCTGGAGAGAGGATAATTCTAAATAATAACCTTCCTCCCCACGTCCTTCCATAGCACTTCGCTGTGGAAGGTCCCAGGGTAGTTTGCAAGTGTGGAGGAGCGAAGCCTCATGACCTCCCCGCCCCCTCGCGAGATGGGTTTGTATGGTTACCCATGTATTATAGATGGGGAAACTGAGGCACGGGGTGGGGAAGGGGTTCTCCCGCGCTCAGCCAGCGAGGCGGGGAAGAGAAGAACGAGACCGAGAAAGGGCAGTTTGGAAGGCTGCAGGGTTTTAGTTAAGACCAGAATTTGCTAGCTGGGAAGAAGTTTCCAACAGAGGCGGGGTTGGTCAGCTGCAGTGGGAAGAATTTGCGAGAGCTGCTGCCACCCATGGTGACTGAAGCCCAGCAATCCTCCTCCTCCACCCAGTCCTGACCGCAGGAGATGCTCCGAGCTGCCAGGCCTCCACCAAACCCGGCTCACTGCCACTGTCCACCCCCAGCCTCAGCGCTCTGTGCTGCCTGGGGGTCTCTTCCCACTCCGCTGAGAAAATCAAACCAGTCTCTGCAGAGAGTTGGGAGACGAGGCTGCTATCGCCTGCAAACTGCACCTTTGTGCTTCTCGGCTGGTCCTAACGGGTGGGGAAGGCCTTGGCTCCTGGCAGACGGTGGCACCACTGCCCTGCAACAACCTGCTACAGAAAACCAGTGACCTCCCTCGCCAGCCTCCTGTCTCGAACCTCTCGCTCCCGAGCAAGGTGGACGTGAACCAGCTCAAGCAACGCCTGGCCTCTGGGGATACCCTAGAACAGGCTAGAGCAAGCACTCATGACCTGGGTCCTAGGACCCTGCTAAGGGGATGTGTCCGAGCCCGGGTCCTGTTGAGACTCAGGTCCAAGCCCTGTCACTTTGCAGTGTGGACGCAGCTCAAGCTGCAGACCCGAGTCAGAAGGTCTGCGTGGTGCCGTGTGGACGCATCAGCACGGCAGTGAGACCCGGCTCCAGGAATTGCAAACCAGGGTTTACAATACAATGCGGATGCTCAAGCGCAGGCTTGGAAACATCGAGTCCACAAGCCCGGATCCCACAGACCTGGGCTTAGTGTGCTGCCATCAAACGTTGTCCAAGGCACAAAGAAGGCTCCACCATCCCTGTCGATCAGGGGTTGCTCTGTGCATGCCCTCGCTGTTGTTAAGTCCCATACGTTTTCCTTCCCTTCCACGGAGGGATTCTTTTAGTCGGCCTCTTGGGTGTGTCCCTCTGACTGCCCAATGGCTTCGTTCTCAGCACGTGTTCCAGGTCTTCCCGGTTTCTTTTCTGGATAACGTTGGAAATGAGAAGTTGTTGGACTCTCCTTCAAAGAGCTTCCAACCTAAACAGACCAGGCAGACAAAGAGTGGGAGGGGAAACAGGCACTGTGAGGATACGTGACCTACTCAAGGTCATGCAGCAGGGCTAAGGTTAGAACTCAGGTCTCCTGGCTCCCAGTCCACTTATATCACACTTATACACAGATGCCTTGCTACTACTGCATGCTTACATTGTGCATTGATGGCCAAAGGCGCTCCAAGTGCTTTAGTATCTGTCACAAGTTCGTAGAGGAGTCGCCGCTGCGGCCTCTGAAATGCAGCTACTTCTAGGGTGGAACGTGGCAATGATTTCACAGCTGCGTGGCAACGCGCAGACGGAGGCAACCATGTAGGCATTGGGTTAGCACAAAATTAGTCGGGTCACAGCCCCGCCTCTGCTAAGCGCAGGAAGCAGATCGTCTTGGGTGAAGAGAGATTGAACCTTCAGTGACACGTGCCCTGGAGCCGAAAGGAGAATTGAAGCCGGTATCATTTAAAGTGGATTAGAAGATAGTAATTACATCGGAGAAAGGGTCAGGGAGGATTTGAATTGGCATGTGCATCTCAGTCAACACGTGTGTAGCCCGGGGAAACAGGCTGCAGATAGACACAGAAATATGCTACGTGTCTGATGGGAAGTTTCACGCTCTATAAAGTAGAGGAAGATGGGGAAACTTAAGGTGACACGGAGAAATTCCATATCCTTGGAGACAAGGCAGTCGGGAGACTTCTCTCTTGTATTTCGATTGGCCAAGGTTGTCTTGTCACTGCCCTGTTGGCTGGGGAAGAACCTAGGATGTGGTTCTTTCCTGAATTAATGGGGATTTTTAGGGGGATTAAAAGGCGGCTGGTTGGTTTTTGATTTGCCTGCAGCCAACGCTGGGTCAGGAGATTGGCAGGATACCCTATGCATTGAAATCTTTGACACACAAATACCCCTCTGTGTGTGCACCGAGGAGTCCCCCTGCGGGGGGAAGGGGGTCGTCACTCCTTGGGTGATGTAGGTCAGCTTCTTTGCCACCTCCCTTCGTAGCTGCAGCTGCAGGAGGTGTGGCTGGGCTGAAGGGTTCATGGCCAGCATGTTCATGTGCTCCGGTGATCCCAGGCTGTTGGAGTGGACCCGGGGGTGACAGCAGCTGGTGAAATAAAGCAGCGCTGAGCCTGCTGTAATTGACTCTGGGGACTGAATTGGGGGGGCTGTGGTGTGCAGTGATCACCCAGTGCTTACGGGACTTGAAGGGATCTGCTTTCTTCTGTGTCCGGTTCCACCCGGCTGTGCATAACAGGAGTGTCACCACGCCCCACCCAAACTCTCTGTTTGGGCGGCTCAGTCCCCAATACCACAAAGGGCAACGTTGTGCCGGTTCCTTCATCAGTTGCCTGAGCACTAGCCCTATGTAACCCGCTGCATGCTGGGAGCGGTGGCTAGGCCAGCTAGAGCCTGGTGAGCCTGCCACAGCCTTGGCCAAGAGACGCGTCTTTTAGCTCATGCAGGAGCAGCTCGTGCATTTCGCTCCAGAGGTCCCAGGTTTGATCCCTGCTGCCGACGCCCCTGGGTGGGTCGGCGTTACACCCCACCCGTCTGCAGGGACCCCTTCTGCAGTGCCAGCAGGGCATTCAGCCTTCACGCGCAACCTTGGTCTCTTTGCTGAGACTGCCAGCCAGGATCCGGCTAGTGCCAAAGGCAGAAGTGATGTCTGGGAAGTGGTTTCCTGCCCTCCAGAAACTGGACTTAGACTCCTAGTGCCACAAGTGAAAACGCAAGGTGCTAAGAATGCCATTTGCTGTTTATAAAGTGTGTCCCTCACCTGGAATCTAGATTCTCCCCTAGTTCTTGCCTGGAGTTTTGCAGAGCCGATTCCCAGCGGCGGTCGCCTCTGAGCTCCCAGGTTAGCCTGCTCGTTCTTCCAAGCTGTCTGCGGGAAAGAGAGGGGAAGAGGAAGCCTTTAGTCACGTCAGCACATCACGGGTCACGCAACCAGTGTGAGGCTCAGGTCTGTTTGAGGCTTGGAGCAGAGTCCGACGCTTGCAGCTGTTCTGTGCTGCGGCTCTACCAGCTCCAACTGTGATCTTGTTGGATTTCGCATCCTACGTAGGGGTGGGAGAGGTCAGTATTTGGATAGGCATTGGGTGTTGGGTTGATGCTGATGACTCAATAGCAGGTGATCTTCCTTCTGAGTCACACGTAACCAACGCCCCAGCCCAGGGTCGGGGGCCCTGCGCTACTGCAGATATGGTGTAAACCTGAGGTTCTGATTCTTGGACGCAGTGACGCTATTTGTGAGGGACGTGGTGTCAATACCCGGGCCCTCCCCAAATTCCACATTCTGCCTGAGTTCCCCCTCCAGTTTCAGATCCAGCTGGTATTCTCCTCTGCTTCCTGTCCTAACGTAGTTGTGCGGGGTTGCTGAGCCCCACCCCTGAAGTGGCTGCATTTCAGTGCCGGGTGAAGTGATTAGACATAGATATTATCATAGCCAGATGGTCCATCCTGCCTCCAGTGAAGTCACCTGGTGTTTTGCCTTTGATTTCCACGGGAGCGGGGCGGGTCCCTGACATTCTCGGCATGGCACTGGCTGGGTTCAGGTTGGGAGGATTTGGGATTCCCCAGGTGTGACCTGGTGCCATTGTTCTGTGTTTGTACAGCCCCTAGCACGATGAGGTCCTGGGACATATAATACATATAATAAATACTAAGGATTTTGTTGCTCTTGGAGCTTTAGATCAGGATGTAGCCTGGAGAGAGCCAGGAAGACATACAGGTCTAATTCACTCAAAGGCCCTTTTACGCCATCCTGGCACTGGGAAGGGGCCTTCCATTGGACGTCGATGAGAATCAGACCCACAGGGCTAGGGCTTCTTAGAGTGAGATCCCGGCTCCCTGGAGTTGATGAATAAAAGCATTTCACTGCAACATGCCTCCTGGGGAGCACTATGTCAGGGTCCCATCAATACCCTTCCCACCCCCAAGAATCCAGCTACCGGGGCCATCCCCACTGCATTGCCACCCTCCCACGGGTGACCCCCCCACCCCACACTGGCTTGCATTGCAAACCTCCCGGCATGCTCCAGCAGGAGCACCGGCATTCCCTGAGCTTACTGATCGAGCCGCTGGCGTTGGCTTCTCCCTGCCCCGGCAGACGCTGGAGTGCGGGCTCAGGGGGGACCCGCGGCTGTGGGTGAAAGCTGGCCTTGTGGGCTCTTTTGTGTCGTGTGACCTTCTCCTGCTTTGTGTCCCCGAACAAAAGCGCTTTAGTAGCCGCTGCGGTGACTGGACTGGCAGAGGGGGAGTTAAACAGAGCCGAGTGGAGAACGGGGTGAATGAACGTGGCTGGAGGGCTGGAAAAAATAGACTCCTGCCTTCAGGGCACAGTAATTACTCATCAAAGGCGAGCGGGGAGCTCCTTTGTGTGCTGGGAACGCTCCCTGCCTTCCCCCGCCCCGTGCAACGAGGAGCGGCCGCTGCCGTCCACAAAAATAGCGACGCACAGAACGGGGCCCGTGGCATGAGGTTTGGATATGCCCATGTCCCCATCGTGCACAAAGCACCAAGGCCGCTGAGCTGAACGGGCTGAGTTTGTGGGGGGGGGGGGGGGTGTTACCGCTCTGGCTCCATGCATATTCACGTCTGCTTAGAAGGAGTGTGCCGTGGTTGTGTGAGTGTCGAGCATGTGTGTGTCTACCCGCAGTGGGCCGAATCCCAAGCAGCTGACAGTCAGCGTGGCTCCATTGGCTTCATCTGGACGGCTCTGGCCCCATATGGGTTGCACGGGTGTGCACGCTTTGTAGGTGTGCATGGCGGCATCTGGTTCGGGGGCGCACATCAAATGGACCTAATTCTGTTTCCACTGATGTTAACGGCGAAATTCCCAGTTGACTTTGGTGGAACCAGGCTCGCGCTCTGTGTACGCCTGCCCCCACGCACGCTGTGTGCACGCGCCCGTGCATTCCTGTGTGTGCACAATGGATCTGCGTGTTCACGCAGAGTTATGCAACAAACACAGCCATGCACCCAACATAAAGCCGCTGGTGTACAGCTGCTGGCTTTGACGCATGGGCCAGCACCAGCCGGTCACGGGGACGTTTGGCATTTGCATGGACGCCTGAGCCGCGTCTCACTCACCCCAGTTGTACGCCTGCTTAACTCCATTGGCGGGAGCAGTGTTCCTCCAGATTTACACCCCTGTACGTCATAGCTGAGTCAGGCTCTGCGGGAGTGGAACAGAGAGAGGTGAGGACTTTTGCTCACCCTTACTCACTTTTCGTTGCAGGGTTGGCCCCAGTTTTGTCTGGTGCACTCGCACGGGTGTCGCTGCGGCTGGGCAGCCCTGCGCACAACGGAGGATCGTTGGTCGGGCGAGCCGGGCCAACAGCTGGCGTTATTTACAAACAGCCAGAGAGTCTGTGTATGGCCCCAAACCAGCGAAGAACAGCTGGGCCTGACGTACTGGCTGCCAGCTCCTCCTCCGTAACCTGCAGCATCCAGGGAGAGCAGAGCAGATGTGGAGGCTCTGAACTGCAGGGGGTCCTGCGAGTCTGAAAGCACAACGTAATAAGGATCCCCTCGGCACCCATCCCGAGCTCCAAGAGCAGGTTCACGACAGATCCCGTTTCCGGCCACACATCTATTTCTGTTTCTTTTACGAAAACACGCATGCACGCCCCAGAAACCCCCGCAAAGTCCCTTGCGGAGCCCAGCTGCATGGAGCAGATGTTTGGGAAATGTGTCCTTGTATCTGGCAGCCCTGCTCCCGAGCTCACAAAAGGATCTTTTCTGCCTCGACAGCGCTGGGAAACGGAAACGTCGGCGGAATGAGAAGAGGACACAAAGGTGTTTATAGGCGCACTGGATCGTTGGGGTCTCTCATCCACCAGGTTGGAGAGAGCAAGGCCCTTGCACAAGGGATTGAAATTCCTTCTAGGTTTCCAACAACCCATCCATTGGGGAAACTGAGTCATGGGGCCAGCCAGAGGCCCAGGGAGTGGGGGCTGCAGCGCAGTGCGTGTCTGTTCTCATGAACATGAAAAGATTGGCCATGGGGAGCTCGTGATCAGCTTGCTGAAGGGCACGGGGGTGGGGGGGATCCTGAAACGACTTTACAGCCACGTGGGGCTGGTCTTGTCCAGATCAAATGATGTAAGGGGGAAAGGGCCATGGGGCTAAACCAAGATCACCCGGCTCGGAACTCTGCAGGCCTTGTTCTGATCTCATCCTGGTGTCAATCATTGACGTCAGTGCAGGGTCGCCAGCGGACCCGAGCGAAATCAGAGCATTGCTATCTGCTTAGAAACCCCCCAGGAAATGATAATTGTGGGCTTTCCCATGGTACCAACTATGGTCCCAGAACAGCTGGGATACCCAGGCTCCTTAAACAATGGGATAGAATACAGGGAATTTCTACCTAGCGATTTCCCCAACAATAGCCACCCATATCCGGGAGATTTCTATTCACCCATCTATCCTAAGCAGGAACAGAACCAACAGACGCCCAATTCATTCTTGGTGTAACTTCATACAGCTGAGTGCCATTTCCCCAGGGATGCATTTGGCCCCAGGAGGTTTCTATCCAATTGTGTCCAATCCAATATCAACATCCCTTATTGGCGAGAAAACCAAGGCAATAAACACCAGGAGAGATGCACCCTTTCAGAGGTCTGCAAGATTCATACAGGGTGGAATTCAGCCAGTAAGTCGACCTCTTCGCTGGGGCGAATTTCAGCCTTTTGCGGTACAGACCCAAGCGTGGATGTGCTTGTTGATTCGTGTTGCGCAATTTCACCCCCTTTCCAGCTCCCTACGAACCGACGTTTCTTGTTCATGCAGAAATGGCTGTCGTCTCATGGAAACCTGGAGTTTTCATACTTTTTTTTTTTTTTTGACGCAAAGCCAGCGCTGCCCGGGAATGGGCCTGGGGCGTGTGCAAAACTCACGGAGCCAGGCAAAAATGTTTGCCAGATTGTCCCATTTTTGGAGCCACATACAAGGGATGGAATGTGACCTCCTCTGTCATTTGTGTTTATACCCACACGTGTCCATCCCCATTAAACTCGATCCCTAGGAAATTTGAACAGGCTCAACAGAGAGAGAGAAGAAGTCAACAGTATGTGTGCGAACATGCATATACACACCCCTTTCCGACCCCTAAGAAGGGGAGAAAAGAGACCTTCCAATTCCTCAGGAAAAGAGCATTAGGGACAGTGATAGACTATATGGGGCTAAGGGGCCAAATCTCATCTAGCGTAGAGCACCATAGCAGATTTGGATGGAGCTATGGCATTTGACACCAGCTAAAAGATCTGGCCCATGTGAGACACTCAGACAGCATGGCAATGTGTTTAGGATGGAGGGGATGGATAGATTAGCCAGCAAACACACGGAATAAACCCATTGTGCTATTTACATTGTAAGCATTTTGGGCCTGAACAGTATTTGTACAGCACCTAGCGCATTGGGGCCCCATTCTTGGTTGGCCCGTCGGCACTGCCGTAATTAACAGGTTGAATAATAAATAATAATACTTCGCTATTTCTCCCATAATATCCCAGTCCCAACCAGTGACACAACATACACAGGAACAAATCCCTGTAGATTTCTGTTCTGCTCTTTGTTCCTCTTTCTACCCAATACCCCTGCGCCAACCAGGGGTAAAACGGGGCAATAACTCCCAGGAGGAGATTTCTTCCTGGCCGTTTCTCACCCAACATCCTTATCCTAACAGGCGGAAGCATCTCACAGGCTACGTGCCATTGGATTTGGACCCATCTCTAATCAAACCGACCCTTATCCCGCATGATATTGCCTGATGTCCCGGCCAGAGGAGGAGGGGTGGCATTTTACTGGCTGACGTGGTCAGCGCCTGATGCTGCGGTGAGGAAGCGAGAGATGAGTTGCCACCGATCCGTCATGTTGCAGTCAGCTCCCGCGTGACGTGAACGCCTTGACATTTCCGGCAGACTCCTCCAACTGCCGTTCCCTTTCACTGGCTGGTGCGGTGATTGTTGGGAGCAGCGTGGGAGCCGTCACCCTCTCCTTCTGTCTCGCTCTTTCTCTCTCCTGGGTCACGATCCGGTGACACACTCCAGAGAGAGCATGGAGGCTGTTGTGTTTTCTGCGCCGGCTGGGACGCAGGAAAATGGGCCTATTGTCCGGGGAATATCTCCAGGGTGATTCAGCCAGGACTGACGCCTGCTTGACAAGCTGACCCATTGCTTTGTGACCTGGTGCTGCGGGGAGAAGCCCAAACAACTCCCATCGCTCAGCGCTTCCCCTCTAACTAGGGGTCACCGTCTTCGGTTGCAGGTGAATGTCAGGTCAGCGCTCCAGCTTTCCATGGGAGGGGGCCGTGTGGCTCTGTGGGTTTGCTAGGGAAAGTTGAAATCTGCCCTCTGGAAGTCGGGGGCCGGAATCAGAACACTTGGAGTGAAATGCACCCTGGTGCAGAGTTCAAATGCAATGCCTTGGCTCCACTTAAGCCCTGTTTTGAGGCTGCGTTGGTTTAAGGACTCATATAAGAGGAAGGCTGGCCTAGTGGTTAGAGTGCCAGCCTGGGATTGGGGAGTCCTAGGTTTAATTCTCTGTTCCATCGCAGGTTTCCTGTGAGACCTCAGGCAAGTCACTTAGCCCCAGGTCCCCAAAGGTATCTAGCTGCTTAACTCCCACTGAAATCGTGTGTTTTGTGGTGAGGAAGATGACTCCCCCCCTCACCCACCCCCCACACCAGCCAAGCAAGGGTTAAAGAACTTTTGTGGTCACAATCAACGCCAACCCGTTGCACCTGAAAGGCTGGTCAGGCCTGGGTGTGGGAGGAAGTCAATGCAGTTCGGGGGACCCTTGGAAGCAGGCAGAGCCATGGCTCCCAGACTGAGGCCCTGTGGTACTAACTGGCGGGTGGCTTGAGACTGCCGCCCGCCTGAACCCTCTGAGGAAGAGGACTGGCTTGTCTGTTTTGCTGATGAAGCCCTGGCCTTTAGCCACACAGAAGAGCGGGAGCCGAGAATGCCTGCAGGGTCCGAAAGACTGCTGCCTTCTCCCTGGTACCAGGAAGAGGACCCGGCTTCCTGAGGTCTGTGGAAGTATTTTCCGTTTCTTTGGACCGGGTTATGTCCCCTGAAAGGGGGTGGACTTGCTAAGAGCGACAGCTATAGTCCAAGACTGGAGCAAAGTTGCTGCACCACGAAAATGATGTATGAGGTAAGCGAGCTGCCTGCCCTCACCCCAAGGGGGCGACATTGAGACAACCGTTCTCTCTCTCTCGTGCGCGCGCACACAGGGGAAGGAATACTCCTGCATTTGCAAGGAGAGGGAGCGAATGAGCCAACAGGACTTTTCCATCTTTAAATTCTACGGGCCCGATTCTCCTCTCACTTACCCTGGGTTTACAACAGTGCAAGCCCATTGTTCGCAGTGGAATTACTACTGATTTACATGGATGTGACGGTGAAAGAGGCTCGGGTCCCTCCTCACTGCCCCCCAAAAGTAAGCACCCGGCTTTGGGTGCCCATGAACCTGGGCCAATGTCAATTTAGCTTATAGGATGACTGCCAGCTCCCGGCTTTGCAGATGTTTCCCCGGGACCTGCTTTGGGGTTTTGGCGCACACCGTATAAAGTTACAGAATGGGCCCTACATTTGTTTGTGCTGCTGAGTGTCTGTGTTGCTCAAGCAAATTCCCTGGCCAATTGGTAATTAGCCATTACCGCGCGATTAATGAGCTGCTAATTGATGTTTGTCTCCCGGTGATATTTGGAAGGTTATGACGACACACGCTAAACTCCGCATTAAACATTAAACTTCTGTGCACCCTCCTGCCCTATTTGCAAATTTTCTTTCTCCCTCTCTTTGCCGCTTCTCCTCCTCGTTCCTTTCCCATTCTCAGGAGCTCTTGTAAACGCAGCACTGGATTTCTCAGTGGATGGGGAGTGGCAGCAGGGAAGCTTTCTGCTCTAGGCAGGGCTTGGCAGTTCATAGCCCCGGCACCTCTGGCTACATCAGTTATTAAAGTAAAAAAATTGCTTGAGCACCGGCGCCTGTTTTATTACGAACTAAGCACTGGCTTTAGGTCATCAGACCAGGGGCCTACTCCAGATTTCAGTGGGAGCCCAGGTCAGTAGCGACCCCCTTGTTTGCCCAAACAGCCTGACAGCCGTTCGGTAGCCAATGTGAAATGAGTACCTGGTTCCTAGTGAACAGGTGTCCATGTAAACCCCACCCACCCCTTTTACACCCACAAGGGGCAGGGTAACATTGAGCTAAACCCTGAGTAAAGGACTTCAAGATTTAGTCCCACAGCTGCCACACAGGACTGGGGTCTCCCTAGCAGTAGCCAAAGATGCCCCGGATTGTAGCATCCACTGATCTTGAACGACCCATTTTATCAGCGCTGGGACTTGTGGGTTGGGTTTCTTTGTTTAACAAGGTTGTGGGGCAGCATCTCAGCAGCTTCGGGAGCTATCCGAACCTTTCACGCCTTCATTTCCCTTTCCAGTTGGGGGAGCTGAAATAGTTGGTCACTTCAGCAAGAGAGCAAATAGCCCCGCTGAGCTGCGGAATCATTTGCTGCAAACCTGTCAGCCAGCTTTGTGGGTGTCCTCCCCCCCCATTTAGTTCATCCGTATCTAGGGTGACCAGATGTCCCGATTTTATAGGAACAGTCCTGATATTTGGGGATTTTTCTTATATAGGTGCCTATGGGGTGAGGGATAGCTCAGTGGTTTGAGCATTGGCCTGCTAAACCCAGGGTTGTGAGTTCAATCCTTGAGGGGGCCACTTAGGGATCTGGGGCAAAAATCAGTACTTGGTCCTGCTAGTGAAGTCAGGGGGCTGGACTCAATTACCTTTCAAGGTCCTTTCCAGTTCTAGGAGATAGGATATCTCCATTAATTTATTTTATTTATTACCCCCCACACTCTGTCCCGATTTTTCATATTTGCTATCTGGTCACCCTATCCGTACCAAACCAAACACGCTTTCTGGTCATCTGTTCATTGGCAACAAGCGCAGCCCTGCGCTTTTCCAAGGAGGAACCTGTTATCAGAAGGAGCCGGCCAAGGGCTAGACAAATCTTAGAGCGATTTTAATCTCCGTCACCGAAGGAAGAGGATATTTTGGTTTTTGATGACAGCAAGCCCTCCTTTTTTCACCCCCTCTCCAGTAGAACATTAAGCCTTTGAGAAAACCCCAAACCAAAAGAATATCTGTGCGCCCTTCCCCAAGTGCTGACAATGGGATTTCAGACAGATGAGGGCTTGTAGAGCGAGCGGACACATGCCGAGCTGCCGCTTTGAATCGGGACTCTGTGTGGCAATCTGGTTTATTTCAGAAGAGACATTCCTAGATGGGGCAAAACCTCAACTGGACTAAGCCCCGGCCTCGCACTCAAGAAGTGGCCCATTGTGTTTGAGCTGGGAGGCCAGGGCTGCCCAGACTTCTCTATCTATGGCTGGAGCAGCAAGCCCCTCGAACAAAAGGCCCCCTTTTTCCCACCATCCAAAATTCATCTCTTTGGGACAATGCTGCCCAGAGTCCACCCCAGGAAAAATTTATGGCATGAAATTTGCAAACTCTGGAGAATTTGAACGCTTGTTGCCAAGTGACCCTGGAGATGTATTTCCCTGTCAGTCAGCTATACAGACAGTCATTGATCTCTGACCATCTTGCCTAGTGCATCCCGCTTGTCACCAGAACTTCGGCCTCAGCTGGGTGATAATGCTCGAAAATGCTGCTTCAGAACCAGAGCATTCAAGCAGTGGGAAGACCCTTGTGTCCTGATACAAGGAGCAATGATGCTCCAGAAGTGCCAGTTTTTTCAGGTTAATACGGCACCTGAATTGCTCTGGATATAGGCCTGTTGCACGATAAATAATAATAATATATGGTGATATACTTATCTCAGAGAGCTGGAAGGGACCTTGAAAGGTCATTGCGTCCAGTCCCCTGCCTTTACTACCAGGACCAAGTACTGTCCCTGACTGTTGTGCCCCCCGATCCCTAAATGGCCCCCTCAAGAACTGAACTCACAACGCTGGTTTTAGCAGGCCAATGCTCAAACCACTGAGCTATCCCTCCCCCCTGATGCCCCTTGACTGTAGACTGCCCTGCCCTGCCCATGTAGGAATCTGGTTCCCATCCCCTGTCATTTAGAGGTGGGCTTATCCTTGTGCTGGGATACAGCAGCGTAGAGGAGCGTCCCCTGGGTGGTGGATGGGGGTAACCTGAAGGGTCACCCTGAATATTACGCAGTAAAGTGCCAGGAACCAACTGTATGGGGGAGAAAGGAAACTCTGCTTTCAAACGAAGGCAGACGGCTCACTTTGTGTCTTTAGGCAAGTCTGTCTAGGAGAAGGAATCTGAGCAGTCCAACCTTGTTAGCCTTGGAAGGTAAGTGGACTAGAGTGGAACCGCTGATACCTCTTCCTAGCAGGCTCTGACTTGGCGTTCCCATGAGCTGCTCAGGGTGGATTGGCCTAACAAGCCATTACATTCGAAACTTACTTGCTATAGAAACAGTGCAACAAGCCAGAGTCAGGGTGACGCTGTACTGCTCCCTGTGTCCATAAGCATGCTGTGAGATGAGAAGATTATGCCCTGAAATAGGGGATTTCTATCCCTACTTCTTTTCTCCTCTCGACTGTACCTGTGGATGGTCTTGTCCCCTACATTAATTCTGCAACAATCTTACTAAGCTCTTGATCTTATCTAGTGGCAAGGAGTTCCACAGGTGAATCACACGTTTGTGTATAACAAGCATGGCTTTTCATTAGTATTAATGTTGACGGCTGTCAATTTCACGGAATGTCCCTCAGCCAAGGCTCCGCCCACTGCCTGCCCCTGGCTGCTTATTCCCTATTTTCTGGGACCAGAAGAGGAGCCGTGGCCCGTGGTGAGTGCTGTGTCCTAGTGCGTTGCCACTCAAGCGTCGCCGTCTGGCCCTAAATACATAGCGGTGCTCAGGTGCGTTACGTGGCTACTTGAATGGCACTTTGAGCATTACAATACAGGCTTTAGAAAATCCTACTAGAGGGATTGATCTTTCCATGCTCAGGCAAACTCGTCTCCCCTGTTAACTAATGCTACTGCTGAGCCCACCTCCCTTACTGAGGTCATAATGCTTTAGAACCTGTCCCCACATGGAGCCAATCCGATACATCATTCAGTGGTCTGTTACAGCTCAGCTGCCCCATCCTGAAATCCTTCCTTAGGCCAAAACTCCCCTTGAAAGCAATAGAAATGTTGTCTGAGTATGCATTTTAGGTTTGGGCCTTGGAGCCTTAACGCACCACCAAATCCTGCAGGGACGTAGCTCCTAGGTTCTGGGGCCTCACGACAGGGTTAGGTTCTAGGGTACGGCAGTGGGGTTATAGAATGTGCCTATGGGGGCAGGGGTTAGGTTCTAGAGCACTGCTGTGGGTTAGCTTCTTGCATAGGCGCTGACTCCGTGGGTGCTCTGGGGCTGGAGCGGAGCACCCAGGGGAAAAAAATAGTGGGTGCTCAGCACCTACGGGTGGCCCTGCCGATCAGCTCCTCCCCCTGCATCCCAGCACGTCCTGACCACCGCGGCTCAGGACGTACAGGAGGCACAGGGGAGGAGGGGGGCGGAGCAAGGGCGGGGGGCACTCGACGGGAGTGAAGCAGGGGTGGGAAGAGGTGGGGTGGGAATGGGACCTTTCGGGAAGGGGTGCAGTGGGGGCAGGGCCAGGGGTGGAGCAGGGTTCAAGCACCCCCAGGAAATTAGAAAGTCGGCACCTATGGTTTCTAGAATATTATGATGTGGGTTAGGTTCTCAAGCATTACTATGGGTTAGCCTTGATCGCATTATTACAGGTCATGTTCTAGAGCATGACGAAGAGGGTTATAGTCTAGAACATTATAATGGAAATAGATTCTAGAACATTAGTATCTTCCACCTTGGATCTGACCCCAAATCCTGCTACAGGAGCGACCAGGTCAGAAAGTGGCGAGATTACAACATCTAGCGTCTCTTGCTGTCAGATGAGCCGCAGAGAAGGCAGTGTGCTGACAGGGACCGAAAGGAGGACTTCTTCCTCGAATGGCAAAGAGAAGCAGGGTTCAACCTGCTGCCATCCCAGAATCCCCCATTCCCCAGACCGGAGCTGGTAACAGCTTTGTTTTCAGTGTTTGTGGCTGGAGGATAAATATAGTTCAGTTGCAGGAGGTTTGAACGGCTGCTGTTCAGGGTCATCTGACTCAAGCTGTCAGCCTGTAATTAAAGCGAATGTTCAAACAGCCTCTTACAACCCAGAACAGTACCGTGTCCGCAAGGGAAGCAACGCAGACACGCGTAGGCAGGAGAGCCGGCATAGGCATTAACACTGCCGTGCATGAACGCGCGCACGGCCCAGTGCCACCAGGTCTGTTTCTGGTGCACGTGGCATGGACTTACACACGAGCAGTGACAACAAAATTTACGTGGCACCTTCTGTAGCTCAAAGGGCTTTGTGACTATCAATGAATATAGCTTGGGAGATTGGTTTGATTATCCCCATTTTAGAGAGGGACAAACAGAGGTGAAGTGGCGTCCTTAAGGTCACACAAGAAGCTTGTGGTAGAGGAGGGATTAGAACCCAGGTCTCCCACACCCCAGTGATGGATTGTGTTCTCCTAATTCAATGCGCCACTGATGCGTTAATGCAAGTGCTAAGGGAGAATTACTCCAAGCAGGCACAACAGGGCCTGCTTCAGCTTCTTCCCTTCCTTTTTAGCCCATACATGGGGCAGCATGCCAGGTGCAGATTGGTGTCACAGGGGTCTGGGCCGTGCCACAGCCAGCACAGGAGGGACTATTGTCCATTAGAGCAATGCCACGTACCCTGTGTGTGTGTAGCTGTTAGTGCTGTGTGGTATTTTCAGTGAGGTTTTGAACCGTCCTTTTACCGTTGCCTTTTGGGCAATTTTATGCTCCGCGGCCTGTGCTTTTCCGGGGACGCCAGCAGAGTGGCGATTTTCCCCCATCGGAAAGGTGGCGACATTCCAACCTCAGCTGCATCAGTGGAGTTTTGACTTTTGACGTTTGCTCACCAATGGGCGCGTGTCTTCTGGGAGACAGAAGCACCCAGATTGTTCTGAAAATGTGGGCTGCTGCTTCGGCATAACGAATTCGTAATGCCATGCCTAAAACTTGGGGTTTCAAAGGAACCTACGGGAATGAAGCACGGGGTGCCATTGACTTTCAATGAGATCTGAGCATCCCCGTTGTGTCTTTGAAAATCTCCCCCTAAATGTTGAGGGCTTTTCTTTTCGTTGCAAATAGTTTGCGTAGCACTAAGGGCTTGTCTACCCACAGAAGTTGCCCTGACTTAGCTTAAATTGGTTTAAAAACCGATTTAAGATAAACCGGTGCAACTCGGCCTGTGGACACTCATATTTACAGACACGAGCTTAACGGCTGTACGCCAGGTTTACACTGTTACAAGTGTCTGTGCACAATCTTGCGCCAGTGTTCAAATCACACCTGGTGGTGCAACTGTGCTTATAGACCAGGCCTGCTAGGATAACTAGCTTCTTAATAGGGGGCCTAAGAGAGAAATTCTCACAGAGAGAGGCCCCATTGTCTGCATGCCTCATACGCCAGCACGTTTTGAAAACGAAATTTCAATTAGCCATAAATCCTCCATCTGATTGATTGATTGATAAGGGCAAGAGTGCAAAGTCCTGCTCCTAAATCCTCGATCCTGATTGGCTACAATAGCTACGAATGCCACACAACATCTGTCCAAGTCCACCCTCCTTCCTGATTGGCTCAGACCAGGTAGGTTTCATTTCACTTCATGCCTCATCTATGCTCTGACTGCAGTATTGTTATTACTGGCAAGCGGTCTGGGGCAGAAAGAACCCAGATAGACTTTCAAATTGCAGGAGAACTGATGTGTATCATTTTTTTGGCTTGTAAGTGGACCACATTTTTATTGAGATCATCCAGAAGCAAGAATGATGAACCTAATACATTGTCTTAGCTAGCACTTCCCCTCCACCCAAGAATCTCAAAGTGCTATACAGACATAAACTAATTATTTCTCACAGTCCCCTCGTTAGGATGGTCAATATCATTAAAAATGGGAAGATGGAAACCCATGCAGTGGAATAGCTCTGGATCTCTTGAGGTCCACCTTGTTCTTTAACCCCTAGACTATGTTCCCTCTCTAAAGCCCTGATCAAAAGCTTATTATTAAAAGACTCCTCTTGACTTGGGCTCATTAGTAGTATTTGTATTACAGGGGCACCTAAAGGCCTGGCTTGAGATCGGGGGCCCCATTGTGAAGGGTCGTGTACATACACTGGTCTGTCTAAGTGGCCATCAGAGGTCCCAGAGCTGTGTAAAAACAGCTGTGAAGCCACCTGAGTACAAATCCAGCTGGGCCATGTCCACATGTGCTGCAATTACACCTGCCAAGTGCCGTGTAGACACAACCCACAGCGTAGGAGACCGCGCCTGTCCTGAACAGACAATGGGTAAGAGGGGCGGGTGACTTGCCCAGCGTCACAGACAGAACCAGAAATCAAACTCAGGAGTCCGGGCTGTCAGGCTAGTGCCCTGCCCACTTGGCCCACGCCACCTTTCCAGATCAAGCCCTCCATAGGGACGCTCAGACTTTTTACAGTCTCTTTCCTGGCCCCCCCGAATGCTGCATCCCCTTTCTAGCTCTGCTCCATAGGAGACCAGGCATGAATTTCCTGTCTGAGAAGAGCGCTGCAGGTTGCCCTCTGTACCAGATGTCTCTGGCTCTCATCCTCCCCCATGTTATCATTGCAGCCTTAATCCGTCCCCTCTCCCACTAATTGCTTTTTTACCAGGAGTTAACGACCGGTTGGTTATTTAACAGCCAGAGGTAGGGCAATTAACGAGTGAACCCACTGGTTGTTAACTGCAGCAATGACTAATTTCCAGGGCCTGCAGACACAGCGAAGCCCTGGTTTATAACAGCAATAACATATTGTGTGTTTTAGAAAATTAATAGCCGCACAGGCTCTGGAGGAGGTGTTTTCCCCGCACCAGCAAGCAAATGTTTAAATGACTGTCTGACATACATAGTAAAGAGCTGCTTTCCTCCTCCACTGGAGGGGCAGAGTTCTGGGCTGGGAGTTATTCATTATGTTACAGCCCTCTCTTTGGCTTTGGGACTGGAGTGTCCCAAGCACAGCCATGCTGGCAGTTGGCCAAGAGCTTAACCGCTGTGACTACTCTGTGTAGTAGGCGTGATGTAGTCCAGTGGTTAGAACAACTGTGACAGTCTGTACCCCTATGTTCACTCCTTTTACAAGGCTATGATCAATTTTGTACAGACGTATGCCTTGCGAGGTGTCATTTGAAAACTCATAATTTGCTGATCATTATTGTCCTGGTAAAATATGTGTGGCAGCATTTCATGTAAAGTTATAAGAGTCGTCTGTATGATATTACTAAGGCCATGTCTACACTTACAAGCTTACAGCGGCACAGCTGTACCAATACATGGCTACACAAGAGCTCTTACAATGGCACAGCTCTCCCGTTGACAAAATCAAATGAGCTCGACAAGTGGCGGTAGAGCATCTCCTGCCGACATAGCACCGTGCACATGAGCGCTTATGCCAGCAAAACTTATGTCGCTCAAGGGTGTGTTTTTTCACACCCTTAAGCGATAAAAGTTTTGCTGATATAAGTGCTAGTGTAGACATGGCCCAAGACATGTTCCAAGTCTGGGGGGGAGCAGCCACAAACCAGTTCCCCAGAGACAAAAGGCTAGCCAGCGCCTCAGCCAGGTGTCAACAAAATCAAATGGACCATCACCTGGTTAAGTGGCCATTCTTTGGCAGGAAAAAGGATGTGGGTGAAAATCTACATCTTGACAAAGGAAGAGCTGGGGGTTCCCGTCCACACAGACTTTCTGTCTCCTGAACCTCAGCTGGGGATGATTCTCAAAGAAAAGAAAGAACTGTAAGAGGAGAGAGGAGAGGCCCCAAATGATTCCTTCCTTTCTCTCTAAGCACAGCATCCACAATACCTGAAGAACAAAGGAAAGAGTTTTGCACTGCGGGATGGATCCTGACTGAAAGACATTCAGCCGGGAAGACAGATGGAACATGTGCTTTGAAGTCACTTAGCTTGTTAAGCTAGGCATTAGTTATGTTTTACTTTTATTTTCTTGTAACTAATTCTGACTTTTATGCCTCATTACTTGCAGTCTCTTCAAATCTATCTTCCCGTAGTTAATTAATGTGTTTTGTTGTTTTAGCTAAACCAGCCTGGTGGGGTTGAAGTGTTTGGGAAACTCCATTTGGGATAGCAAGATTTGTACATACCATTTTCTAAATGACTGACTTTATATAAGCGTGTGTTGTGCAGGCGGGTGCTGGGTAGTACAAGATGCACATTTCTGGGGGAAAGTCTGGGACTGGGAGTTTGCTGGTGTTGGTCTGCAGTGTAATTCATGGGTGGCTGATTAGAGCACTCAGACAGTATAGCTGGGAGTGGTTTACATGCTGGAGGCTGTATGTGAGCAGACCAGGAGTAGTTGCTCTCACAGCAAAGCAGTGTAAAAGGCACCTCAGGTTGGAAAATTAAGGGGACACAACTGTTCATCAGTCCAGATTGTACCCTGGGTAATGTCACAACAGCCCCGGGAAGGATGTGTTACCCTGGGACTTAGAAGCAAGGGTTCCCTTCCTTGCTCTGCTACAGACGTCCTGTGAGATGTTGGGCAAGTCATTCAGGGCCAGAATTTTATAGGTGTCTAGGTGCCCAATGGGATTTTCTAAAGGTCCTATTTGAAAATAGCCCTTTTGACATTCCCATGAGGTGCCCATAAATACCTTTAAAAATGTGGCCCTTCATCTCTTTGTGCCTCCGTTCACCATCTGTAAAAGAGCACTGCCATATCTCATAGGCATGTTGTGACAATAACTACAATAAAGATGGTGCAGTGTTCATATTCTACAGTAATGTAAGTATCTAGGTAGGTAGAAAAGGGACATGGGAAGCAAGATCGCTGGGGTTTATCTTAGACTACTCCGCCCTCAGTCTGAGATAATTTGGAGAAGTCACATTTTGTGTCTCAATTTCCCTAGCTGTAAATGGGGTACATTCTTTGTAGTAGGAGCCATCTTTTCAATTCTTTGTGTGTACAGTGCCTAGCAAATGGCTCTTGGTTGGTGGTCTTCTCTTGGTCCTACCGGAAGACAGATAATAAATATTACTACAGGGAGTGGTGACACATCGGGCTCAGCATTTGAAAATCTGGTTTAAATTGTAGGTTCAGAACTGTCTTCTAGTGTCTCCAAAGCACTTTAAGATCTTTGGATGAGAGCTGCTATAGACCTCATTACATGTACATCACACGTAGTCATGGTATTTCTTTATATCCGTTGTTATTTGTTAAACACCAGCGGGCTTGGAACTGTGTGAGGGCCAAATGAGGATACAGTCCCCGCCCGGAGGCATTTTCAACCTGCCGTTTTCTACTTGCAACTTCCTTGAGAGAGGAATAGAAATTGCTTTTTTGGCAGAGTTCACTAGCAATAAAACCCTGCAGCTGCCCAGCTTTTGTCATCATCCAACAGTCAGCAAGTAAATAAATAATAACAGGAGTGGCTAATATGGCCCCCTGTGACAGGAGGAGGAAGATTTTCAAAAGTGCCGAGGAGTTTAAGTCCAATTTTCAAAAGCGACTTAGGACCAGATTTTCAAAGATCTTTAGCTGCCGAATAATGCAAATGGGTGGCTAGTAGGATTTTCAAACGCTCCTAAGTAGCTTAGGTGCCTAACTCCCTTGAAATCAATGAAGGTCACTGAATAACGTACACAGTAAAGAGGTGAAGACTTAAGTAAAGTTTGCATCCATCCCATCTCTCTTTTTGCTGATCTCGCGTTCACACGCACTCTTTCCCCCTTTCTCCCTCTCCTCTCTGCATTTATCCCTTCCCCCTCTCAAGTATGTGTGTAGAGCACCTAGCGTAATGGTTCTTGACTTATGGTCTCTAGATGCTCTCAGAATACAAATAATAAATAATAATTATTAAAGCAAATAATTATATTATAATTATAATTAAGTTATTAATTATTATAGTAATAAAGGCTTGTGTCACTGGAACTGAAGTCAATGGGACGTAGGCTCCTCAGTCACTGAAGACTTTTTGAAAATTTTACCTGAGAGCTTTATAAAGTAAAGAATTATGCCTCACAACACCCCCGTGACGGAGGTAAGGGATACATAGAGAACAGTGTGCCCACCTCTGGGGTGGAACGTGGCAGCGAACAACAGTTCAGGACAAGAAGTGAAGAAGAATTCCCAGGCTACGTCCTGCTCTCCGTTGCACCAGTATAAATCTGGCGCAACTCCATTGAAGTCACTCTGGATTTATATTAGTTTACTAGAGCAGAATGTAGCATTACTCCCCCGGAGTTCATCATGGGTACTGGAGTAGTGAAACTGCAGCAGTGCAGGTTAGCTGCCCGAGTAATTACGCAGGGTTCTGGGCAGGCATGTACAGCCTGCGTTACCGCAGCTTCGGTGCTTTGGGATCCGATCTCACTAGATTATAGCTGGCTCAGGTATGTCTATATTGCAGTCACTTGGTGCGATTGAAGCTCATGTAGACTGAATGGGAAGAAAGTTGGCCTAGGACTTGTGACGGGTTGGATCACAGAAACCCCCTTGGGAGCTGCCACCCGATGTGCCAAGACTACCCCTGCTTCTGTTTTCCCTGCCAGCTCAGGACTCCAGCCCCCTGTCTTGCCGAATTAGACACTCCAGTCCACTTCAACACAGACCCAGGGTCTGAATTACTTGTCCCAAAGCTGCAAGTTTACCCAAAAACAGCTCACAGGGGTGTGCTTGTCTTTAGCACTCAGATGCCCAACTCCCAATGGGGTCTAAACCCAGATAAATCCGTTTTACCCTGCATAAAGCTTATGCAGGGCAAACTCATAAATTGTTCGCCCTCTATAACACTGATAGAGAGATATGCACAGCTGTTTGCTCCCCCAGGTATTAATACATACTCTGAGTAAATTGCTAAATAAAAAGTGATTTTATTAAATACAGACAGTAGGATTTAAGTGGTTCCAAGTAGTAACAGACAGAACAAAGTAAGTCACAAGCAAAATAAAATAAAATGCGCAAATCTATGCCTAATCAAACTAAATACAGATAATCTCACCCTCAGAGATGCTTCAGTAAGTTTTTCTCAGACTGGACACCTTCCAGGCCTGGGCACAATTCTTTCCCCTGGTACAGCTTTTGTTCCAGCTTAGGTGTTATCTAGGGGCTTCTCCATGATGGCTCCTCTCTCTCTCTCTTCTCTTCCACCCCTTTATATATCTTTTGAATAAGGCGGGAATCCTTTGTCCCTCTGGGTTTCCACCCCCCCTCACTGGAAAAGCACCAGGTTAAAGATGGATTCCAGTTCAGGTGACATGATCACATGTCACTGCAAGACTTCATTACTCACTTGCCAGCACACACATATACAGGAAGACTCAAAGGTAAATACAGCCATCTGCAGACAATGGGAGTCATCAAGATTCCAAACCATCCTTAATGGCCCACACTCTACATAATTACAATAGGCCCTCAGAGTTATGTTTTATATTTCTAGTTTTAGATACAAGAGTGGTACATTTATACAAATCAGATGATCATACTCAGTAGATTATGCACTTTGTAATGATACCTTACAAGAGACCTTTTGCACGGAGCATATCCCAGTTGCATTATATTCACTTATTACCGTATTTTCTCTAAATTTATCCCAGTTACATTATATTGACTTATTATATTTTTATAAAACCATGTAGACTGCACAACGTCACAGGACTAGTCTACACACTTACACTGATTTAAATAATTGAGTGAAACCAGTGCAACCCCCTCGTGTGTGGACACACTAATACTGACTTTAAACTGTGTATATCGGTGTAGCTTGCGCCCACATGAGCTAAACTGCTATAAACAGTTTGAAACTGGCATAAACGTTTCTATGCTAGGGATTGGCACCAATTTAACTAAATCACTGATTTAATGAACTTGGATCAAAAACTGTATGGCCCAGCCTCTAGGGGATGAAGCGCTAGACTAAGATTCAAGCAACCTGGGTTTGATTCCTGCTTCAGCCACAAGCTTCCACTGTGAGCCTCGGAAAATTATTTCATGTACTTGCTACCCTCAGCTGTAAAAGAGAGAGATCACTTCCCTGCCTTCCAGGAGCATTGTGAGGTGCTCCCATGCAGAGGGCTAGCTAACAAGCTAGCATGGAAAGATTTATGCTGGGGATGAATTTGGTCAGGGCACCTGGGCTAACTCCCTGACTTTTACATGCTTCTTGAAAGGGTCCAGGCCTTGATTTTATGTCTCCTCTGAAAGATGGTTCGGCACAGCAATGCTCCAGTACCCTGCCTGGCTATAACCTCAATGCTGATGTGGAGGGAAGAGCGCCCCCTGCTGATCCACCCTGCTCCACCCAGTTGTAGCAAGGAGGCAGTGTCCTTTTAGGATCCTGCAGTTCTCAGGCTGCGCTCTGGGCACCCTGCCTCCGTAGCGGGATAACAGCCTCCTCGCCACCCACACCCACTCTGATGCGCCTGCGTGCACACGCCGCTACCCTTATACCTGCATCCCACGTGGTTCTGGGGCTGTCGGGTGGAAAAGCAGAGCCCTGTAGGGAGGTGGATCTGGGCCTCGTGTTGCGATAAAGGCCTGGGAAGGAGCCCGCGGCATCTGGCTAACGTTATTCCGGTCTCCCCGCTTTAATGCCACTTCCAGATCCCTATCGCCAGTTAACAAAGTTTCATTCCCCGCAGAAGGGGCCAGCGAGCTGAAATTGGCTGCATTAAAACCCTGTTCCGCTTCAAGGAAGGTCCTAATGGCTGGTAATTGTCTGCTGACAGCAGCAAGAAGGCCCAGGCTGGTGCTGGCAAAGATCGCAGGTGTCTCCCGTCCGAAAGCTCCCACTCTTCTTTCCAGCTTTCTCCACCAGCCCCCCACTTCATTATCTCTCCCACTCCCTTCAACTGCTAATCGCTCCCCCATCCCTCCAGCTGTTTCTCGTTGAGGATCGATTACGGCGCACATCTGGGCCCCTTCGCATTTCCCCACCTCCTCGTGCTGCTTTGGGAACGGGGCGTACTACAGGTGCTGCCTGGCCCAAGGGGTGCGTGTAAGAGGATCCAGAAGAGCCTATCTAGCGCTAGAGAGAAACAGAGCGCAAGGGAGGTGAGAGAAAAGGGGACCTACACATAGATGGGAGAAAGCGGGGAAGATTATTTGTGTGAGAGAGAGGGAGAGAAAGAAAGACACCGACCACATGGCAAGAATGGGCCATTTTGGGTCCCTTCAGTGTCTCCCTTATAGAAGCCTAGGTTTGCACGTTGACTTTGTTAGGATCACTTGGTATTAACTTCAGTCTGGCACCCCGTCCCCACAAGCCTACAGTCCTTCCGCAATTAACTGCATCAGCAATGCAAACAATCCATGATCCCAGCCTAAGCCATAAAACGCCTGTCAACAGGGCTGTGTTTACCACAGGAGTATCTGCCAGCTTAACCGGCAACGAGCCACAGGCTAGCTGGATTTTGTATTCACTGCCTTCTCGCTCAATTTGCCCATGAAAGGTCTCTGCCTAGCTCCAGCATGGGGACATGGGTTTCGCCTCCCAGCTGGACCCTGGTTCGTCCTTTGGGTGAAGCGTCGAAGATGTGCCGTCAGGTAGGTCTACGCTGCAATCAAACACCCGCGGCTGGCCCCAGTCATAGAATATCAGGCTTGGAAGGGACCTCAAGAGGTCATCTAGTCCAGCCCCCTGCTCAAAGCAGGACCAATTCCCAGACAGATTTTTGGCCTAGATCCCTATATGGCCCCCTCAAGGATTGAACTCACAATCCTGGGTTTAACAGGTCAATGCTCACCAGCCGCGGGTGTTTGAGTTCAGTGTAAACCTACCCTTGCAGGAATCCCTAGCTCTGAGCAAGTGCAAACTTGGGAGAAGTTTGGATCTGGATCAGAACTGGAGCCCACAGTTAGTGAAAACAGATAGTCCCAAACCCGGGAGGAAGAGGATGAATGGGCAAGTCGTTGAGGGAGTCACCGTTCCTCCCTGGCACATCTCAGGTCTGCAACCATTTGGTTTGGTTATTCTGGAAAATGTGCGGCCACTCACATAGATGAAGGGCCTGGTTCCCCTCTCACTTCCACAGGTGTAACGCAGGAGTCACCCCAGTGATGTCAGGAGGAGCGTCTCTGGGGCCGAGCGGGCAGGAGTGAAGAGTCAGACCCCGGCATTTATGGACACACCCGTTTATTTTTAGGACAAAGCACAAGTGGAGGCCGAGGGCCCAGTTCCCACTGACTTTCTCTGCCCTTTGTGTCTTTGGAGCGTCGCCCCCTTTGTGGTCGGCATACCTCAGAAATGAGCATTTTACCCAGTTTTAGCAAATGATCCGTCACCGATACAAGCTCGTTGCTTTCACGTTTCACTGAGGGGCATCGTGGTTCAGGGGCAAGGACACTGGGCTCGGCTTCAGGAGACCTGGGTTCTATTCCTGGCACTGCATTGCTGGGTGACCTTTGGCAAATCACCTTCCCAGCTTTGTGCCTCAGTTTCCCTCGCTGTAAAATGGGGATAATGCTACAGTGCTTTGCAATCTGCTGATATAAGAGCCAGGTATTATTGTTTGTGTGTACGCCACTTAGCAGAATGGGGTCCCAGCCTTGGCTGGGGTCTCTAGCTAGTGCTGTAATGAGAATCAAACTAAACTCCCGGAAAGGGGGTGAGTTTGGACTTTGCACTAGGTGAGGCCTGTGGGTGCAAAGCATGTTGGGAGAGGTGCCTGCTCACAATCTTCCATTACTTCTTAAGATATTTTCCTTTTTCTCTGAAAAGGAAAAAAAAATCCCTTATGGAAATCCAGGTTTTTTTTTTTTTAAAGTTAATGAATAAATGAACCATAATCATTAGTAATGAACCTCTGACCCTCTGTCATTGGAGGGTACTTTGGATGCATTTTTTTTTCTTTAGTAAATTTAATGCTGGTGAGAAGCACTGGGTAGGATAAGGGAGCCCTCTAGCTAACCACAGACCAGAGGGAACTTGGCTGTGCAGGGCTCGTCCACTGTCCCCCACTAATACGTCTCACCCACACCCCCTTATTTTGAGGGACATCACTCATCTGAACCTCAAAGTTCCCTGTGCTGCACACAGATGTGTCTTCCCCCTCACTTTTGCTGTGGCCAGTTACTGACACCAGGAGCGCCGCCAGCTTTTCCGTCGCCCCGAAATGCCGCCCCCCCACAGAGGCGGCGGAAGGTCCCGCCGCCGAAATACCGCCACGGTCGCCGCCCCCCAAATTGTAGTGCCCTAGGCGACCGCCTAGGTCGCCTCATGGGTTGCGCCGGCCCTGACTGACGTCAGAATCACACAACTGAGGTTGTTGTTAGAGTTATTTACACTCCAGGAAGGAATCCTGGAGCATCGCAAGTTTCATAGACTCATAGTTTGCAAGGCCAGAAAAGGACTGTGATGATCAGCTAGCCTGATCTCCTGCATAAGCAGGCGAGAGAATCTCACCCCGTGAGGCCCATGGTTGAGCCAGAGCATCTCGTTTAGAAAGACACGAGTAAAACGTTTGCATGCAGTGTTGTTGTAGCCGTGTTGGTCCCAGGATAGTAGAGAGACAAGGTGGGCGAGGGAATATCTTTTATTGGACCAACTTCTGTTGGTGAGAGGTACGCTCTCTCTCTCAAATGCTTGTGCATCATTTTGGACGCCGGTCAGACATTGTAGGCCACATTTGGGCCTTGGCAGGTGGATGATGATGATAGCACCGTACTGGGCTAGGCGCTGTCCAAACAGAATCAAAAGCGCTTACAATCTACGTACCGTATAAGACAAGAGACCATGGGGTGCTACAGACGGACAGATGGGGGAGCATAGTGAGCCAGGGCAGGTCAGCATGACGGTCTCCACTCACCCCGCTGTCTCACCATTCTCTGTTTTTTTGTAGGCCTCCCAGCAAAGGCTGGTTTGGAGGAGGACAGTGAGGTGGAGAGAGACGGTTTCATACTCTGATCTGGATGGGATACTTCTAAAGGGAGCTCAATCTCCACAGCCCACTCTGCTCTTGGCCTCTTTAATGCTTGTGCTGCTTGTAGGTGGGCGGTTTCAGGATGGGCTACCGGCTTTTTCAAGTGGCTTCCGGGTAGAATGTAGCTTTCCCTTGGTATAGCCCTTTCTGGGAATATTCAGAGCATCTCTCTCTCTCCTAGTGTGCATGGGGGGGAGGGGGGAGAGAGGTATTGTGGGGTCTGGATGATGATTAAAAAAAAGCATCTTTCCCTTGCCTGACTCAGATTCTTTTGTCAAGTAAATGAGGGTTTGTTGCTCCATCTGCAATTCCAGCATGGTTTGAAAACCCCAAGCTAATTATTAAAACGGCCTCCGTGAGAGCATCAGGCAGCTGGGACCGCAGGAAGAAAACAACCCATTAAAGAGCGCAAATGAACTCGGCGTGCGGGGATGGGTTGGAATCAATGGCTGTGCGCTGGCGTTCATGTTATATTTATTCCTCGCTGCACTCACGGCTCAGCCCCCTTCGGAGAGGGACTCTAATAGCATTTCCATTTGTAGCCAGAAAGCGTTGGAAGGAACGCAGCCTCTCCCAGGCCGGCCCGCCGGTGGTGAGGCAGGAAGCCGACGCCTTTCCTTGCCAAAAAATCATATCCCCAGCTTGTGTCTGTCTGATTTGGTTGGGGAGCCCGGATGGGTTTCTTTGGCCTTCGGTGGCGACTGCCCGGCGGCCCCTGTGCACTGATAGGTCATGGTTTGCTGTGCCCGGTGTCCATGCCGCGAGAGACACCTCCACCGTGGGCAATGACTAGGCTCCGCAGCCTTTTTGTGGCCATGCCCTGCGGAGAGGCCGTGGAGACTGACCCCGTAACGAGATCCCTTGAGGGCCGGGCTGTGCCCTCTGTCCCTGTTCAGTCTCTCAGGATGTTGGTCTGTCACCTTGCACCAGGGCCTCTTTAAACCCTTCCCCCACAAAACCCCCTGAGAGCTCCATCCTGCAAGGGCTTTGGCCCCGATCCTCAAAGAGATTTAGGTGCCTAACTCATTGAAAGCTGTAGGAATTAGGTGCCTGAATTCCATGGAGGAGCTGGGCTTGAGGGCCTTCAACTCGCACGGAAGTCCGTGGGAATCCAGGGCACTCAGCACTTGCAGGATCGGGCTGCATTTGCTCACAGCCAAATTCTAGGGCTCTTACGTCAATTGTGATTTCAGTGGGACGACTCATGGTCTATGGTGCTATCCAGTGTCGGCAGGGGTATGAGAGTCTGGCTCCTGGTCTGCTAGGCAGAGCAGTTCAACATGGACCTGTGCTCAGTCCTCCCTTTAAGTGTCAGTGACCAGTGTGCTTTGGGACAGGTGTCTCTATTGATCGGTGCATATCCAGTCACGGGGACAGGCGTCTGCCTAGGGATCGGTGCGTATCCAGGCACGGGGACAGGTGTCTGCCTAGGGATCGGTGCGTATCCAGGCACAGGGACAGGCGTCTGCCTAGGGATCGGTGCGTATCCAGGCACGGGGACAGGTGTCTGCCTAGGGATCGATGCGTATCCAGGCACGGGAACAGGCGTCTGCCTAGGGGTCAGTGCGTATCCAGGCACAGGTGTCTGCCTGTGGATCGGTGCGTATCCAGGCACATGGACAAACGTCTGTCTAGGGATCGGTGCGTATCCAGGCACGGGAACAGGCGTCTGCCTAGGGATCGGTGTGTATCCAGGCACAGGGACAGGCGTCTGCCTAGGGGTCAGTGCGTATCCAGGCACAGGCGTCTGCCTGTGGATCGGTGCGTATCCAGGCACATGGACAAACGTCTGTCTAGGGATCGGTGCGTATCCAGGCACAGGGACAGTGTGCGTATTGCATGCCTGTGACTTCATGAGCTAGAGTCCTGCCCTTGCCCTGGTTTGCTCAGTTACTTCACACGAGCTATGGGAGAACTTTGCACTCTCCATCTGTGGCTGCGATCCTTTTGGAACAATGGCACTTAAGTCTCCACTTCCCTCACAACTCGCAGCTGGTCTGAATACCCAACCGTGCCCCTGTGACCCATCCAGCACTGAGGACTCTGTCTCACTGCCAGGCTTCCATCAAAGATGCTGGCCGTAGGTTTCCTCTCTTTCAGTCCAACGGCCCCATGAAATCCCCCTTGGCTCTTTATGACTAGGAACCCTTCACTTGACTGACAGATGCATAGACAAACCTGACGGCAGCGCTGCTGCCTGGATGGGTGGCTGTTTCCACGGTAATAGCAAGAGGGTCAGAGAGAGGTCTGGGATGTTTTAGTCTTCCTGTAATATCCTTAATTGCCCATTTATTTAGTGCAATTAGTCCCAGGTGCTTGTTCTTGTCTGTGTGACCCCTAGCAAATGCATCTTTAGCCCTGCTGGGCTATTCTGAGCTGCCTTATCGATCAGTTTCCTTCCAAGGTGGCGGAATCTATCAGAGTTCTAATTTAGGCATCATGTGATGTGTTCAGTGCATGTGCTTGAGTGTGCCTGGGCATATACATCTCAAGTGCAAAGCCACCCCTAAGCAGTGAGGCATTGTTACATTTACCCCCTGCAATGTCAGCCAGGCCCTGTCCCACATCCTGTATATTTTACAGTATGTACATTGACACCGGACATTAATGCAACTTTTGCAGATTGTCACGAAATTTTACCAGCCCAGATTCATCATCCAACCATCGCTGGCAGGTCTGGGGATAGTGTAGCAATGACTGACGATATTGTATCTGCTGTACCTCGGAAGGACATTGCTCACTTTAGTCCCAAAATTACCTACATGCCACAATAAATCTCCTTACTTTTGTTGTTGCAAATTATTTGCATCTGAAACGAAGAATCAGAAAACTGTGGAACTTACGCTGGGCCCGGCAGGACCAATCCAATTTGTCCCGGGATCCTGTTTCCGTCAGTGGCCAGAAGCAGATGCTTCAGGGGAAGGGATAAGAAACCCCTATAGTGGGCTGATGTGGGATAATCTGTCCCTTCATAAAGGCCTCATCCTTATCCCTAACAGTTAGAGGTTGGCTTAAGCCCTGAAATATTAGGTATTATCTGCCTTCTGATTTCTTTTTGTTTTAGGTATTACAACTCTGGATATTCTTGTTATCCATATAAATATCCAAAACCTCTCTGAATCTTACTACATTCTTGGCCTCAATGGCATCATGTAGCAGGGAGTTCCACCGTCTAATTACACGTGTGGAAAAGTATTTCCGTTGTCAGGAACTCCTTTTTGAGGTCACAGAGGGAGTCATACACATGAATGGAATGAATTCCAACGTATTTAAAGTTTCCTCCGTGAATAATTTTGGTGCATCCTGTCTTGTAGGTCTTCATCCACATTGTGTCCCACACTTGGCCCTGGTCAGATTAAGAGGTTTGCAATTTGCCTGTGGTGAGAATTGCACAAGGCTGCTTTAATGGATTTCTTGTGTAGATTTTGAAAGGAAATCAGAAAGAGAAACTACTGCTCAGATTGTAAGATCTGTGGAGCCGGGTACAATATTTTAATTCAGTGTTTATACAGTGCCTAGCACAGGGATCGGCAACCTTTGGCAGTGGCCCGCCAGGGTAATCCCTCAGCAGCCAGCACATCCCTCAGCCCGCGCCATTTCCCGCAGCCCCCATTGGCCTGAGACGGCGAACCGCAGCCAGTGAGAGCCGCGATCGGCCGAACCTGCGGACGCGGCAAGTAAACAAACCGGCCCGGCCCGCCAGGGCACTTACCCTGGCGGGCCACGTGCCAAAGGTTGCCGATCCCTGGCCTAGCACAATGGGTCATGGGCCGTGACTGGGGCTCCTAGCGGTTACCCCAATACAAATAATAAACAATAATAACTACTGACATGAAATACAGATGTGCTGATTATCTGGAAGCAGCCATAGCTTTTTCTAGTTTCCTGCCTTTTGTGTATTTGAGTTTGTCTTTTTCATGCTGCACTAGTGTAGAGAGGTTTTTTGCACTTAATTACCTACCTTTTTAAAGCAAAAGATGACGAGGAAAAGGAAACAAAACAAACCAACAAAAGCCAAGAACTATTTGATGTAGGGAGCTTAGAAATTTCCTGAGCTAGAATTGTCCAGCTAATGATGCCTCCTAAAGTCTCTCTGTCCAGATGGCTCTTTACTGTTGCTGGTCAGGAACCGGAATTTCGGTTCCATGGGAAATTCTGACATTCGGGGAGGCGGGAGGGTGGTTACACTTCGGAACAAAAAGCAACATTTTGAAATTTGCTGTGAAATGAAATTTTTAAATAAATGGTTTTGGGTCCATTGAAACATTTCATTGTGATCGATATTGAAACGTTTTGTTTTGATTGAGACTCTTTAAACATTTTTTATTATACTATAAAATAAAATACTTTTAGAAACAAAACAATCAACATGTTCTGTTCTGAAAATACGGATATGATCAAAACGCTTTGCTTGGGTTTTTTTTTTTCCAAATGAAATTTCAGCAGCCAACATGTTCCCCTTAAAAGTTTTGATTCTGATGAAATGGCATTTTCTGACAGAAGAAAGTTCAGCTGGAAAATTGTTAAATAGCTCTCCTCTTTACCCTGTATAGCTTAATCAACAGAATAAGGCGTCCTTAAAAACCATCCTGAGTATGGGTAGACTTGGCCGAATTTGATTTGTATTTTGTTATAATTTTGATGATGTTAATTTTTAAGCATTTTTTTTATTTTTATCAATTAAAATTTTCACGGTCGTACAAAATTATGGGTTTTAAGCCATTTTTTTCTATCTTTGATTTGAATGTTCACAGTTCGGGGAAATTATGTGGCGGGAGGGGTCAGACAATGGGGGAGGGACAGGCAATAATTACATATACAAATACAATCCAAGCAACACATGAGCCGAGGCAGATTAGGGGTCTGTGGAGCCCTGGGCCAGAGCAAGTGGGGGCCCCTCCCCACCCCTTCCACCTGCAGTCCCCCCACCCTCCGGCGCTCCTGCTGGGGAAAGGGGTCGGGGCGAGGAGGCTTGCCCTGCCCCCTCCCCCCCACCCAGTACTCCTGCTGGGAAATGGCGTCGGGGCGTGGGGGCTTGCCCCGCTCCACCTGCCCAGCGTGCCTGCTGGGGAGCATGGTCAGGCCGTGGGGGCTTCCCCGGCAGGAGCGCTGGGTGGGCAGGGCGGGGAATTGGCCGGGGCCCCTGGGTACGGGCCCCATTGGCCCAGTGGCTAATCCGCCACTGCACACGAGCAGAGAGAACAATGTGACCGGCGGCTAATGTCCGTGTTGTAATTGCAGATTGGCACCTTTTACCACATCCCTTCTACTGAGCAGAGCAGTCTCTGATGCAGCCCGGGAAAGGTCTGAATTGTGCCTTCACTCAGCAGAACTGGAAACTCAGTAGGGCAAGCCTGACACAGCTCTTTTGTTGTTGTTGTTGTTGATGCGCAGGGGCCGATGCACCAGCCGTTCTCGCAGGCTCCTCGGAGGAACAATCTGGGCCTTTGTGCAGGCTGAGAATGTCATGTGAAAAGAAATCTCCCCGAAATGACCAGTAGTGTCACTAATCATCTGGGCTCTTTTTTGTCCTGAAGGGCGTAGTGCAATCTACTCCGCCCAGAAGCAACTGGCACAGTTCAGGACAAAGCTCTTCCCACACTGATCTTTCGGTGGGCAGGGTGTGTGTGTGTGTGTGTGTGTGTGTGTGTGTGTGTGTGGTGGGGGAATGGAGCCTCAGAAGTCCCCACGTGGTCAAGTTTTATTGGGAGAGGCGGCGAGAGGCACTGAAATGGACGGAGCGGAATGAGTCAGCACCTGAGTGGCTGGGCCGTTATCTGAAAGGGCAGAAATAAGACTGGGAACAACGCAAGGGGAAGTGACGCTATCTAGCCCAGTGCTGACGAGGGGGCTGATCCCGAGGTGTCCCCTTTTGGGGCCCGAGCCAAAGGCCGTCAAAGTCAATGTGGCGTGGGCTGCTCAGCATAAGGGGATGCCTTGCAGTAGAGAAGCCATCCACTGGACCCGGGCGTCGTCCAGTGCTCACCGGAGCAGAGCTCTGCAGTGGTTCTCTCCCTGGGCTGGCCTGTGAGGGAGGAATGAGCATGGCGGTGAGGTAGCAGTTGGGGGCTGTGGATCCGCCTCTTGCACGGGGCCAGGAACCTACAGGGGGAGAGCGTCAGGCTGTATCCCACGGGAGCAGCTTTGGCCCCTCTGCATCGGTGTCTCCGGGTGCCACTAGCCGGCCAGCTGGGGGAAGAGCCCCTGTCTCTCAAGCGCTGGCTAAGGCCTTTCACTCTGGTTTGACACACTGGACCAGGGTTTGCCCCCAGACGTGGCTGTGATTCAAAGGCCCAGTTGCCTCTCTCTAGACAGAGCGGGAGGACTAGTAATGGGTGAAGCTTGGACCTGCTGTCTCACGGAGCCTCTGAATATTTGGCTGCTTCTCTGAGCCTCTGAGGCTGGGAAAACTGGGCTGGGAACCAAGAGTCATCGAAGCTCCCTAAAAGTGGGGAGGTCACGGGTGCCTAAACTGTGGCCCCACCCCATCCCGCCCCTTTCCCTGAGGCCCCGCCCTTGTACTGCTCCTTCCCCTGAGGCCCTTCCCCCGTGCCGCCGCTTCCCCCCAAGATCCCGCCCCCCGCCCGTGCCTCTCTGCCCTCTCCCCCCACCCCGTCGCTCGCCCTTAGGGCCGGTAAAAATTGGGGCAGAGGCTGTGGGGGAAACGAGAGAGAAGGTGACTAGTAATTTTTAAATGTTGAGATTAGGTTTAGGTTGACTCTGCTCCTCCCTAGATGGGCATGGGGTGACTTAGACTGTAGTCCAGGCTTGCGAATAATAATACCTAGCTCTAAGATAGCATTTTTCATCCAGAGAGCTCAAAGTGCTTTACAACGGAAATCAGTAGCATTATCCCCATTTTACAGATAGAGAGACTGAGGCACAGCAAGGGAAGTGACTTGACCAAGGTCACTGAGCAGGTCACAGCCAGGAATAGAACCCACATTTGCGGAGTACCAAGCCAATGCACTAGCCACTACACCACACTGCCTCCTGATTGAAGCTAGCTTGTGATGCTGTGTGCGGAGCAGGGCATATCAGTGGGCATGGGGACCCAGAAATACTGTGGACCAGTAAGCCCTTCTTTGCTGGCTGCTCTCTGATTTTGCCATGTGTTGCCAAGTCTTGTGCTATTTGGTGTTTTGTTTTCTTAAAGCCCCAGCTCCCAGAGTCATGTGATTACACCAGAATCTCAGCGTTCATTTAAGAAAAAAACAAGGCAAGTTCTAGCCCTGGTGGCTGCAGAGAGAAGCTTGAAAACCATGACCTGTAAAGGCTCCTAAACCGGAAGGTGAATTAAAAGAACCTAACAAGCATTACTTCTTAAGTGCTTGTGATGTTTTGGGAGAGGCCTGGTCCTTGGACCCACAGGGGCGGGCGATGCTGCAGTCAGACTCTGCATTTGAAAGGCCAGACTCCCTAAACAGAGACATCTTTGTTCTGCTACTGTCTGTCCCTGCTAAGAACAAAACCCAGGTTTTCCAGCAAGATTCTCAATGGCCTAGTCCATCCTGCCAAGGCTCAGGGATAACTTGGGTAGAGGACTAGAAATTTAGCGGGCACAACTACACTGCGGCTGGGAGCGAGCGAGGGCAGAGGTTGTGGCGTGGACCAGCTGCTCATCCCCTAGGGACAGGTCCAAGCTCGGGTGGCTTGCTCAAGCCGGCTGCCCATGTCACAGCATCCAAACAGTTCGTTTTAGCAAGCTTGCTCGAGCTGAACTAGTGCGATTCCGTCTATCTGGGCTGGGAGACACGCTCCAAGCTGCAATGTGGACATACCCAGCCGGTCCCGTTCAGCGTTGCCCTGCAGCCCCTTTGCATCAGCTAGGCTGGCACACTGGGGCAAAAGGGACCGGGGCATCGGCGCTGACTTTTATTTCCCCCCGGGGGTGCTCCACCACCGCTCTGTCCTGAGGCCCTGCCCCACTCTGCCCTCTCCCGCAAGACCTGCCCTCACTCCGCCTCTTCCCATCC
>NW_020664544.1:6270129-6308362 GCF_002925995.2 Terrapene triunguis
CGCTCCGCCCCCTCCTCCAAGGCTCCGCCCTCACTCCGCCTCTTCCCATCCTGCTCCGCCCCCTCCTCCAAGGCTCTGCCCTCACTCCGCCTCTTCCCATCCTGCTCTGCCCCCGCCCACCGCTCACTACTCTCCCCCAAGCCCCTCCCTGAGCTGCCGAACAGCTGTGGCTGGTGAATGCTGAGTGTCCACTATTTTTTTTCCATGAGTGCTTCAGTCCCGGAGCACCCCCGAGTCGGTGCCTATTGACTGGGGAATCCTGCCTCCCCCAGGGAACCCCATTCCCACACCTAGAGCTGTTGCCTCCACACCCTCCCGCAGCGCGGGAGATTCAAGGCAGGGCCGGGCCGAGGAGAGATGAGGCAGATCAGGGAAGGAGGCAGGGCGTGGCCAAGTCTGGCTTGCTGCCTGGTGATTCTGCACCCCCGCAAAGCCCCATGGAGCTCATTGAGCCAGGGGTGGGATGCCTCAGCCCGCACTGGCCCCTGCTGCCCCTGAATATGGAAGGCTCCACCTGCCTCCCCTTGAATCCACCTCTGTGAGTCCTCCTGACCCCTCCAGCGTGGCAGGTTGGATTTGCCTCCCGGACAGACCCAGTAAAGGGTGCAGGGCCCCCACGGATCCCCACCAAGATCCACCCAGATTCGGTGTCGGCAACAGGAGGACACAGCGCCGCCATCCCTCCCAACCGGCTTTGCGTCTGTTTTCAGCAAGTCTCTTCCCAATGACCTGAGCGGCCGAATTCCCCCACTTGGCGAAGCGCGACGGGCTACGTGGCAGAAAAGGTGCGATCCAGGGCCAGGAGGGTTGTTATTGTTCTTAGGCCTGGTCTACACTACGAGTTTAGGTCGACTTTAGCAGCGTTAAATCGACTTAAGCCTGGACACGTTTACACTACGAAGCCCTTTCTGTCGACTTAAAGGGCCCTTTAAACCGGTTTCCTAACACCACCTCGACAAGGGGATTAGCGATAAAATCGACCTTAGGGGGTCGGAATTGGGCTAGTGTGGACGGAATTCGACATTACTGGCCTCCGGGAGCTATCCCACAGTGCTTCATTGTGACCGCTCTGGACAGCACTCTCATCTCAGATGCACTGGCCAGGTAGACAGGAAAAGCCCCGCGAACGTTTGAATTTCATTTCCTGTTTGCTCAGCGTGGAGAGCACAGGTGACCATGCAGAGCCCATCAGCACAGGTAACCGTGATGGAGTCCCAGTCCCAGTCCCAGGATCGCAGAAGAGCTCCAGCCTGGACCGAACGGGAGGTACAGGATCTGATCGCCATCTGGGGAGATGAAGCAGTGCTCGCCGAACTCCGAAACAGTAAAAGAAACGGCAAAACATTAGAAAAGATCTCCAAGGCCATGAAGGACAGAGGCCATAACAGGGACGCGCGGCAGTGCCGCGTGAAAATTAAGGAGCTAAGGCAAGCCTACCACAAAGTCAGAGACGCAAACGGAAGGTCCGGGGCAGAGCCGCAAACATGCCGCTACTACGCGGAGCTGCATGCCATTCTAGGGGGTGCAGCCACCACTAGCCCAAGCGTGTTCTATGAGTCCCTCTCTGCAAACGGGGAAGCGGGTTCGGCGGACGAGGAAGATGAGGATGGAGAGAACATAGATAGCTCACAGCAGCAAGGAAGCGGAGAAACCAGTTACCCCAACAGCCAGGATATGTTTGTCACCCTGGACCTGGAAACAGTAACCCCCGAACTGACCCAAGACCCTGAGGGCACACAGGGGACCTCTGGTGAGTGTACCTTTGTAAATATTACACATGGCTTAAAAACAAGCGTGTTTAATGATTAATGATTAATTTGCCCTGGCAATCGCGGCCAGTACAGCTACTGGAAAAGTCTGTTAACGTGTATGGGGATGGAGCGGAAATCCTCCAGGGACATCTCTAGAAAGCTCTCCTTCATGTAATCCCAAAGCCTTTGCAAAAGGTTTCTGGGGAGGGCTGCCTTATCCCGTCCGCCATGGTAGGACACTTTACCACGCCAGGCCAGTAGCACGTAGTCTGGAATCATTGCATAACAAAGCATGGCAGCGTATGGTCCCGGTGTTTGCTGGCATGCAGACAACATCCATTCCTTATCACTCTTTGTTATCCTCAGGAGAGTGATATCATTCACGGTCACCTGGTTAAAATGGGGCAATTTTATTAAGGGGACATTCAGAGGTGCCCCTTCCTGGTCTGCTGAACAGAAATATTCCCCGCTGTTAACCACGCGGTGGGGGGGAGGGTTGAAGTGACCATCCCAGAGAATTGGGTGTGAGGGGGAGGGGAGTTAGTTGGGTTTGTGCTGCATGTTAAACCTGAAATCGCAGCCCCTCCTTTTACATTGCAAACCCATTTTAAATGGCACGGGTGCTTGGTATGGGAAATGAGGGCAGAACTGTTTGAAACCATCCCCACATGTTAAGAAGGTTAAAAAAGCCCAAAGACTATATGTCTTACCATGGCTGCCTGCAAGCTGAAATCTGTGTCCTGGCACTGCGTGAGTGATCTCTCACACCAAACCAGGAGACTCTCAATATAAGAGGAAAAATGCGACCTTGTAACGAAAGCACATGTGCTGTGTGATGTTGTGAACAGCAAAATCTAACGTGAAAGAGTCTACCCATTGTTCTCTAAAATGTATCTTTTTTAACAACCTCTCCCTTCTCCACCAGCTGCAAATCTTACTCCTTCGCAGAGGCTAGTGAATATTCGAAGAAGGAAGCGAAGGACGCGTGACGAAATGTTTACTGAACTTCAGACTGCCTCCCACGCTGACAGAGCACAGCTGAATGCGTGGAGGCAGTCAATGACTGATTTTAAAAAAGCCCAATATGAGCGAGAGGAGAGGTGGCGTGCTGAATCGCGGGCTGAAGAGGAGAAGTTGCGTGCTGAAACGCGGGCTGAAGAGGAGAGGTGGCGTCAACTTGTAATCAGAAAGCAAGAGTCGATGCTCCGGCTGCTGGAGCATCAAAGTGATATGCTCCTGCGTATGGTTGAGCTGCAGGAAAGGCAGCAGGAGCAGAGACCGCCGCTACAGCCCCTCTGTAACCAGCAGCCATCCTCCCCAAGTCCCATTGCCTCCTCACCCAGACGCCCAAGAACACGGTGGGGGGGCCTTCGGCCACCCACTCACTCCACCCTAGATGATTTCCATAGCAATAAGTTTTAAAGTTTTAAATTGGAGTGTGTCCTTTTCCTTCCCTCCTCCCCCACCCATCCCGGGCTACCTTTCCAATTATCCCCCTAGTTGTGTGCTGAATTAATAAAGAATGCATGAATGTGAAGCAACAATGACTTTATTGCCTCTGCAAGTGGTGCTCGAAGGGGGGAGGGTAGTGGGGGAGGGTGGGGTGGTTGGTTTGCAGGGAAGTAGAGTTAACAGGGTGGTGGGGGAGGGGCAGAGGGTTCATCAAGGAGCAACAAACAGAAGTTTCACTCCGTAGCCTGGCCAGTCACAAAACTGGTTTTCAACGCTTCTCTGATGCGCACCGCGCCCTGCTGTGCTCCTCTAACCGCCCTGGTGTCTGGCTGCGCGTAATCAGCGGCCAGGCGATTTGCCTCAACCTCCCACCCCGCCATAAATGTCTCCCCCTTACTTTCACATATATTGTGGAGCGCACAGCAAGTAGCAATAACAATGGGGAGATTCTTTTCGTTAAGGTCTGAGCGAGTCAGTAAGCTGCGCCAGCGCGCTTTTAAACGGCCAAATGCACATTCCACCACCATTCGGCACTTGCTCAGCCTGTAGTTGAACAGGTCCTGACTGCTGTCCAGGCTGCCTGTGTATGGCTTCATGAGCCATGGCATTAAGGGGTAGGCTGGGTCCCCAAGGATCACGATAGGCATTTCAACATCCCCAACTGTTATTTTCTGGTCTGGGAAGAAAGTCCCTTCCTCCAGCTTTCGAAACAGAAGAGACTGCCTGAAGACGCGAGCATCATGTACTCTTCCCGGCCAGCCCACGTTGATGTCGGTGAAACGTCCCTTGTGATCCACCAGGGCTTGCAGCAGCATTGAAAAGTACCCCTTGCGGTTTATGTAGTCGGTGGCTTGGTGCGCCGGTGCCAAGATAGGGATATGGGTTCCGTCTATCGCCCCACCACAGTTTGGGAATCCCATTGCAGCAAAGCCATCCACTATGGTCTGCACGTTTCCCAGAGTCACTACCCTTGATATCACCAGGTCTCTCATTGCCCTGGCAACTTGGATCACAGCAGCCCCCACAGTAGATTTGCCCACTCCAAATTGATTCCCGACTGACCGGTAGCTGTCTGGCGTTGCAAGCTTCCACAGGGCTATCGCCACTCGCTTCTCCACTGTGAGGGCTGCTCTCATCCTGGTATTCTGGCGCTTCAGGGCAGGGGAAAGCAAGTCACAAAGTTCCATGAAAGTGCCCTTACGCATGCGAAAGTTTCGCAGCCACTGGGCATCGTCCCAGACCTGCAACACGATGCGGTCCCACCACTCTGTGCTTGTTTCCCGGGCCCAGAATCGGCGGTCCACGGCATGAACCTGCCCCAGTAACACCAAGATTTCCACATTGCTGGGGCCTGTGCCTTGTGAGAGGTCCATGTCAATTTCCTCATCACTATCGTCGCCGCGCTGCAATCGCCTCCTCCTCAGCTGGTCCTGGTTTGGCTTTGGCATGTCCAGGAGGCTCTGCATGTTTTCCAGGACAATGCGCGTGGTGTTCATAGTGCTCAGAATTGCCGCGGTGATCTGAGCGGGCTCCATGATCCCAGTGCTGGCTATGGCGTCTGGTCTGAAAAAAGGCGCGAAAGTAGTATCTGACGGACCAGGGGAAGAAGGGAGGGAGGGAGAGAGGGAGGGAGGGGCGAGTGACACCGCGTACAGGTACAGGGAATTAAAATCAAGAAAGGTGGCTTTGCATCAGGGAGAAACACAAACAACTGTCACACAGAATGCCCCCCCCCCAAAGATTGAACTCAAAAGCCTGGGTTTAGCAGGAGGGAGGGGGGAAGCAAATGAATGGAGAATAAATCTATTTTTTACATCTTAAGACGACGGCGCAGCATGACTGATAGCCCTTGGCATTTTCTGGGTGCTTGGCAGCAAATACTGGGCGCTTGGCAGTAAGCCTTCAGGTCTATTGCACGATCTGATGCCCACTGCAGTATGACAACGATGGATACCAGTCGTAATATACTATCTTCTGCCCAAAAGGCAAGGGGTTGCTGCTGTATAGCAATGTTGCCCCATCCTGCGAATAATACATCTGATAACCATCATCATCAAGGCAAGGGGGCTGGTGCAATGCAGCCCCACGGCTGCCAGCCCCATGTCTGCCAGCACCCAGATAGCCCTCGGCCTCTTCTGGGTGCTTAGCAGACAATATTGGGCACTTGGCAGAAAATAGCATACTACGACTGATAACCATCATTGTCTGCCCGGGTGCCCATGATCGACAGCCACTGCAGTACGATGACGACGGTTACCAGTTGTAATATACCATCTTCTACCAAAAGGCAAGGGGCTGGTGCAATGCAGCCCTACGGCTGCCAGCCCCACAGCTGCCAGCACCCAGATCGCCAATGAAGGCTACCAGTCATGCTGCACCGTCTACCGCCAAAAGGCAGTAAGCTGCTGCTGCTGTTTAGCAATGCAGTCCCACGTTTGCCGGCACCCGGAAGAGATATGGTGACGGTGAGCTGAGCTGAGCGGGCTCAATGCTTGGCGTGGTATGTTGTCTGCACAGGTAACCCAGGTAAAAAGGCGCGAATCTATTGTCTGCCGTTGCTGTGACGGCGGGGGAGGGGCCTGACGCAATGTACCCAGAACCCCTCGCGGCACTGCTTTGCATCATCCGGGCATTGCGATCTCAACCCATAATTCCAATGGGCGCCGGAGGCTCCGGGAACTGTGGGATAGGTACCATAGTGCAATGCGCCGGAAGTCGACGCTAGCCTCGGTACTGTGGACGCGGTCCGCCGACTTCATGCACTTAGAGCATTTTAGGTGGGGACACACACAATCGGCTGCATACAACCGGTTTCTATAAAACCGGCTTCTATAAATCCGACCTAATTCTGTAGTGTAGACATAGCCTTAGTGGCTACACAGGGACTTGGGGGAGTCGTCCTGCTTAAAGGGTCTGAGGGCAGCTGGTATTGATCAGCTCTGTCCAGAAGCCACACATGCTACTCCTCCCGCCTCCGTCCCCTTTCCAGGCTGCTAAAGTGATTCCAGACCTTTTGTTCTCAGCGTCCAGAGAGATTCTCCAAGCAGCTTTTTTCAGTTGCCGTTGCAGGTCTCCATGGCCCTCTCTAGGTCATAACAGCAGCTCAGATGTTGTTCGCTTTAAGAGAGCGAGACGGTGAAAATATGATGCTGGCCACGTCGATGAGGGAGGGGTCCTGAGTCGTGGGTGTTTTTCCCTTCCCCCTGCGTTCGACACATGATGGTGAGAAAGAACAACCAGCCGCTGCTGGATCCAGCTAGACGGGTGCTCAGCGATGCAGAGAGCAAATGTAAATAAATCAAAATAAAAGAGCGGGGACGTTCCAGCGGCGCACCCGAGCCTTAGAGCGGAGTCAGAGGGGCGATTTGGAATGTCTAGTTTTCTGGCGCGCTGGGCTCCGGGCTGCTGCTAATCCTCGCCTCCTGGCGCCTGCGACAACGTCGTCACATTCGCCAGTCTCTCCCCCCGTTTTAATCCTATAGGCCGTACACCAAGGCCAAGCTTTGCAGACGGGATTTGGAGGGGCCTCCATTTCCGAGTGCCCAACTTGAGACACCCTCACGGGGATGGATGGCCAGGTGCTCAAAAATGCCTTGGGTAGAATTTCACACACACACCCCTACTGCCGCAGGCTGATGTGGGGCCAGGAAGAAGCAGAAGGTCTGTGTGGCCGGAACATGAGCCAAAGACTCAGGTTCTATTCCCTACTTTGCCAGAACCTTCCTGAGGCAAGTCATGTGATCTCATATCACCCAGCAGCCTTTACTCCTCATCCAAACAGTCACCATCCTTCTTTAAGGGCCTGCTCCTGCTCTCATTCAAGTCAATGGGATTTTGTTGTTGTTGTTGCAGTTGACAAAGGCAACAGCCTGGGTCCCTCAAGGCAGCATAGTTAAGTGCCAGGGATGGAGCTGTTTACAGCCATGTCCTTTAACTCTTAGAGCTTCTAAGAGGAAACCAGGATTCTCTGCCAAATGCACTTCCATTGGTCCCCAGGTACTTCCTCACCAATATCTCCCCCCCCAGCATCTCGTCCATCTGCATATTTCCAAACTCTGGCACTGACAACAACCGGCAGATCTTTGAGCTGAAACCTTTTTGCTGCTTATTCCCCCGTAAACCAAAACCCTTAATTGTCTGCCAGTTGATTCCCTAAACTCCCCGCTGACACACGTCATGTTTAATTTGTAGATAGTGGGGACGTGGCGACACGGGGGCTGTATAAGCCCATCTTTAACTCATCCAGTCTCAGAGTTCCAGCCTGGAAGTGCACTTAGTGCACTTTTGCCTACCTGCCCCAGCGCTGCAAATTCTACCCAGGACTCTGCTGCCAGTGACAAAAGGTGAGATTTAAGGCACTGTAGGGGGGTGGTCACCCCACTCCTGCCCTGAAGGGTTTAAAACAGCCCTGGGAGAGGGCTGTGGTGGGGAAAAGCTAGGCTGATTGGGGGAAGCAGCCACAGTTGGGGCCACGCCCCAATCAGGCCACAGCTGGCCCTATAACATAATCCCAACTATACATATAAAATGATGGGGTCTAAATTAGCTCTCTCAAGAAAGAGATCTTGGTGTCATTGTGGATCGTTCTCTGAAAACATCCACTCCATGTGCAGCGGCAGAGTCAAAGAAACGAACAGAATGTTGGGAATCATTAAGAAAGCGATAGATAATAAGACAGAAAATATCATAGTGCCTCTGTATAAATCCATGGTTATATAAGGCCAAGACTACAACAAGGTTCAAAAAAGAACTAGATAAATTCATGGAGGATAGGTCCATCAATGGCTGTTAGCCAAGGTGGTCAGTGATGCAGCCCCATGTTCCGGGTGCCCCATAATCTCTAACTACCAGAAGCTGGGGTTGAACGACAGGTGATGGATCAATAGAAAATGCCCTGTTCTGTTCATTTCCTCTGAAGCACCTGGCATTGCCACTGTCAGAAGACAGGACGCTGAGCTAGATGGACCATTGGTCTGACCCAGTGTGGCCATTCTTATGATGGGGGAATTGATGCACAAGGGATATTAAATGACTGGCCTACGGTCACGCAAGAAGCCCACAGCTCAGGTAAGAATTGACCACAAGTCTCCTAGCTTCTTAGCCCAATTCCTGCACCGCTAGACTGTCCTTGCTACCCTTTTGCTCTGGACTGTCCTCTTTCTGTCTCTTTTCCATCCCAAATTCCACGGGGCATGTCATCAGCATGTTGTATGTTCACGAGAAGACCAACTGCTAAGATCCATCCTTGGCAGTCCTGCAAAGGGAATGCCAGGACAGGCTGCTGTTCCAGGACAAGCGCTCCTGTTCTCCTGCCCTGCAGAGATGCCCTGGAGTTCCTCCTTGCGTTTCACAGGCAGGGTGTGTGTGTGCTGATGTCAGTTCCTGAATCAAGGGCATTGAAACAATTTCTTCTGGTGTGGGGAGCGACTGTGCTTGAGCGAATCACCACCGCTCCCCAATACAGTCTTAACTCCACTTCCTGCTTTTCTCTGGGGGACCTTGACTTCAGGGTGAGGAACAGCAGGGACTTGAATTCCAGCTCCATTCAGCAGAGACCACGGTGACCCGGGTGGGGCTCCTGCTCTCCTCTGGAAATTGAGCCAACCCTTCAAGAGCCCCTGCGCAAGCCCCTGGAGATGCCACCATCATTCCCACATGGGCCGTCAGCACCACTGAGATGCGTGTGACTTCAAGAATGGGATGGAGGAGCGTATGGCACAAAGGAGGTGAAATCGTCTGGGAGAGATTCAGCCTGCACTTCTGCAAAGAGAGGCCATAAACAGTGCAGACACTGTTGGGTTGGGGGACACACTGCATTGCTCCAACCAAAGGGGGCATATGAAGGGTGGAGTCAGGAGTGGACGGGGTTGTAACGTGGCGTAACGATGCTGGGTTATGGATGGCTCGGGACTGTGGAGCAGTCCTCGGGAGGCAGCTGTCCATTTGAGCAGTCCCTGGCTGCAGGCTGCACCAACCCTCTGGAGCAACCCCAAATCCCCAGGGCACAAAGACTGTGGAGGAGCCAGACGGTGGAGGGGCCCTGCTCCCCATCACCCTCGGCCTACACCTTGGCACAGCGCAGAATCTCAGCCGCTGTATCGGCGTGTAATTGCCTGGGTCAGGCAGAAGGTCCTTGTTCGTGTTACTGTCTGATTTAGGTGGATTATGCTTCAGGCCAAGGCTCTGTTAGGAATTCTTCTCCAGGAGACACAAAGTTCGTGCCCGGAGTCTTTTCATGAACAGCAAGGAGGTGAAAGGGGGCATCTCTCCCAGACAGGCCCTTTCAGCAGCCCACTAGAGAAAGCAGCAACAGTAACAATCAGAAATAATGAGCCGCCGATGAAACAAAGATGAAAAAACAGCTCGGTTAATGGCTGAGCACAAAGGGGACTTTGAAGTTTATTGGAGCCAGACCCAGAGTCCCTCTGACAGATAAAGCGACCCCAGGATGGAGGTTTCCTGATCCCTCCAACGTGAGTTTTGAGGACAGACTAGAGATGTAACAATCTTGGATTCATAAAAGGGAATTAGAGCAGGGCAGCTCCATGGGGGAACAGCTCAGGAGACACCAGCCTGAAGAATCATCTCTCCGCAGAGGTCAGCTAGTGTGAGAATTATGATGCATGAGGGTTCGGTGCAGGGCTGGATTAACTCTCCTGTGGGCCCAGGGCTATTAGATTTTGTGGGGCCCCTGGGGGTTTGGAGTGGGGGAGTGGGCTCAGGGCTGGGGCAGGGGATTGGGGTGTGGGAAGGGGTGCAGCTCCAGCTGGGGGGGTGGGCTCTGGGGTGGGGCCAGGGATGGGACAGGGGGTTGGGATGCAGCAAGAGGTTTGGGGTGGGAGTTTGGGTGCAGGAGAGGGCTCAGGGCTGGGACAGGGGGTTAGGGTGAGGGTGCGGGATCTGGGAGGGAGTTTGGGTGCAGGAGGGGGCTCCAGGCTGGGGTAGGGGGTTGGGGTGCAGGAGGGGTTGCAGGATGTAGGCTCTGGCCAGGAGGCGCTTACCTTGGGTGGAGGGGCCAGGCTGCTCTGTGTGGTGCACGCTGCCTGTGCCCACCCCCGCAGCTCCCATTGGCCACAGTACCCGGCCAATGGGAGCTGCGGAGCCGGGGCAGGGGGCGGGGCAGCGTACAGAGATTCCCTGAACTTCCCTCGCCTAGGGGCCACAGGGGCACATCGGTGAGCCAGTGCTCGTGGCTCCAGCCCCAGGGGGACACTGAGGCTTGGGGACCAGTGTCCGGCCCACGGCAGGGAGACTTGCCCCGGGCCGGATGAAAAGAAGCAGCGGGCTGCATCCGGCCTGCGGGGCCCCCCTTAGCCCGAGGCCCTGGGCTGCAGCCCCTAAAGCCCCTGCATTAATCCAGCCCGGGATCAGTGGCAAGGATGGACCCAGACTCTGCTGTCAGTTACATTGATGTAAATCTGGAAGAAAACCATTGAGTTCAGCAGAATTCCACCAGTAGAGTTTAGGCCACTAATTCAGAAAAGTGTCCCAAGCAGGGGACTGGAATGGGCGTCCAGATGCCTGGGTTATATTCCCAGTTATGCCGCTCATCAAGTCACTTTCTCTCCCTGCTTCTGTCTTGTCCAGTTAAACTGTAAGCTCTTCAGGGCAAGGACTGTCCTAACTCTGGACAGCACCTACCACCACGGCCTGAATGCCATTGATGCCTCGGCGCTACTGTGATAGTTCTTCCACCACTAATAAGATATGAGCAGAGATAAATTCCCAGGGCGGAAGAGGACTGCCACTAGACACTACATCTCCTGGGCACAAGAGAAAAAGAGTAGGCCAGGAATCCTGTGATTTCCAAGAGACTATTTCATGTTGGGCAGCGTGGAAGTCACTGAGAAATTAGCTAATAAAGACCGCCCTGGTGTCAGATAGTGAGTGCCATGAAATCTATCGCAGTGTAACGGGGAGGAGGTATCTGAGCTGGATTTGGGTGTCCAGCTGAAACGGGACTTGGGTGCAGCTGATGGGAAGAAAAGATCCTCCCTCGATGAGTGCAGAGCCTGGAGAAGATGGACCTGGGTTCGGGCTCTGGATATAACGAACCCCTTGAAGAACAAGATGCTTCCGAGCTGAATTTCTCAGCCTATCCTGGGACGGACTCGGGGCGCAACATCCACTGGGAGAAAAGACATCTGGACGGGGTTCCTCTACAGTGGAAGCCAGGCTTGACGACTCCCAGGAAAGGGAGAAGAGCCTGGAAGGGGTTTCAGCACTGCCGTGGAATTGCGTCTGTCTCTGTGTACAGCACCCCCGGTGGGGAGGAAGATTTCTGTGCCCGCCACCAGCACAGTAAGAGAAGGTGGCTTCACAGCTGTGAGATGGAGGGTACATAGAGGCAGGGGCGGCTCTAGGCACCAGCAAAGCAAGCACGTGCTTGGGGCAGCCCATTTGCAGGGGCAGCAGGGATCCAGCCTGGGAGCTGTAGTTCCTTGGTTAGCTCCCTGCCTATAGAGCCAACCCTGGAGCAGGGAAAGAACTACATTTCCCAGCATTCCCTTGGCCACTACCAACAGGAAAGAGGGGGAGGGAGGGAGGTAGCCGAGACCTCATGCTGCAGCCTGCTGTGAATGGAGAGCTGCACTGGGAAGGGCAGGGATACCATATTTTAACATTCAAAAAATAGGACACTCCACAGGGAGGGAGGGTAGCCCCACCCTGCCCCCATCCACCCCTCTGACTGCCCCCCACAGAAACCCCAACCCATCCAACCCCCCCTGCACCCTGTCCCCTGATCACCCCCTCCCGGGACCCCTGCCCCTAACTGCCCCCCAGGACTCCACCCCCTATCTAAGCCTCCCTTCTCCTTGTCCCCAACTGCCCCCTCCTGAGACCGCCCCAACTTCCCCCCTAGGACCCCACCCCCTACCTGTCCCCTGACAAATCCCTGGGACTCCCTTGCCTATCCAACCGCTGCCTGTCCCCTGACTGCCCCCCCAACCCCTGACCCATCTAACCCCCCCTTCTCCCTGCCCCTGACTGCCCCCCCGAACCTCCGCCCCATCCAACCCCCCAGCCCCCTTACCATGCCACTCAGACCAGCATGTCTGGCTCCGCACAGCGCCAGACACACTGCTGCATACATGCTGCCATGCTCCCCCGCGGAACCACAGCCCCCTCCTCCCCCCGCAGCACCTGCCTTCCAGATTTGAACACCTCAAAACTCAGGAGTGCTCAAGCTCAGTTTGGGCAGCTGTTACTTCATTTCTCCCAAATCAAATATACTGATCCACTGTAACTTGCTGTAGAAAAAGTAGGATAAAATTGAGCAAGAAATGCTTCCCAGTGGTTATTAGGACTGGAATTGCTATTTTCAACAGCCATTGCCTTTTTGTTTGTTTGTTTAAAAGGAAGACAGTGATATTGCATTGGCAAATTCCCCATAGAAAGAAAGAGTGGAAGAAAAGAATAATAAAGGCACCTCAACTTTTCCTCATTTATGTAGGACAGTCTTATAATATGCATCCAGATATTCTCCAGTCACACAAGCTGAAAATTGTTCCACTTTACTGCAGTTCTGTAACCATATGGGAACCAATCCTGTCTGTGTTCTGTGCACATCTAAAATTCATGCTGAACGACCTGCCGTGGGAGCGAGTTACCAGTGACCCAGGGCTGCGGCGGAAGGAGGGTGCAGGTGGGGGAGTGGGGGAGAGAGCCCAGGGCTGGGGCTGCAGGAGGTGTGTGGGTGGGGGAATGAGGGAGCCCAGAGCTGGGGCGGGTGTGGGTGGGTGGGTGGGGAGAGCCCAGGGCTGAGGCAGCAGGGGGGGGTGTGGCGAGGAGCCCAGGGCTGGGACGCGGGGCAGCCAAAATTGTTTTTGCTTGGGGCAGTAAAAAACCTAGAGCCGGCCCTGCATAGAGGAGCTCTTGGATATATGCTGAAAGGGGGAGAGAGAGAGAGAGAGTGTGTGTGTGTGTGTGTGTGTGTGACACTCATCCACCCCCTTCCACGCACACACAAAGCCCCTTCTCTCTACCTCCCGTATTATGGCTACTACTATCTGCACTGGAGAAGGTACATGTGGTGGAACTATCACCATCCGTGACCTGGCAGCTGGCCCTGTGCAGGATTTATTACAGCGTGATTAGAACAGTTCACGGCAGCCTCCTTCCTCAGCGGGCTCCGCATTAGGGAGGGCGCTCAGTTTTCAGACTGCTGCTAATTGAACAATCTGCCAGGCTAATGGGAGAACTAATGAGGAGGGCAGGAGGGGTGGAGAAAGCTGGGGGCTCCTTCCTTTGCAGGTGAAAGGGAGCCATGACATTTCCATGTGCTCCTCCGACTGACACGGGGCCTTTCCGGAGGCAGAAGCAGACCCGTTGGTTTTCAAACCTTAATCTTTACGCACTCCAGACTAGGCGCAGCCTTTGCAGGGAGTGTGGGATCAATTTGCCGGGGAAGCAGCCAGAGAGAGAGAGCGTATTTACTGATCAGGCACATTATTAATTTTACCTAGATCTGATCAAAAAAACAGGACACCAATTTCAGAATGTCCAAGTTGTTTCCATTTTGCCGGGGACCTGATGTCACCCAAATTGTTTTTGCAATTTTTTTTCATTTGCCGGCATCTCTGTTTTCAGGAAGAAAACGTGGGTTTGCTGAGTGTAAAAAAAAGTCAGTCATTTTAAAGCAAATTTTGACAAAAGTGTCAATGAAAACGTCATTGGAAAGGTTGATAAGGTTGAATTTTTTTAACAGAAAGTTTCAGGGTTTTGGGGGACGGGGGGGGACACACACCATGTTTTGATTAAATCACTTTTCATGACAAAAATGTTAACCAGCTCGGATTCTGATCAGTTCCTGGGCTTTTCAGAGAGAAACACACTTTCTTCCTTTGCATGATACTTCTCCCAGATTCACTCGCCCAGTCTTCACTGATCACGTTATGGGGCATGCAGTGCTAGGAGAATGGGTGTGAGTAATAATTTTCTATCTAGATGTCCCCACTTAAAATGGCTTGCTTTGGTGGCCTAGTGAATAGCACGCAGGGGTGGGACTCAGGAGATCTGGTTCTTTTCCTGGTTCTGCCACTGGCTTGCTGGGTGACCTTGGGCAAGTCATTTCACTGCTCTGTGCCTCCATGTCCCCATCTGTAAAATGGGGCTAAAGACACTGCTCTTCTTTGTAAAGCACTTTGAGTTCTACTGATGAAAAGCAGTATATAAGACCTAGGTATTATTGAGAAGGACAGTGGTCTAGTTCTAAAAGCAGGAGGGTCTAAGATTCAGGTGGTCTACATGCTATGCTTCCCCCCCCCCCCCCGTCCCCCCGCCCAGGACGGGAATGTGGCCTAAGGGCTTATAGCTATGCACTGAGAGTCTGGGTTCCGGCCCTCTCTCCGCAAGGGGAAATATGCTCTACTGCGAGGACTTCCAGATTCTGTTTCCCCCTCTGTCCCTCCAACCTCGGTCAAATCTCTGACTCAGTTTCCCCACCGGCAGTGATTTACCTTCCCGTGCTTGCAGCAGAGTTGTGACACTGAATTAATTAATCCTTGCGCAGAGATCTGAGGAATTCTGGAAGGAGAAAATATTAGACTGCTGCCAGTGCTCCAGGCGACCTCCTCCTGCATTACACTGTCCAGACAGCAAAGAAATCTGGGATGGGGAAAACAGTTGTTTCATTTCCAAGCCCAGTTCTAAAACAACGGAGGTTTGGAAACACCAACCTCTTCTCAGTTGCTCCTTATTTTAATTGTTCTTTTGCGCCAAAGTAAAGTTCCTCTTTTAGCAATCAGGACCATGCTCCCCTGGCCATACAGCAGACGAGACCTGAATCTCACCTTCATTCACTCGGACCCAAAGGGCAAATCTGGGAGGGAAGATGCTTTGATTCTCTGGCTCCCTCTGGGATTCTAAAGGTCAGTGTGGCTGGCAGCTCTCATTACATGGGCTAGAGTCAGTTAATTAACTATTTTCCCTTTGAGTTTCTTGGATAAATTCTAAGAGAGACCCTCAACTTTCTCTTCACAGTTCCTGGCAAAACATGATTCACATGCCCAGGGGGTGTGAAGGTCAAAGTGTGGAGAGAGGGGTGGGGGGTGGATCCAGAGTTCAGGCACAAGTAATTCAAGCTACAGCTGGACGGAAGGGGCTGTATTGCAATCCCAGATAAGTTTAGATTCTGGATTTGATATTGCACCAGGTCTAAGGCTTGACTGGTGGAGACAAGGACCAGAGCTAGGATTTGGGTGCAAAGGGTGCCGAGATACTTGCAAGCTGCCCTCACATCCCCTCCTGGAGGCATCTCATGAGATTGCCTGATCCCATGGGAGTCCCTCCATGTCAGATGGCAGAGAGCTGACATGATCAGCTGTTCTGATGAGTTTTCTGCCAGCGTGGGCCAAACACTTTGAAGGGATATGGCTTCATCCAGGTCAGAATTTGAAAGTTAACCCTTCTGTGATGGGATGTTCACCCTACAGTAGCTTAGAAGGGGGCCAGTGAACCAGATAGGCAACAGCTGAGGGGAATTAGGTAGCCTAAGTAGAATCATAGAATATCAGGGTTGGAAGGGACCTCAGGAGGCCATCTAGTCCAACCACAGGGCCAATCCCCAGACAGATATTTGCCCCAGATCCCTAAATGGCCCCCTCAAGGATTGAACTCACAACCCTGGGTTAAGTAGGCGAATGCTCAAACCACTGAGCTATCCCTCCCCCCAGTAGCCTCTGAATGATGATGGAGCCCAACTGAGAAGGAAGAGGCAGGGCTAGTATAAAGCCAGGAAGCTGGCAGAAGAAAAGGGCTGCAGGGAGGGAGTCTGTAGCTACTGTCTGGCTGTTAGAAAGGGAAGGAAACAAAGCCACCCACCCAGGGGGAGAGTAGAAACCGCAGGGGATCCAGGCTCTGAAGGAAGGGTTTATCCAGATGGTGGTGGAGTGAAGGCCTGAGAGAAGCAGAGTAAGAAAAGGTCTCAGGGAAACATCAGCAGTAGGGTGGGACCTTGCAGAGCTCAGTGGCTGATTAGAAGGTCTCTGAGCTGGAATTGGAGTAGAGGACAGGCCTGGGTTACCCTACCAGCCACTGGGGAAGTGGCAGGGTCTGGGCATGAATGGGAAGACTACCTGAGACAGTTTATGTGGAGAGACTTTGATACCCCCAGAAGGGGAAAACACACCATGATGTGGCCGGAGGGCCAAGCCACAAAGGGCACCTAGAGTTGCAGAGAGAGAGAGAGAGAGGCGGCAGTGTGCATGAGGAAGTGATAGAAGGGGGTGTTGCTCCTGGAAGGAGCTAATCCCCAGAGCAGCCAGCAGGAGGTGCCCTAGCAGCGAGGGTGTCCGGTGACACCTTCTGAGTTAGGCTAGGATCCAGAAGCAAAACCACGGGCGTCTATTTAGATTGGGGATTCACTCTCCAGGCTGTGCTGAATGAGGGGAGGCACTAAAACGGCCGTTGGATGGGTAGCGGGAAAGGACAAAAGAGATCAATGGACTGAACGAAGATCCCAGTTCATTTCACATCAAAGGGCAAGGGCTTTTAGTCACACTGCAACCATAGGCAGAATTTGAACTAGCAATGAGTGGTGGGTGGGAGGGGGAAGAAGCACCATATCCATCTAATTTCCCTCTAATTACTAAAATTCACTAGCCAGCAAAGTTAAAGTAGGACCGACCTGCTCCTGGGAGAGTGAAAGCAGCTACGTTTATATATTGCTGGAAACAGTCCAGTCCTGCATTGAAGGAGCACAGTGCCTGGGGATGGAGAAGATCGCTGTCCATGCTTTCATTTGGTAGAGACTAATTTATTGTCATTTGTATGAGGCACTGTACAGAGGCATAGGAAGAGACAGGCCCTGTCCTGTACAGCTTACAGTCTAAATAGCCAAGGCAGACAAAGGAGGGCGGGAAAATCGAAGCACAGAGATGAAAGGAGACACTTAAAGTCGCACAGCTGGTCAGTGTCAGAGCTGGGAAGAGAACCCAGATCTTTGAGTCTCATTGAGTTGGGCAGCAGATCACCTGAAGGGGGCTCTGAGGCTGATGAGGAGGGTCCCGTGATGGAGGAGGGCTGGACATTATAAAAGGACCGCCAGGTCTGCCCTGAGTAGCTCTCTCACCAAGGAGAAGAAGGCAAGACAAGGTAGGAGGAGAGGAGGCTCTTGGGATCCTGAAAGGACTGACCAAAACCTATAGGTCTCCTGGGTGGTGAGGGTGGTGGAGAGGTTTTGCATGCAGTGGTTTGTTGTATCTGGCAGTCTCTTATGCTCTCTGTAGGAGTGAAGCTGGGTTTGGTGCATGGGTGGCTGGGTGGTGGTGGTGATGTGATGTACAAGGAGTCAGGCTAGATATTCCAGTGGTCCCTTCTGTCCTTTTAACTCTATAGCTCGTGTGTGTTTAAGAAGGTACTTCGCAAAATCTCCATGTTCCTCGCTGTAACTGTCACGGGCCCCCGAAGGGTTGCAGTACTCCTGAGGGTGGAGCTCCAGGGAGCATGTGCTTAAGATACTGGGGAGAACTAGGGTGTGTGTGTTTCAGCTCTGGGCTTGGGACCGAGGGCAGATGGACAATGGGGTCCCACTTTGGGGAGAGGTACCAGACAGGGAGTTTGCCTGAGAGGGCAGAGCTGGTGCCTGGATCCAAAGCACATGGGATCGAGATCTTGAATCCACATGCAACAGTCTGAGGAGTGTCCAGCAGGGGGAGCTCAACCAGGTCTGTCAGGTGCCAATTGCACTGGGTGCCCGGGGGACTTGTGGGATGGGATTGGTGGACCATCAGTTACTGATGGCCGTGATTGGTGGTGGCTGCACATTTTGAACACGGTCCCCTCTGCCGAAGGTGAGGTAAGGTAACTCAGTCTGCCTGGTGCTCCAGTGCATGGGAGCTGCCGTATGGTGCACACAACCAAGGTACAGCGGAGCGGTGTGGAGGTCTGAACGCAGAGCACATTACGGAGAAAACGCATGACTCAGGCTGACTTAAATCTCCCGTGGATACAAAGCCTGAGACTAGTGCCTTCTCCACTAGACCATACTGCCCCTCTTGGGAAAGGAGAGGACTTCAGTCTCCTGATCTTAGCAATGCAGCAGACTTAAATACAAAAAAATCCCCCGTCATCTTTCTTATCCCAACTCCTTTGTTTGAGGAAATCTGCTGCTTTGAACATAATCTCACCGTCCTGGATGCTCAGGGAGTTGCCAATCGCAACCTAGAGAAGCACGAGGAACAGAATAAGGACTCAGGGTTAAAATCAGTTCCCTCTCTCTCCTCCCCCGCCATCTCTGACTGACCCCTCCTGGTATGGTTTATGCATCTGGAGACTTGGTTTTCTCCAATAAAGTTCAGTCGATCCGGTGCAAGTTTCCTAACGCTGACAATGAACTGGGCCACTTGAAACAGTCTAGGATACAGAGAGCAGAATGTGGGGCGCACAGAGAGAGATTGAGACTTAACAGAGAAAATTTAAATGGTTCATTTCCTGTACTGTTCCATCTCCAAAAAACAAGATTATGCAGCTGGAGAAATGCAGGGGCGGTCGAGTGACGAGGGCTGCAAACAGCAAATCAACATCCAGTCACATGCTCAGTGGGCCCATCGCTTTATTTTGTGGGGCAGACATTTAAGGGTGGAATTTTAAGGCTCTGACAGGGGGAGGTCAAGCGTAACCTCAGTCTGACTTGCTGAACCCCTTCAGAAGGGCTCGGGGTGAAATCAACTCCCTGCTTTCTGTTGATGTGCAGCACTTCTTGGGTGCTCCATCCACCTTTCTCCTACACGGTGGGGGGTGGAGGGGTGGGATAAGAAAGGGTCATGTTGTATCCTTGGGGTCTAGGGAAGTTATCTAAGCTCTGTCTTGATGGAGATGGGGCCAGACCAAAAACCCTGAACCAAGCACTTCAGGCTTTGGGGAACCTCGGCTTTCTTCTCCTCCCTTCCACCTTCTCTATTTATACATCCAGCATTGTGTCCCTCTGGCCTTTTGAAGTTCTTGGCCGTTCTTTCCTCCCCACCGCCTCCATAGGTATGGAATCTCTGTGTACGCTAATACCCAAGCCATTCCATTTCCCCACGTCCGCCAAACCTCCGGTTCAGGAGAACTTCTTGAGAACTAAGGTGGTTTGTCTTCATATTCAAGGCCCATCATAGCCTATCCCTATCGTCTCTTTCGCTATCAAGATGTCTAGTCCCGCCTCCGACTAGCCCATGATCCCAGCCTCCATCGCTCACTTGTTACTTCTTCAAACAAGCCCCTTTGCTATGCTGCCCCTCGGGCTTGGGAGGCGTGCCCCGTAACCGTAAACGTGTGCAAAACGACCTCATTATCTTCCTTCAGATCCTTCCTTAAAACTCTCCTGTGATGCGAGGCCTACAAAAAACTTGACAACAGCTAGGCCACTGGTGAGCTGAGACCACCACCCGTCCTGCTGACCAATCTTGTCTCATTGTTTCCTTATGCTCTGGCCGTCTGCATCCGTCTGTTGTCTCTTGTCTTAGACTGTAAGATATTTGGGGCAGGGACTTTGTGTTGGGTTTGTACGGTGCCTAGCACACTGATTAGGGCTGCTTAGCACTACAGCAATACAAATAATTATAACGGGAGAAACTAAGTGGGGTGTCGCATCCCATCACTTTAAGGCCACCAAACAGCTGATGTCTGCATTGGGCTTGCATATGCATCCCAAGAGACCTTTTGATAGCCCCAACCTATCACCAAAATTGCCCCAGGTTCTTTGACTGCCTCACACAGCCGCCTCCTACAATATCTAACTTGGGGCTTTGTGTTCCTAACGCTCTGCCCTCTCTTCCTCTCCCTGAGCTACGGGACAAGCCCTTAAATAATTTAATTCAATTGGGCCTTGTGGTCCCTGCCAGCAGAGTTGACTGATTGCAAGACCTCTGCTCTTCCCTTTCCCCAAAGGCTGATCTTTCATTTAAAGTGCTTTTCCAGGTCTGTTACGGAGGGAGGACGTGGAACAGACCAGCCCGGATTAGCAAGAGAGCAGTTGAGGATGAAAAATTCAGAGCTGAATTTTAAACAACCCCAAAGGTTGGGTGCAGGGGGCCCAGATTCTGTGCAGGGGCCCAGAAGACACAGCACAGCACACCTCCCTCTTGTCCTCTGTGGCCGGGCTGCATGGGAGGAAGGTTGACATAGAGAAGCCTGTGCCAGCCACATGCCAAGTGTGCACTGGGTAAATTCCCTGGGACACTATTCAACCTAGTTTACACTGGGGAAAATTCATCCTTAAGAATTTTCTTTTCATTAACATGGTCCAAATCAAGTGCTGGCTGGACTGTTCACGGAAGGCAACGCACAGGTGTTTCTTCTTATCTACTGCACCGCTGGGAGAGCAGAAGGGAAAGAGGGATAAACTCTAATTCACAGGAATATTTGATCCAGAAGCAAGTTTGGATCTGCCTTTATGCAGAACTAGAGCTGGGGAAATAATGGATTATAAAAAATTGTTTCAGGTCAACCCAACAATTATTTTTTTTTGTATGTTCAGCATATCAGAACGTTGAAGACAAATTAGTTTGGGCTCAAAGTAAATGTTTCATTTGACCCAAAATGAAACATTTCAACGGGGAACATTTTTAACGTTTAAGTATTTTTAAGAATAAATTTAAGAATGAAAAGCTGTTTTGAATTTAGACATGGAAGTGTTTCGTTTAGCAAATGTCAAAATGGAACATTTTGATTTTTTTCTGATTTTCCCCCCCGACCAAAGCAATTTGATGAAATCAGCACAAATTTGCACAATGTTTTGAGGTCACGGTGGTTAATTAAATCAACGGAGCATGAGTTCCCAGTGCAATGCCGTGGCCAAAAGAGCTAATGCGATCCTTGGATGAATAAACGGGGGAATTTTGAGTAGAAGCAGAGAGGTAATTTGACCTCTGCTTGGCACTGGTGTGACCGCTGCTGGAATCCTGGATCCAGTTCTGGTGTCACCAATTCAGGAAGGATGTTGGAAAACTGGAAAGGGGTCAGAGAAGAGCAACAAGAATGATTAAAGGATCCGAAAACCTTCCTGACAGTGATCGACTCAAGGAGCCCAATCTATTTAGCTTAACAAGGAGATGGTTAAGGGGTGACTCAACTAGTGATTAAGTATTTACATGTGAAACAAATATTTCATAATGGGCTCATCAATCTAGCCGAGAAAGGTAGAACATGATCCAATGGCCGGAAGTTAAACTTAAGACAGATTCAGACTGGAAATAAGGTGTAAATTTTTAACAGGCAGGGTAATTAACCACTGGAACAATTTACTGGGTGGTGGTGGATTCTCCATCACTAGCAATTATTAAATCCGGCTTGGATCTGCTTTAGGAATTATTCTGGGGAAGTTCTCTGGCCTGAGTAACACAGGAGGCCAGCTGAGATGTTCGCAATGGTCCCCTCAGGCCTCGGAATCTATCGTGCAGTACATGAGAAACACCACAGCAGCATCTGGAAAGTCTATGCCATGGTTTGTCCCATACGCAGGGTTCCATCTCTTGCAGTGCAGGGGGGAGCTATTTATCGCCAGGGCGGTGTTAGCGGGAGGTGGAATGAATCTCTTTCCTTTTCCACGCTACGAACGTTGTGTCCGTCCCATCAGGACTTCGCCACGTTTTTCTGTTTTCATGCTCATTTCTCTTTATGTGCCTCTGGTGACCCAGCGCAAGCTGTAACCTTTCGTCTCCGCTAGCACGAGCCGAGATGCGGGACCTGATGTTCATTAACACACTTTTGCCCTTTTGTGTTGCACCAGGTTGGAGTATGCCTGTGGAATGCGTCTCCACATCTCTCTTAGTCAAGTGAGGAAGGGATCCTACTGGATTATTAATAAAAACAGCAGCGGGGGGACTGGCAGGCAGGGGTGTATGACTGAAGCGAAAGCTCTTCTGCATCACTACAGAGATTTCCCGTTCTATAGGCTCTGTAGACAAAGGATGGTTAAGGCATTGGACTGAGCTGGGAACCCTGGGTTCAAATCCTGACTCTACCGCCATCTCCCTGCGTGACCAGGGCTCAGTCACTTGAAGCCTGATTTTCCAAAGGGGTGGAACGCCGGCTGCTCCCAGGGCCTTGGCTGAACTAGGGGGGCTAAGCGCCTCTGTGAAGAGCCCAGCAGTAGGGGCAGGGTTTTTAGGTATTCGGTACCCACAGTTTTCAAAAGAATTCAGCTCCCATTGAGGGTGCCTCTACACAGCAGTTAAACACCCGTGGCTGGCCCAGGTCTGCTGACTCGGGCTGTCAAATTGCTGTGTCGACATTTGGGCTCGGGCTGGAACCTGAGCTTTGGGACCCCAAGAGGGGGGAGGCCCCCAGGGCTACACAGCAATTTCTAGCCACACAGCCTGAGCCCTGGAAGCCGGAGTCAGTTGACCCAGGCCAGCCGCAGCTGTGCCGTGGGTCTTTTATTCCAATGTAGACATACACTTAGGCACCTCGTTACAGCTCAGGTTCTCACAATGCTCAGCGCCCACTGTGCATTTTATGGCCAGATTTTCAACACTGCTCAACTCCCAACATGCTGTGCTCCTATGAAATTCTGAGCCTTAGCAGTTGGGCCTCAGTTTCCCCAGCTGTAAAATGGGGATAATTGTACTTCCCCTCTCTCAGACTTTGCCTGTCTAGTCTACTGAGACTGAAAGATCCTAGGGGCACGGTTTGTTTTGCTGTGTCTCTGTACAGCGCCTAGCACAATTGGGCCTCAGTCCAGATCAGGGCCCCAGGCACCACTGAATTAGTAATGATGGATTTACTTAGGAAAAAGCAAACATGGATAATGCTTCCCACCAAAGGAACCTGCACCACGAACTCTTGGAAGGATAAGAAAAATGTGGTTCAGCTTTTTCAAGCATATTGTTTTTCCTTTGGCCTTTTCAGTTCCAGTCCCCAGCTTGAATTCCACAGTGAAGGCTGTTCTTGTGATGTTGCATAGAGGTTGGAGCATGAAACTGGGAGCCAGAGGGGCTGCAAGTCCTAATTTATTAATGTTTATAAAAACACTTTGAGAGGGGAAAGTGTTTCTGGCTGGACAGAAAGCAGGAAGTGCTGTAAATCAATGGAGAAATCCTGTTCTCAGATTTCTAGTCTGCCTACGGTTCGGAGCAGTGTCTCACCTTTGTTTGATTATTGTTCCCATGTTTGGAGATACAGTTCCTTCCGCCCATCTTTAGCATGGTGGCCCATTGAAGGCGAAGCGTCCTCCCTCTCTACTGGTGACTTGAAATCAGCAGAGGTGCTTTGGCTGATGGTCCCTAACTGTGCAAACTTGAAGAGTCATGAGTGGGCATTTCGCTAGCTGTTGATCTCTCTCACCAAGGTGGGTCCGTAGAGCCCCAGCAGTGGAGGGCACGTGGATCGTGAGCGGGTTATTCTGCTTGGCTACAGGGCAGAGCCCCAATGGACAGTGCAGTGTGACTAATTGACAACATGCTCTCGGAGGCCGTGGCAGAGAGAGAGAGAGGATGGGAAGAAAGATCCTCTTTCCTTTGCTTTTGGCTACGAGCAGCGGCTTCCCACTTGCCCTGCGGTGTCATTCTTGCAGGACCCCCTGCAGCGTTGACCTTCTCACTTCCAGCAGGATGCTGGTGGGGGGCCTGGAAGTGACCCCCTCCAGCCGTTGGTTTGAATGTCCAGGATGTTTCCTGCATGGATGGGCTTTTAAGCAGGACAAGACAGAGCTTGAGCTCTTCCACACTTGAGCTGTCTCGATGCCTCGGTGAGCAGCTGCTCTTTGGCACATAAAGGATCCCAGATACCGCTGGGCCCGCGTCCGCGTCACACACAATGGCTGGGTTGTGCTGCAGCATGAAAGGCTGTAAAAGGGGGGGGGTGGAGAAAAGTGGGAGGGGAGAGATTTTGGGGTGGGGGATGACTCTCTAGTGTCTGCACTGGCATCTTTATATAGACAGCAAAATGGTTGAAAGTAGTTAAGTCAATAATAAAAGCCGAAGATTGGAGGGAAATTTTGCCCTGGTAGGATCTGCACACACACACACCCACTTCCAAAACAGTTTGCATGACAAAGTGTTCCCCAGTGCGGATATTATTCCACCCCCCGCCCCCAATGTCTCGGAAGTCTGGGCTGCAGCATGTTTGCTCCCTTGGGCCTTTGAATGGAGATTTTATTGCTGCTAATAAATGTTATGATTGCAGCCTTGCAAAATGCCACTTGCCCATGCGCCCGGGGCAAGTCTCCGTTTTGAGGAACGGGTGAAATATCGCTAACCTTTTGAGTGCCCTCGGGGGGCAGAGCAGGCGCGGCGGTGGGGTGCCAAGGCTGGCGAGTTTTCAGGCCGTTACTGGGGCAGATTCGCGGGCCGGTTCAGGGAGGGAGAGGAGGCTGTTTGACCCCGATGAGGATACGGTGTGGCTCCTGGAGCTGCCCCTAAATAGTACCCCTGTTACAATTACCCTGGCCCTGCCCTTCCTCCAGCCTGACCCTCCACTGCCAACCTGTTCTTGCAAGCTTTGGCATTGCTATGGAGGCAGGACAGAGCCCCTATAGTCCTGGGAAATCAGGAGACCTGGGTTCTGTTCTTGGGTCTGCCAAGCAACCTGGCCAAGTCACTTTGCCTTTGCTTCCTCTCCCAGCCTTTGTCTATTTAGACGGTAAAGTCTTCAGGTCAGGGACTGTCTCTCACCATGTGAATGTTGCCCAGGGAGGTTGTGGAATCTCCATCCGTGGAGATTTTTAAGAGCAGGTCCCCTGGCACGGATGGTCTAGAACAGAGGTGGGCAAACTACGGCCCACGGGCCACATCCGGCCCGCGGGACCGTCCTGCCCGGCTTCCGAGCTCCTGGCCCGGGAGGCTCGCCCCCAGCCCCTCCCCTGCTGTCCTCCCTCCCCCGCAGCCTCAGCTCACTCGCTCAGCCGCCCGCGCAATGCTCTGTGCGGCGGGGGTCTGAGCTCCTGGGGCAGCGCAGCTGCAGAGCCCAGCCTGACCCGGTCTCTGTGCTGCATGGTGGCGGTGGCGGCGTGGCCCGGCTTCAGCCAGGCGGTGTGGCTGTAGCACCGCCAGCCACCAGTGCTCCAGGCAGCACGGTAAGGGGGCAGGGAGGGTTGGATAGAGGGCAGGGGAGTTCGGGGTGGTGGTCAGGGGGCTGGGGTGTGGATGGGGTGGGGGTGGTTGGGGGGGGAACAGAGAGTTGAATGGGGGCAGGGGTCCTGGGGGGGCAGTCAGGAAGGAAGGGGGGTTGGATGGGGCGCCAGGGGGCAGTCAGGGGCAGGGGTTCCGGGGGCAGTCAAGGGACAGGGAGAAGGGGTGGTTGGATGGGGCAGGGGTCCCAGAGGGGCCGTCAGGAATGAGAGGAGGAATTGGATGGGGCGGCGGGGGCCTGGGGGCGGTCAGGGGACAGGGAGCAGGGGTTTGTGGATGGGGCAGGGGTCCCGGGGGGGGCGTCAGGAATGAGAGGAGGGATTGGATGGGGCGGCGGGGGTCTGGGGGCGGTCAGGGGACAGGGAGCGGGTGTGTGTGGATGGGGCAGGGATCCCGGGGGGGCTGTCAGGGAATGGGGGGGGGGTTGGATGGGGCAGGAGTCCCGGGGAGGAGCAGATAGGAGGTGAGGGCCGGGCCACGACCCCCTTCCCTAACCGGCCCTCCATACAATTTACAAAACCCGATGCGGCCCTCAGGCCAAAAAGTTTGCCCGCCCCTGGTCTAGATTAATACTTAGTCCTGCCTTGAGTGCAGGGGATTAGATTAGAACAGAAAAAGGTTGAGAACCCCTTTCTGAGGCCCCCCCCCCAACATGCTATAAAAACACAGCCCAGCTGTGTCACAATAACTGTTTTTCTGCATGTAAAAGCCAGGGCCGGCGTTCGGGTGTAGCAAGCAGGGCAATTGCCTGGGGCCCCACACCACAGGAGCCCCACGAAGCTACATTGCTCAGGCTTCAGCCCCGGGTGGCGGGCTCAGGGCCCCGGGCTTCAGCCCCGTGCAGCGGGACTTCGGCTTTCTGCCGAGGGCCCCCGTGAGTCTAATGCTGCCCCTAATTGACGGACCCCCCTGAAACCTGCTCACTGAGAATGACTGGATTAGAAGATCTCTCGAAGGTCCCTTCCGTGCCTATGATTCTATGTGCAGCACCGAACACAAGAGCACCCTGATCCTGGTGGCTGCTGTTCTGATTCCCCAGCCTGGCTTCATGGGACACGCCACGACGGAGCCGGCTTTCCTCTGCAGACCTGAGCGTCAATCTTCTTCATTGCTGTGGAGGCACACAGGGCTTTACGGAGACAGCTAGAGACAGACTCTCTTTTGCTGCCTTTGTTTCTGTTTTCACTCAGATCCAGATCTGAACCCAGCCCTTGCCCCTCTCAGCTCCACCCCCGCTAATCCCTGGGTCAATTTTAGTTTCTCTCAGCCTTTGAAGGGGGCCCCTGGGCATAGCAAAACTGTAGCTCAGCACAGACTCGGTATAAAATTAATAGGGGACAGCAATTCCTTCCCTGCCGCCATCCCACATGGCCCCTTGTGGAAGGGACCCGTCCGAGGTCAAGGGTAGGGCTCGCCTCTTGAACAGAGGGTCACATCCTCAGCTGGGACAAATTGGCCGGGCTCCACAGATTTCAAAGGGGTGCCGGTGTTCACCAGCTGAGGCTTCTGGCTCATTGATGGGAATGAAGCGCTGCTGATTTACACCCTCTTGGGCCCAGATTCAGTCCCTGAGAGGGTCTGGGTTAGCAGGGGAGAGGGAGCTCTGGGTCAGCCCTTAGTCTGCTATCGGGCCAGGAAAGGGGAGGTGAGAGACAGTCCAGAGAGGCAGGGACGAAATCTGCTGCTATTTCCACCAGATTCCTCCCAGCCCTTCATATCTTTGGGAAACTCGCCCTTGGAAGCAGTTTTTCCCTGAAACACACACAGCTCTGAAACTCTATCTGGGGAGCAAATTCTAATTGGCCATGACAGAGAGGCCCTTCCCCGGTGCTCTGGGTGTGCGTATCAGCCGTCTCTTGTTTCGGAGCATGTTTGTATTTGGACTCTTTTGAATGTGTCTTTTTTCCCAAGGTTTTCTGTTTTATTGAGTCTCCTCGGACTGTTCCTCTGGGTCCAGGCATGCTCGGGTTTACGGGCTTTGCTCTCCACCTCGAAAGCAGCGAGGGCCAACTGGGCAGCTGCTCAGTCGTAAGAGGCTGATTTGGTAGAGCAGTCGTCCACAGCAAAATGGGGCCGTGGACTTTCAAGACTTTATTAATAAGGTAGATTCTAATGGGGGCTGGTGGGGAACTCTCCGTCCTCGTCCTCAAAGGAAATCTGCACAAATCCTTCGCGAGAGAAGCCTTAAATTCATAGCTCTGGCCAGACCGACATTTCAAATGCAGCAGTGGCACAGCTGCTGTGGCTATGTGGACAGGAGAAGCCCTCCCATTGACAACGCTGTCTACACTGGGGGGCTAGGTCGGTCTAACTGCGTTGCTCAGGGGAGTGGATTGTAAGTTGGTAGTGTAGACCTGGCCACTGCTAGACACCAGAAATCATGGGCTCAGTAGAGAGACTGGTTTTGTCTCATTACTACAATCTGTAACCCACTCGCTCTCCTTTGTCCTGTGACTTCCGAGGTGTTAATTGCCCACTTCGTTTGCTATGGTTTCCTGCAACATGTGTTAACTCCTTATGCTTGCTAATCTGTTCCACCTGCTGTGACACCCTGAGGCCTAGTCTACAGGAAGAAATGTAACAATGTTGCTCAGAAGGTGTGAAAAATCCACACCCTGATCAATGCACTTAAACCAGCCTAACCCCCTGTGTAGACAGTGCGAGGTCGACGGGAGAATTCTCTTGTTGCTTTCGCCAAAAGAAGTTGCTCTGAAAAATTATATTACCTCACGCACCTTGTCTCTCTCTTGTATCTGGGACCAACACAGCGAGACCAACACTGTACACAACTTTGTGTGGGGCCAGTCGGAAACCGGATTAAACCTGCAAGTAGTTCTATTATCTGGGCTTAGCAGTCGACTGTTTTACGTTCCCCACGCAAACTAAACCGACCTCAACTACGTTTCATTGGGGTTGAGACCAGCCACACACGACGCTGGGCTGAGGAGCAGCGTCAGCCACTCCGCTCCGCAAGCCTAAGGCAACTTTCTACTGTTAGGGTAAAGCTGGTCTGAGCAGGAGCTGGAACCTTCTCGGGGCTGGTCCAAGACTGCCGTAACCTCCCCTAGGAGCTACGCACCCTCATAAACCTCTCCACTTTCACTCCACGTGCCTGGGGCATTTCTCCAACTGGCCTTCTCCAATGGAAACACAGAGCAGCCTGGACTATCCCTTGCCCCCAAACCCCCTCCTGTCACAGGGCGTATCCCTCGCACCGGTGCTGAAAAGAAGGGAAGCTGGAGAGCTCTGTTAGGGCAGCTGGTTGCCTCTTGAGGGTGGGCCAGGCCCAATTAAAGACGAGTCCTAGCTGAGGAAGGGGCTGGGTGAGAGGAAGCCCAGAGGAGGCAGGGGGCTGCAGGGAGAGAAGAAAAACTACAGTCCCTTTCATGACAGTAGAGAGCCTGGCACGGTCAAAGAGTAGGGAACTCTGGCGAGAGGCCAGGAGAGAGATGGGGAAGTACAAGCTTCGGCGGTGAGCCCTGACTCCAGGGCACGACTCCGGAGCTCCAGGGAGGAAGCCCAGTGGGGCATTTGAATGAGAAGCAGAGCAAAGGGGAAACGTGAGAGGGATGCAGACTCAAGCCTGAGGAGAACGGGGAGGTTTGAGTTTGTTGTCCCAGCCCTGAAAGAAGAATGAACTTGGCGGAGCCTGAGAAGGACGCAGAGGGCCCGGGAAGAGGCTTTGTGTCTGGGAATGGCCAGCTGGGGTGAGGGAGGAAGAAGCCCAGGGAGGCAGCTAGGAATGCGTCTGAATCTACAGGACTTGCCTGCTTGCTACTGGGTCCCTGGGCTAGACCTCAAAGGAGAGGGTGGGCCTGGGTTCCCTTCCCAGCCACTGGGGCGGGCAGCAAGGAGTCCCTGCTATAAGGGGATAATAAGGACTTTTGAAAGGTGTGAGGACCACAGGACCCAAAGTTGGAGGCCAAAGACCTGTGGCAAGGCTTTTGTTTGTTGGACTCTCCATTACCCCAGAAAGGGGGACTATAAGTGACCTACCCGGAAGGGGCAGACCACTGCAGGGCCAGAGCTGGTGTCTGCAGGCGATACCAGATGCGGAGAGACCCAAGGGGGCATGCCGGCAGGGAGTCAGCGCCTGCCCCAACAAAACCCTCTACTGCCCACACAATTCTCCTCCAAGGGAGCGGGTGACAGAGCGAATGACCCGTATGTGATAAATGCTAGTCACGTCCCTTAACGCACAACTGCGAGGTGCTCAGACGTGACTAGGGCTCCGGGGCAACACAAATAATATTAATACAAATCAGAATACACTGATGAGAACAGTGTAAGACTCTAAATAGAATGGAAGCTAATGGGACCAGTTTTAAACCGACAGAGGAGCGGCCACACAGGGGTTTGCACCAGTTAGTTAAACAGGTTTGACTGATTTTTTTTTTAAAGTTAAACTGGTGCCATTTATGGATGGCCACAAGCCCTGGGAATCAGGCCCACGATAATACAGACGTGGGAACATCAGAGGAATAGCTGGCTCCCATGCCTCAGGGAAGAGGACAGACACGGAGAGGTTTTGTAATCAGCACTGGAGATACATTTTCCAAAGGCAGGGAGGCCTCTTCAGCAGTTTGGGGGTGATTAAGCAACACAAAGGTATGTTTTGATTGTATAGATTAGGTGATACCATTGGCAACATTTCATAGGAACATAAAGAGGAATCTTAACATTTCAGAAGATCCAGAAAACCTTGGGCTGAACGCAAAGGAGCATTGAGAGAAGGAACACACTTCCCCCCCCCCCCCCCGATCTTATATAATATTTACCTGGAGGCAGATGACTCAGCCATTGTGCCATCTGGCCAGATTCTTTCTACACAGCCAATACCATGGAGAAGAGAAGCGCTCCATCCCAAGATGCAGGCCAGGAAGTTGGGTTGGGAGGGATAATGGGATTTACAAAATCCTCATATGGATGGAAATGTTTTATGGATTTCTTAAAAAAATGGCAGTGAAAAGGCAAGCTGGGGGCAGGGATCGGAGATGTATTTCAATATCCCCGTGTGACAATGGAAACTTGACTTCAGTAGGAGTTATCCCTCAAGGCACAACTGGGCCCACTGATAATCCACGTGGCTACAACTATGGCTCCCATCACCATTGTATCTGGGCACCTCACAGCCATAAATGAATTTATCCTCGCAGCAGGCCTGCGAGGGAGGCCATTTTACAGATGGGGGAACTGAGGCAGAGCAAGGTAAAGCGATTTGCTGAAAGAGTTTGTTAGAAGGAGCGGAGTCCAATTGGACTAAACGCTAGTTCACAGCTTTAACCACGAGCCAGCCAGCGGACCAAATTCGGAGATGAATCCTGGTCATGTGTCACCTTAGGCATGATGCGCATATGCTAAGAAGACCACAAAACCATTCTCTATGCATAGCTAAACCCCTGCAAGCTTTAATGGCGAAACAGAGAGAGAGGAAAAGAAATCATGTTGCCCTCTAGTGGCTGGTGCACAAACAAAGGATAAGGCACCTACTATAATACCTGCTGAGGGAGTTTTCCTCTAGCTCAAGTGTCAGAGACTTGTGTCTTTGAAGCTATTCCCAGCTCGGCAGGGGCCCCTGTGCGTCGGCTTTTTGCAGTGGACAGCTACAGTTCAGCGTTGCGTGGCAAGTGGAGAGAGCGCCTTGTGAGCGTTCCTCGTCTTTCTTTGGCATTTGAATGGCTGTTTCGTGGTTACAGTTCATGGGGCGGGGGGCAACGGGGAGAGACTCTCCCCCTGCAGCAATCTCAGTGGACCCAGCCCTTCGTGCTGGCTTAAGCCGGGGCAGCTAGAGAACGCGCGGAGAAGGAAAGCGTGTGCACGGGATCAATCCCAACCTCCTCGCATCTATAAACAGCTGGAGTTGGAGGTGAGGAAAGCTGAGCTCGGCTCCCCCTTGGAGCACCCACTCAGTGCTCATGAGGGATAGCTCGGTGGTTTGAGTATTGGCCTATTAAACCCAGGGTTGTGCGTTCAATCCTTGAGGAGGCCATTTAGGGATCTGGGGCAAAAATCTGTCTGGGGATTGGTCCTGCTTTGAGCAGGGGGTTGGACTAGATGACCTCCTGAGGTCCCTTCCAACCCTGATATTCTATGATTCTAACTTGGCAGGAGAGGCACTAGCCGAGGAAGAAAACCCACCCAGAAGGCGCTGCGGCCAAGAGGCATCCATGTCTCAAAGGGTGCACCTGGCCGTCGGCTGCTGGCCTGGCAGGGGAACGTGCTTCATGCTTGAGCTGCTAGTGAGCTGAGCAGAGGTCACTCCCGGAGTGCTAACCCACCCCTGGCATCTCCTGGCTGCAGCTGCCGGGGGCGGGGGGGGGAGTGATGAGGCCGTTGCGAGGGGAACTATCTCAGCAGGGCTCCTCAAATGTTAGCATAGCCTCCCCCCCAAGGCCTCAGGACAGCAGCACATCCATACTGCCCTCAAATATTTGGTGCACAACTTGGGGGAGTCATCTGGCTAGAGCACTAGAATAGGAAGGTGTAGTTGACCTGCTGCGTGACCTCAGGGGAGTTACTTTGCCTTTGTTTCTCTTTCCCATCCCTTTAGCTGTCTGGGCTGGTGAGACTGCAAGTTCTTTGCGGCAGGAACTGTCTCTGACTGTGTGTGTGGGAACACCGAGGCGATATTAATAATAAATAGCAGTGCTGTGGCCGACTCCCGAGCCAAAATAATCCAGGGTAGAAAACAGGGGTTCTCAGCCTTTTCCATTCCAGGACCCTGCTTCATTTAGCAATATGGGTTATGACCCCCTGACACCTATTTGCACCACCTCGGGAGCCAGGGCCCCAAGACTGAGAACCCCTAAGACAGAATATATAGAGATAGAGAGCGAGCTTTCCTGTCTCCCTCCCTTGCCATTTTCTCTGAGCTTCCTAGCACCCCCCAGAAGAAAACACATCTCACTATCGATTCTGAGATGCTGTGCCTCTCGTATGCATCCAAATTGGTATCCCTACCACCGGTCTCTCCCGATACATTCAACTTTTGCTTGCTCTGTGTTTGCACACTCACTTCCCCTGGGCAGGAGGATCTAGTGCTCAGAGCAGGAGATGGGGAATCAGGATTCCCGAGGTCTAGTCCCAACTCTGCCACCGTGCTCTCCTTGTGGCCTTGGGCATGTCACTTCATCTATCTGTGCCTCACTTTCTCTGTGTGTGGGGAAAATAATATATAGCGTCCTTTGCCCTGCACCCTGCACAGTCATTTGAGCCATTGCAAAGTGGGGGTAAACTGATCCCATTTTGCACTCTCCCTGCACTGGTGTAAATAATCCCCCTGGTTCATGGCCAGGGAGAATCGGGCCCATGGAGGTGACGTGGCAGCAGAATCAGAGATAGATTAACGGTTGTACCATCTCCTCTTGCTGTCTGAAACATTTACTCTCTGTCAGCCTGGCTTCCTACAATTAACTTAATCCCTGAGCAGCACAGTCCGTTACAGCCCTAATTATAATCACCTGTTTTATAGTGTAGTTCCAGGTGTTGCTCCTTTACAGACTCACCCAACATGGCAATGGCTTATGGGCAGCAACCCACACCTCCTGTAGCCAGTGTCCTAACTCCTATGCCAGCTGCTTCTAGCCCAGGTCTCTTCAATCAATCATCTGAAGGAGGTGCTTGTAGAAGGGCTTCTGGGTATGTGTCTAGGTTCTTGCGTGGTGCTCATCTCTGTATCATGTGAGCACCTTGCTTGGAGACATTAACAAACTGAGCGTTGGTATCCTGGTGAGATCACTCTTTTTTTCCACATGGGGAGGCACAGGTAAGTGCTTCATAGAACATCAGGGTTGGAAGGGACCTTAGGAGGTCATCTAGTCCAACCCCCTGCTCAAAGCAAGACCAATCCCCAGACAGATTTTTGCCCCAGATCCCTAAATGGCCCCCCTCAAGGATTGAACTCACAACCCTGGGTTTAGCAGGCCAATGCTCAAACCACTGAGCTATCCCTCCCCCCATCCTGAGTCCAGCCCCCTGGATCAGCGAAGGAGACTAGAGGGGACGCATGGTCCAATGGTTTGCACGCTAGCATGGCGCTCAGGAGGGCTGGGTTTACTTCCCTGCTCTGCCACAGACCTCCCATGTGACCTTAGGCAAGTCCCTTAGCCTCTCTGGGCCTCATTTGTGCCGCGGGGTGATAGCGTGGCTCTGCCTTGTGAGAGGAAATACATTAATGACGGTGAGGTGCTCAAAGGCTGTGGTGATGGGGGCCAGATAAGTACCGTAGAAGAGAGGCTGAGATCAGAATCCAGATTTCCTCCTGAGGCAACAGGGTATCATCTTCCCTTTGTCAGTGGCCGAGTGGCTGGGGCCCTTTCCCACCGGGACTGAGTAAACACACAAAGGCACTTGGGAAGTTGGTAGTTCTCAGCCTGGACTGGGGTCCATGTCACAAAAACCAGCCCCACAACTGGCCGTTTGGTCAGGCACCTCATCGGAGAGACGATGAACGGCCCGTGGAGATGGAATTGTTCTCTAGCGAGGATGGGACACTCACGCTTGCCAGGAACAGTTCGGAGCACTACTCCTCTCACTTAGCACCCTAGGGCTGGGGATAGGGCACAGGGTGAATACCCCTTCCGTTAGCCTCCCCCTCCACAAAATGCAACTCAAACTCCACCCGGGGAGAGTTTTAAAGTCATAGACACATTTAAAGATCTTAGGCGTAAGAGAGGAGATTGGGGTAGAAAGGGATGGGAGAGGAGGTGGCAGTGGGGGGAGAAGATAGTAGGAGGGAAAGAGGGGACGCTTGGGGGGGCAGGAAACATCTCTTCATTCTGTGTTTGTACAGCACCTTGCACTGTAGGGTCCTGGTCCGTGACTGGGGCTCTTCGTGCGATCGCAATACTAAATGATGATGATGGGGCTGTCAGCAGAGGAGGGGGAAGGGTTTCTTCCTCCTCTTCCCATCTGGGCCCCCTTACATCTCCCCCCCCTTCCCCTCTTTGTTCCTTCTATGAATAAATGGTCCTCTGTCCTGGAGGCAGTTATTCCCCCCCTCTCTCCCTCCCTCCAACGCATTATTACTACCCCGTCTCTCCCTATAAAGTCTTCTCCGAGTGCTCTGACAACCAGGAAATATGGCACAGTGAGCTGAGACCCCAGCAGCTGCCGCTGACCCCTTCCCCGCCATGTGCCTAATGTTAAATATTGACCGGTGCGGCCCCCGAAGGGATGATCATTAAAATCCTTCCAAGGCCTGGATGGCTCACGAAATCAGCCAAAAGAAAGGAAAGCTCAGGAGGTTTATGAAAATCGGAACGTGCAGCAGTCATTTAGCTAAGGTTAACTTTTCTGTACAGAAGAATTAACCTGGGTGTTTGTGACAAGAGGCAAGAGACCACATGCCACGCATGGGAACCGGTGAGTCAGTGTGCCCCCTCTCCCCCCCCCGCCCCCCCAGCACAGATCTTCTTCCAAATCTGATCTGAACCTTTGAGGTTCAAAGAAAGTTCAATTTTTGTGCATCATTTTTCACCTGCCGGTTGTGACTGGATAACGAAGTGAAGTAACATCATGGGAAAGGCTGTTTCCCTGCTGGATCAGAAGCAGGAAGTCTTCCATTTCCCAGTCCATGCAGCTAACAGATACTTTTCAGCCCGACAAACTTAATTTAGTCAAGGAGAGCAATGAAACAAGAAAGAACAAAAGTAAAGTCTCCAAAAGAGAGCACAGTGTTGGTTCCTCATCTCTAACTGTCTGCAGTGAACCAGACACAAAATGGCTGCTGATCTCTGCAGCCAGCATAGACCACAGAGATGGAAGAGCACAGTACAAAGAAACGGAGCTGTCTTAGTCACATAGTTATATATACCACAGGGAACTGCTGAAGTTCTGGCAATAGAGGCTGCTCTTGGGAGAATTCCAGCCCAGAAACTTTCTTGGCAGCCTCAGCATGAAGAACATTTCCTTCCTTGTCTCATATTGGAGAAATCATTCCCCAGCTACGCCTGCAGTCAGTTTCCTTAGGAGACTCAAACCCATAACATGAGGCTATTCCTGAGTTAATACCAGGGAAGGGGCAAAATGCTCTGTAATTAGATTTTTCCGGAGACTAATGTTTAAAAAAGTATTTTTTATTATACAAACTGCAAACAAAAGAGAGACCCTTTTAATCTGAATAGCTTACTTCTATTAGATGTCTTAGATGAAATTCACCCCTGTGCAGAGGAACAGAGGAACAGCCACCAGTTTGGCCGAATACCAGTGACCAAACTGGGGAACCTCCAGACCTAATATAATGGGCTACTACAGCTTGAGCTAAAGAAAGAACCCTATTTAGCTGGTTCTATAACAGATGTAGATTGGACACAGAGTGGGAACCTGTTAACACGCACTCAGTAGTGGGTTTCACCAGCCGTAGCCGATGCATTTAAGGTTTATAGGGCTCGATGCACCACAAATGTCATGCTTAAAGCTTGCATAGAGCCGGCTGATGTTTTTTCTGATGAAAAATTGTGGTTTCCTCTAAATTAACTGTGGGGAAATGTCAGTGCCAATGGCATTTCTCACTTTCCCAAAGCTGCATTTTGAACCAAAGCATGGCATTTCAAACGCATTTCAACTTCCAGTGTCCTTTTCAGCTGACATGTCCATTGAAAATGAAACATTTTGGTGGCAGGCAGCATTTCGTTTCCATTAAAAACAGATCAAACTGTTTTGATTGAAAATGTTCAAATGGTTTGTTTCGACATTTTTGAATTGAAACATTTTGGAACGTTTCAGGAGCTCCCTCTTAGACACCCAAACAAGGGCCAGATTTTCAAAAACACGCAGCACCTAAAGATTCACCCAACATTGTGAGCTCTTTAGAAAATTCTGGCCTCAGGAGTTAAGTGGTACCTAAGTGTTTTGCTGGCCTTCTTCATAGAGGTGAGTTTCACGCTGAAAACATTATTTTTGCACGCCCAGAACTTTAATGGAATGGGAGTTCTGTGGTGCACGAGGATTGCAATGTTGCGAATATCATGAGTCTCATGATAATTATTGTTTTCTTTAAAGCCCCAGCTCCTGGAGTCACGTAGATCTGTGATTATTTCAGCCTTCATTCTTAAAGAACAATTAAGTTTCTAGCCCTCGTGACTGTGCCGAAAGCTTCAAAATGTGACCCCAGGGCACCCTAAAGGCTCAAAAAGCAGAAGGCAAATAAAAAGAACACCAAATCTATTGTTTGTACATAGTCTCATGATTTTAAAGCCAATCTCATGATTTTTGGTGAGCCTGTCATGATTTTTGGAACATCTGGGGATGGCAATACTGGGATTGCAAGATTGGTCCCTTATTGTGGAAGTATTTCTTCTTTAGGAAGTATTTCTTCACACAACGCACAGTCAACCTGTGGTACTCCTTGCCAGAGGATGTTGTGAAGGCAAAGACCTTGCTAGGGTTCAAAAAAGAACTAGAAAAATTCATGGAGGATAGGTCTGTCAATTGCTATTTGCCAGGATGGGCAGGGATGGTGTCCCTAGCCTCTGTTTGCCAGAAGCTGGGAATGGGCGACAGGGGATGGATCACTTGATGATCACCTATTCTGTTCATTCCCTCTGGGGCACCTGGCACTGGCCACTGTCGGAAGACAGGATACTGGGCTAGATGGACCTTTGGTCTGACCCAGTAGGGCCGTTCTTATGTTCTTATGGTGATCTGAAGCAGATCTTCCTTACTGAGTTCTCACCAGACTGAGGAGTGAGGAGCCCATAGGGATGTGTGTGAAAGGTGTCGGTCAGTTCCTCTCTCCTACCAGCAGGAGTTGCTGTCAACAGAACGAGGTGCATTGGAAGCCTTGTTAAAGCAGAGCGTTTATGACAGTGTGCGTGTGGAAAGCAGAAGCGTCTGGTGCCTTGTAGGAGGTGCTGTTGTGGGGTTGCCTGAGACATTTCAAGGCTGAGAGAGCAGAGTGGGTTGCTGGGAGGGATCTGTCTTGTTTAAAGGAAGGGGAGATCTGGCTTTCTGGGAACGCTCGCAGTTTTTTCCTCGCTAATCTCCAAATATAAAAACACTCCAGTATTTTTCCATCCCTGTTACCCCGTTATCTGTCTGTGCAAAATGCTGGCAGCTCCAGTTCACTTGTGAAAAGTCGAGGCTGGCGACCGGGCGGACGGCACGGTGATCTGTCGCTCCAAAAAGGGAGCGATAAAGGAGACGCAGCTCCTGATTCCTGCTCCGTCTCTGAAGTGAATTCCACGTGGGGGAGAGAAAGGAGACGGCCAGCGCCATCAATTAGCCTCGGTGTTTCCTAATGGGACCCTGATTTATCTTCTGCCTACTGTCTGAACTAATTGAGTTCATTCCACTGGGTGATTCATGCCATGGAAATGGGTTCCAGAGAAAATGGGACCTCAAGCCACTTCAGCAAATCCCCAGGTTTATTAGCCAGGGAGCCTTAATGCTTTTAAAACCAGAAGACTTTCAAAAGGGCACATTCGACCCGGAATCAATCAGTCACTGACAGTGGCCACGGCTCAGGTTTCAACCAAGCTGCGGGGCCTTGGAGAAAGCAGCAGCTGGGAAAGCTGTGGCCTTGAAGGCAACAGGAAGGGTTGAACGAGGGTGTTAGAAATGGGTGCCTTTGAGATGGTGACCCGCAAATAATGAGAACGCCTGGGAGACGTGGGGCGAGATTTTCTAAGAGTTTAGGGGCAGACTTCCAAGGGCTTGGCACCGACAATTTGAGCTGGATTTCGAGAACGCCCCTTCCCTATAGCAGCTCCCCGTGGGATACCAATAGCGAGATTTTCCGAAATTGCTCAGCTCCCACCGTGCACCCGAGCGCGCTCGGAAATCAGGCCCTCAGTGAGTAGGCTGGAACTGAATCCTGAAATGAAGGCAGCTGGATTCTCCATGGTCCTGCACCATTCTGCCAAGATGGTCTAAAATGCTGCCATTGTGATTTTGAAGAACAATGAACAAAGTACGACTGGCTGCAATTTTTTTCATGAATGCTTTTTTTTTTTTTTGCCATGGAGCATCCAAACACCC
>NW_020664544.1:6318362-6340915 GCF_002925995.2 Terrapene triunguis
AGAAGGTTAAGGGGCAATTTGATTACAGTCTGTAAGAACCTACCTGAGGAACAACTATTTAATAATGGGCTCTTCAATCTAGCAGAGAAAGGTATTACATGATCTAACGGCTGGAAGATGTAGACACATTTAGACGGGAAATAAGGTATAGATTTTTAACTGTGTGGGTAATTAATCACTGGAACAATTTACTAAGGGTGGTGGCAGATTCTCCGTCACTGACAATTTTTAAATCAAGCTTGGGTGCTTTTCTAACAGGAAAGTTCTATGGCTTGAGTTATTCAAAAGGAAGTTCTATGGCTTGAGTTATTCAGGAGGTCAGAGCAGATGATCACATTGGGCCTTTCTGGTCTTGGAATCTATGACTCTGTGTTCCCCAAAGGCAAGACAAGTCAGGGCAGGAGAAAGACGGGGATAGCTCAGTGGTTTGAGCAGTGGCCTGCTAAACCCAGGGTTGTGAGTTCAATCCTTGAGGGGGCCATTTGGAGCAAAAATCTGTCTGGGGATTGGTCCTGCTTTGAGCAGGGGGTTGGACTAGATACCTCCTGAGGTCCCTTTCATCCCTGATGTTCTATGAAGCCCATGCTTGGATGGCTCAGGAGGTGAGGGCCAGATTTGCCCTTTTTTTCAGGTAGAACAAGGAGAATGCCAATGCCTGGTGGTCCCTGCTACACACTCGCTAGTTGCAGTCACCTGCCGTTACATCTCCCCCTAAAAAGAGGTCTTGGCACGCCTGAAATACTGTTGCCACAAAAAGAGAATGCGGAAAACAAAGGGACAAATTGCCCTCACAGTCACACCAGGGTAAATCCAGAGTACTCCACTGAAATCAATCGTTACACCAGACTTAAACCATCGTACGTGAAACCCAAACCCGGACGTTTTTATTAACACAAAACTCAGTGGGAGTAAACAGTCGGTGAAGACTTCTGGATTTGGCCCTGAGAACAACATTGGGTCCAAAACCTCCCTCAGAAGTTCATGGGATCTTTAGAAGAAAATGCTACCGAGTTCTGGGTGGAGAAATAACCCTACAGGGTACCTTCCTCTCCAACGCCCCATCTCTGACCCAGGCCAGCATAACTTCTGTAAGGTTCTCTAGAGATAAAGAGATCGTGGGCTCTTCTCTTAGTCCCAGTGATTGCTGGTGTGAAATGGCATCTCCCCCACCCAACTTCCCAGGCTTCTCTCTTTACCCTCATGAGGCCTCCTCTTTGGCCTGAACCTGTTGGGCGGAAGACCCAGCCTTCTGCGCCACTGATGCATGGAAAAGGAGACAAAGGGAAGAGGATGCTGCAGAAAGCAATTGCCATGGAGATGGTACCTCTGAGGGGCAAGTAGGCCTTGTTTGCTATCTTGCTTTGCTTGCCTTCTTATGTATCCCTCTTCATATCTTTTTGGGAGCTGAATTCATTGGTGCTGCCAGATCTGGAATCCCGGGGCTCCGGTAACCAAATCTTCCCCGTCTGGCATAGCGGAGCTCTGCTGGCTGGTGTTAAATAGATGTAGCAGGGCAAGGGCAGAGGGCCTCAATGTCTTGATAGGAAACCCGTTGCCTTGATTAAAGCTTAGAGCCAGCCACACCGAGCCCGTCAGAGGGGAGTGGATTTGACAAATGGGGCACGTGGGAAGGAGAGAACGGAGTGGGAGGAGGCAAGGAAGGGAAATGCAGGCAGACAGCTCCGCAAAGAACAGTGCCCTCTGATGAAAGGAGGGGAAGGGGGCTGGAGCACCAGAGCGGGGAAAAGGAAATAAAGGCAGACAGCCTGCGAATGGGCTGATTAAAGGGGAGAGTTTGGAGCCGACCCTAGTGCCCCCACAAGGATTGATACCTATGGCAAGATAACCATCAGCAGGTTTGAGGGTTGGAAGACCCAAAGTGAACACACTTGCCGTGTCCCATACACAGAGGGGCTCCCGGGCCAAGCCGCACAATCACACACAATGCATGTTTGCACTAGCACCTACATGGCCACATATACAGCCATAACCAGTTGCAAGAAGGTGGATGAGCACACGCAAACACACAGCCACATACACAGGCATCCTCAGGCCTACGAGGACAGTCACACACGGTGGCTGGGATTTTCAAAGAAACCTAAAAGAATTCAGGGGAAGTTGGGTGCCTAATTCCCTTGGGCTCGTTTGAAAATTCCAGCTAGAGCTGGTTGGAAAATTGTTGTTGAACCATTTTTTTTCAATGAAAAAGGCTGTTTTAACCAAAATGAAAATGTTTAGAAAGTGTTGCTTGCGAGTGGAATTTTGTTCTGGAAACACCTCCCTTCCCCCGCACACAAAGGGTTTCAATAATGTTGGCATGGCCCATTTTCGGAATGGCATGTTTCGATTTTTCGCGATGAAATGATGGTGTGACATGAATGTCTTTGTTTATAGGTCTAGCTAAACGGTTTTCAAAGGGTGGAAATCGGAACGAACTGTTTCGATCGGCCCCAAATGAATTCTTTTCAGCATTTTGTGTCGTGGGAAATTTCGAAATGTTTGGGTTTCCATTTCGGAACAGAAAAAAAAAAATCAAAATCGCAGAATCCCCCTCCCACACTCCCCCCGCCTCCACCCCGGGCATGCCGTCACAAATGCATAGGTGTGCACATGCATACAACGAGAGGCGGATTATGGATTTCTGGGCCCTGGGCCAAAGCAAGGGGGGCCCCTCCCCACCCCTTCCACCTGCACTCCCCCCATTCTTCCACGCTCCTGCCGGGGAAATGGGGTCAGGGTGCAGGGACTTGCTCCGCCCCTCCGCCCAGCACTCCTGGCGGAGTCGGGGTGTGGGTGCTTTCCTGGTTCCCTGGCAGGAATGCCAGACAGGTGGAGTGGAGCAAGCCCCCACCACACTCCCTAGCAGGAATGCCAGGCGGCGCAGGGAAAGGGGCAAGTCCCCGCACCCCGACCCCATTCCCCGGCAGAGCACTGGGCGGGCGGAGTGGGGTGGATGTCCCTGTGCCTAGGAGCCAGACATGTCAGCCGCTTTAGGGAGCTGCAGAGAGCCAGGGCAGGCAGGGAGCCTGCCTTAGCCCCACGGTGCTACTGACCAGACTTTTAGTGGCCCGGTCAGCGGTGCTCACCAGAGCTGCCAGGGTCCCTTCTTGACCGGGTGTTCTGGTCGAAAACCCTAGGCGCATAACAGTCTCGTCTCCTGTGAGCTGTCACACGTGGGTCTCATTTCGGTTGTTGGGGCTGGTGTGGGGGAGCTGGGTGGGGTTGATGGAGCAGAGGGCCTGCAGGGTGGTGCAGGGCAGCCTGGAGAAGAGGAATGCATGGGACGTGCAGGGAAATAGGGGAACACAAGGAAACATAGGGGAGCCTGGGGGATTGTTGGGGAGCACAAGGGAACGGGAGTGGCGGAAGCACCCTAAAAGTGGGGGTACCACAGGCACCCAAACTGTGGCCTCGCCCCCCCCCCCACACTGCCCCTTCCCCCCGAGGTCCCACCTCCACGCTGCCCCTTCCCCCGAGTCCCTGCCCCCATACAGCCTCTTCCCCCAATACCCTGCCCCCTCTTGCTCCTCTCTGTCCCCTCCCCCATCACTCGCCTTTATGGCCAATAAAATGGGGGGGGGGCTATGGCCCTCTGACCCCCCCTGTTCTAGTGCCCCTGCAAGGGAACACGGAAGAGTGCCGGAAGCTGGGTGTCACAGGGCGCCTGGTCCCTTAAAGAGGGAGTGGGGTCCAGTGCTCCTGTGACTCATCAGCTGCCTCCCAGTTGGACTTAAGAGAGGGCACCTGGGCCATATAAACAAGACCAACTGGGATAGTGGCGAGTCAGTTAGGACAGGGGTGGGGGAGAGGTGCCCGAGGAGCAAAAGGAGAGACCCCGGGAGAAACAGGAGCTGCGGGGGGGGGAGCTGGTACAGAGAGCACTGGGGAAGGAGAATAGGTGATGACCATTGTTGGGGAGGACTGGCCCAAACCCCCTGCCGAGTTACAGGAGCGCTTGTGCAGAGCCCCTTGGGGACAAGGGGAAGAACCGGCCTGGCTAAGGGAAACTGAGTCGATGTTGGAGGGCGGCTCCCGGGAGCAGGGGTAGGACTCCCCAGGCAGGGACACCTGGGTCGGTTGGACCCTGCAGAGAGTTCTCTCATGGGAGATTTGACTTAGGGCTGCTGGCGAAGTGTCAGGGGAAAGAAGCGAATCTGGGAACTTTCAGGCAGGAGTTCTGGGACACGGGCAAAAAAGCCTGTGAACAGACTGGGTCTCGGGAGGGGGAGCTGGCCAGGAAGTCGCAGGCTGGGGGTGCGGAGCATGAGGAAGGCAGGGTCGCACAGGCAGTTCTGGGGAGCCTGGGGAAAGCAGGGGGATAAGTAAGCAAAGGGCGTGCTGCGAAGGGCTGGGAGGGAGAGGAGGCTGGGGGGACCACAGACAGGGCACAGGGAGATAGGGAATCCATTTCATTTATTGAGCTGTTCTCTTGTCTCTCCACAGGAATAAAGGAAGATCCCTTTTCCAACCCACACCTCTGTTCTCTGCGGGCCGGCAGCAGCTGAATGGACGTTGCATGGGGGAGACCTACAGAGGAACCACCCCCGTTAAAGTGGCCTTTTCACCCAGAAGTAGAGAGCAGGCCATGCACATGAGCACTGCTCTTGGGGACCCCTAAACCTGAGATAGTTTGGCCATTGGATGCCCATAATCCAAGGGTTGTTAACCTGCAAGGGCGGAAGAGGTGCAACCATCTTCCCTTTCTTCGTAACAGGAAATGGCTGAGAACCATCTGCGTCCCAATGTGACAATATCCTGCCTCCGTAGGAAGTGTCTTGCTGCCAGATACACTGGCCACGGAGCAGGAGCCTTTCGAAGCAGCCCCCCGATTGTCAAGGGAACCGCTCTCCGTGTTAGTCTCATTCCAGGGTCGCCTGGGGCCGGGTAGCAATAAGCCAAGTCCAATGATACAGCAAGAGGAAGACAGAGAGTGCGTCTCTAAACGGCCGTCTCCTCTCTGATTGTTGTCTCCCAGGGCTGGAAATGATGGCTTTAAACTCAAAGGCACCATCTTTTTTTTGGTTCAAACCTAGTGAGATAATTAAATATTTAGAGGATGAGCTAATTTGAAAATGGTTGCCTTCTGCTGAAAAGCACTCAGCCATCAGATGGGATATTAAATCCCTCGGCTCTGGCTCTGTTTTGTCATCAGAAATGTTTTAAGCTTCTAATAAGGCAGTAATATGATAAACTTTATTACAAAACTTAATTGCGGGGAGAAAATTGCAGCGTCACATGTGCTACGGCGCAGGACACTTTTTCAAACTTCCTGACACAAGACATTAACAAGGCAGCAGCGGGGAGGGAGGGGAAAAGACATACATATGGGAAAGTGGGGAGGGAGCCAGCCAATGATTTATCTAACGGCCAGGGCATTGCTTTCACATCTCATTGGAAAAATCTTTCTTGATTTTTGAGTTGGGTCCAAATGAAAATCCTGGATCCAGACACCTCTGTTCTTCAAGGGGGGTTGAAATCCAAAGCTGCATCCAAATTGGCCTCCCTGTTCCACCGACGCTAGTGGCAAAAGCCACGTGGCTCACAGTGGGACTGGAATTCAGATCTGAAGACCCTGAATTTAGGTTCCTATGAAATCTGCATCTAAACGGCTTGATTCTTTGCTGCCTTGTTACTATTATGAATTAGTTTATTATAGTAGGACCTAGAAATGCTGCCAGGGCCTCATTGTGGTAGGTGCGGTACGTACACATAATGAAAGACAGTCCTTTCCCCAAAGAAAAACAGCCAAGCTCACAGACCAGAGCTGGGACCAGAACTCCAGTCTTTAGAGCCCAGTGCACTCACCTTATAGGCCACATGGCCTCCTATAGTGCTACCTTGCCCATTGTGTTGTCACTGACACCAGTGCAAAGTCAGAGTGATAGCTATTTGCAAAGGCATAAGCACGGCCACAGGGTCTGAGGCGATGGAGGATCAGACCCGAAGCACCTGTGCTGAATCCATCTCAACGTAATCTGTAAAGCAACTTTCCCACATGTTGTATGAAGGGACTGAGTAATACATAGGCCAAACCGGGGGTGGAAAACCTAGAGCAAAACCATTGGCAATAACGGCAATGTATATATAGGTGGGTGTGCTGGGGCATACAGGCCCCACCCTGGCGAGGAGGGGGTTAATGAAGGCCTGGAGCCCCACCTGGCCCAGCTCTGCTACACCGGCATCAGATGTCAGGTGTGGAGAGGGGAGTAGGCCCAGCTCAGTTTGGGATTGACCAAGCAGGACAGCAGATCTCTGCTTCTCCTTTGGCGAGGGAAGCCAGGTTTCGGCTAAGAGTCAGAGACCACTTACTGCCTGGATGAGCCTCCAGTGCAGGGGATGACCAGTCCCGGGGAGACTACCCACAGAAGACCAGCTTGAAGACCAGCCCTGAGTAGGAAGGCAGGGTCTTGCCAAAGACTCCTCAGATAACCCTGTTTTTGAGTTCAGAGCATTCCTTTCCTTTTGCACCGTAATGCCTTGGCTAATTCAAGCGATCCATAGCCAGGGGGCTAAAGCACCACTGCATTGGACCCTGTGAGAAGCAGCATCTGCCCATCGAAGACCCTGTGAGTGAGTAGGCATCAGGTGCTGTACATTTGTATTGCTTTGAGGTGTATTATGGTCGCGCCTCCACCCCACTCATGGACCAAGGCCCAATTGTGCCAGGTGCTGTACAAACCCAGAGCACAATGATGGTTCCTGCCTTGAAGCGTTTATAATCTAAACCCAACCTTAGCTCTGCTTGGGCCACATTCTGTAAATCAAAAGCATGCAGCACTGGCCTCAGTTCTGCGCCGATCAATGTCAACTCCCATTGACTCCAGGGGAGGCAGACGTCAGCCGGTGCTGAGCACGTGTGAGAATCCCCTCCCCGAAAACCAGAAAGAAGGTCTCTCTCGCAAGGGTGTTTTGCTAGCTGGGGGCCTGGCCCTGCTTCCGTTGAAGTCAGTGGCGGTTTAGCCACTGGCTTCGGTTGGAGCCGAATCAAGGAGGGCGTAAGAGTGAATGAAAGCAGCTCAGGATTGAGCCTGGTGGCTCAGCCACACAACGATGGCAGGTTAAAAACGTGAGTCTGCCGCCCCTTTTTTCCGTGCGCTAGAGGAAGCGGCTGCTCTGTGGGATGGGCCTGAAAGAGCAACACCCCCCATGTGCGGTGGGTATCATAGGGCAGGGCAGGCTATGTCTCCGCTAATCCAGGCCGTGGCCCCACCTATGCTCTGCTCCGAGGCCCCACCCTCGCTCCCCCTCTCCCGTAAGCTGGTGGGGGTCTGCTCTAGCTGGGGGGGCAGACGTAGCCAGTAGCAGCTCGGGCTGGCTAGCAGTCCAGGGGTCAGGCTGGTGCTCGGGCCGGCTGGGGTTCCCCTGGCTGGGGGGGGGGGCCTCGGGGCTCTGGCTGCCAGGGGAGGGCCTTGGGTGAAAAGGGCAGGGCTGGGGGCTAAGCCTCCGCAAAGGGGAGGTTCACCTGCCACCCTTGACACACACCCCCTCCACAAGTTGGGATGTGGATCAGAACTCGGTGTCAGCCGCATGGCCCCTTTCTCCTTCTCGCACATATGGTGCCCTGACCTGGCTGCTTCTCTGAAACGGACAATCCCGCTTTGCTTGCCCCAGATGTCATGGTGCCCCCGTCAGAAATGCTTTGAGGAGGCAGTGAAGGGGGAGCAGAGAGGGAAATAAACCTGATTTAAAGAGCGGGAACCGTGAGGCCAGTGACCCAGCAGAGAGAATGAGTAATGGACGCGGAGTCAGTCATATTAATGAATCTTGCTGTCTGGAGGCTGCTGGGTTGCAGCATTTCTGTCTATGTCCAAGCAGCGGGAGGCAAGCGCTCGGCAATATACAGCTGTCCATGGGAAGATGGTGGCCTGTGATTTAATGAATCTTGTAGTAAACGATTTCAGAGCGGGAGGATGGGAATCTCATTCCAAACTGGAATCTAAGCCATTTCCTGACCGCCACTGAAGAGAATGCAGGAGAGGGTCCGCCTGCTACTAGCTACTCGTACCCGCCCCTCCTCCTGGTAGCAGATGGAGAATCAGTCCTGAGCGGAGTGAAATGTCTGTCTAGAGAGCGGTAAGGATGTGGGATGGTGCAAGGAGGAACAGTTTTCAGAGCAGATGGAGGGAAATACCAGTCAAGTGAAACCAGCTGCCGGGGAAAGTCCAAGGAGGACCAAGCCGGACCCCCTGCTCCCTGCCAAAGGGCTGTTAAGATGTAACAAAGCTCAAGGATCATTTGTAAGGTTATTTCCCCAGGTGTCAGTTGCGATCTGGTCTTTAACGAGGAAAAGACTCAGGGCAGGGAGTCTGCGGGGGCTGATTGGGGTCGTTAAAGCAAAACACTCCACCCGATAAAAGGGTGCAAAGCCCAGAAAAGGAATTAGACGGTGAAGCCCAGGGCTTTAAAGGCAGCTTGTTTGCAGAGGGCTGCTGGTGGGAATGAGAGGTGCTGGATGGTCCTTGGCACCTGGCAGGGTTTGGCCCAAGCAGAGCTAAGGTTGGGCGCGGGAGCTTTTTGGGTTGGGAAGGGAAAGGTGTCGCCTGCCTCCTGAGAAACGCTAGGGTCAACAGATCCATGGGGGCTGGACACAGCACAGCAGATGGAGTCAGAATCCAGAGCCACCACTGGGCCTTTGGCTTAGCACAGAGGACCAGCGAGAGAGAGAATGCACAGAGCAGACCCAAGGCAAAGCCAGGCCGGGGGCAGCCCAGCGGGCAGGGGAAGAAGAGCTGGCTAGGAAGGGTCTGTCTTCGGTGAAGCGTTCACCTGAGTTATTAGCACTTGGGTTGCTCCCCCTCGAGTTAGCCTCGCTCGAGCCAGAGCGGTCCCGCTGCGAGGGAACACTTGAGCTGCTGCTGCGCTCACTCGTGTGCCGTGCTGAGACTTCTGGGAGCGCATCCCATGGTCCTTTGTGCCCAGCGGTGGCTCCAGGCACCAGCGCTCCAAGTATGTGCCTGGGGCGGCAAGCCGCGGAGGGCGCCCTGCTGGTCCCTGCGACGGCGGCAGTCAGGCCGCCTTCAGTGGCTTGCCTGCGAGAGGTCCGCCGGTCTCGCGGATTTGGCAGCAATTCGGCAGCAGTTATGCTGAAGCCGCGGGACCGGCGGACCTCCCGCAGGCATGCCGCCGAATCCGCGGGACCGGGGACCTCCCGCAGGCATGCCGCTGAAGGCAGCCTGCCTGCCGTGCTTGGGGCGGCAAAAAAGCTAGAGCCGCCCCTGTTTGTGCCGCAGCAAGCCAACCCGTTCTAGGACTTCTTTCCCAGTGAATTGTGGGAGAACTTGTCTGTCCTTTCTGGGTGCACAGGGGGGAATTGTGGGAAGGTATTGGAGGACTAGAAGCGCTTGAGTAAAGCTAACCGGCGTCCATGCTGTCAAATGATCATGTTCGGAGCTGACGGGTTGTGCTCATTTGAGTTTTAGCCTATACCCCCTTATGGGCCAGCCAAATGGAGTTAAAAGCACCCCCACTCTCAGGTGGGAAGTTTCTGTTTGTGGACAGGACTCCGGTTAGGAGAGGCAACACTCGAATCACCTTGGCAGTGAAAACAAGCCTGGTAAAGGATACAGTCTGGAAATGGGAGGCTGAACGCACAAATATGCACGGGGGGGATAGCTCAGTGGTTTGAGCATTGGCCTGCTAAACCCAGAGTTGTGAGTTCAACCCTTGACGGGGCCATTTAGGGATCAGGGGCAAAAATCTGTCTGGGGATTGGTCCTGCTTTGAGCAGGGGGTTGGACTAGATGACCTCCTGAGGTCCCTTCCAACCCTGATATTCTCTGATTCTTTCCACTTGGAGCAAAATCCCAGAGAGCTGTTGAGGAGGCTGTGTTGTCTAGTGGTTAGAGCAAAGGACTGGGAACCAAGAGGACTCTGAGTCATTCTTGGGCGCTTTGCTACCAAGGCGATCGGTGCCTTAGAAATATTACAGATGACCTGGAGCAAGCCTCTATGGTTCTGGCCACTAGACAGAGTAAAAGACCATTTGAAGCTGAGGTAGTTTGAAACTGGTTAGGCCACAATGGTGCAAACCCCATTTGACACATGAGGAGAGTTACATTGATGTAGCTTTGCTGGTGCACCTATCCCCCGTGAAGACAGGCCTTTCCCTTTCCCATTAAACATAACCCAAGAACTAGGGGTCACCAATGACATTAAGAGGCAGCAGGCTTAAAACAAACAAACAAACAAAAGGAAGTACTTCTTCACATAAGGCACAGTCAACCTGTGGAACTCCTTGCCAGGGGATGTTGTGAAGGCCAAAACTATATTGGGCTTCAAATAAAAAATAGATAAGTTCATGGAGGATAGGTCCATCAATGGCTGTTAGCCTAGATGGCCAGAGATGCAATCCATGCTCTGGGTGTCCCTAGCCTCTGATTGCCAGAAGATGGATGACAGGGGATGGATCACTTGATGATTGCCTCTTCTGTTCACTGCCTCTGGGGCAGCTGGCACTGGCCATTGTTGGAAGACAGGACACTGGGCTAGATGGACCATTGGTCTGACCCAGTATGGCCGCTCTTGTGCTCTTATGTTCTTATTAGATGGTAGAGACCAGTGCTGGTCCCTGTGCTGGGTGGAAACCCCCCCTCTCCATCCTACCTGAAGATACTTCAGAGACAAAAGAGAACAGCATAGTAGAGAAGCAAGCAACACCTTGATCCCCAAACTGAAGGGACAATCATGATTTAGAGCAAGTAACTCCAGAATAATTAATTCTACCCTGCCTTTCATCACAAGCTCTCTAAGCACTTTGCAAACATGCATTCAGACTCCCAAGGGACAAGGCTAGTATTATCCCCACTTTACAGAGGGGGAAACCATGACGCGGAGAAGTTAGCAGCCAAAATGTCAAAAGTGGCCACTGATTTGTGGTCACAGCTTGAAACGCTTTCGGTCTGGCTTGCAGAGGCGCTGCCTCCCTCGGCTTCCAGTTTGAGATGTGCTTGGCACACCTGAAAATCAGACCTCAAGGCACCTCCCATCGGGCGGGAAACTGAGGCCACCAAAATCAGAGGTCACTATTGAAAAATGTAGCTGTGACTTGCTTTGCTCGTGACTTTGGGCCAAGAGCAGAACCCAGGAGTCCTGAGTCCATGTCCAGAGCCTGCCTTTTTCCTTCGTATCTAGGCAACAAAGGACCTGAAGTTCATTTCCTTCCACCAGCAGAATTCCTGGTCTATCAACAACATAACTGAATCAATTAGTTCCCAAAACCGGGGCCGGTGAGAAGAGAGCCTGCCATGCCCTTGGCATGTGGAATCGATCAATACCTTAAATAGAAAAATATTGATAATGCAATCTCCAAGCTGCTGCAGCAGACATATTTATGCCCCTAATTATACACACCATAAGGAGCGTCCCCTGAATTTAGTATGTTGTTTTTGATTTTGTAAACTCCTGTTGCTCGGGGAGGGGGAAAAAACTCATGTTCTATTTTTATGTCTCTCCATTTTACCATTGTTCTATCCCGTTCGTGAATCATCTTTCTTGGACAGATGGGTCCTAGCAGACCCCATCCTTGCTCCTTATAAGGAACTGAAGATTCATTTCATGCACTAAATGACTGCCCCTCCCCCCGGCTATACTTTAGCAATGGATCTTCGTGAAAGGATGATTTATATGAAACAAAGGGAAGACGGGAAGCCCTGAACTTAAGAGATTAACAAGTGAAAAGGGGGGAAGCATTAGGAGAAATGATAGGGCTGTCTAATGAGAACCTAAACTGGACACTCTGACATTGATGGAAATCAGAGTTTTGTTAGTTAAGAGAACGCCAGACCCCATTTACCTCCCCAAAATGATGGGCATGGAGTACAAATTGATCTCGCTCTTGTTATTCATCCCATGATAGGTACCAGTGTTACTGAAGTCCTACAGTTATCCCCAGAGAAGCAGCGAGACATCCCAAGATCCGGCATGTGGTCCCACCTCTGCATCTCAACCTTGATCTGCAGAGACCACCTCTAGGGATGGGAGAGGATTCCGGTCTGCCTCTGCCTTATTCGTGCAAATCCAGCAGTGTATAGGTGCTGGAATCCGGGCTGGTCCCCGATGCAGGGGGAGGTTTCCCCAGGCAGCATAACCTCCCCACACAACCCTCCCCTTTGTAAATGCAGCGTGGAACCAGGGGCAGCAAGAGGCATGTCAGAGGTGGGAAGGGGTGTGTCTGGAGTGCTAAACTCTGGTTATTCTGTGTTGCTGGACAGCTCCATTGGGAACCATTGGAGGCAGCGTAAATTAGACCAGCTCTTTATAACAGCCAGACAGTCCCTAGCCAAGCCCAGAATCTGCTTAACTTTAAGCACATGCTTAAGTCCCGTTGACTTCAACATGTGTAATTTATCAGGGCCTATATGTCATTATAAATTCCTTGAGCAATTCAGACTGTTCTGTACTTACAGTATGCAGTATAGTTGTAGCTATGTCAGTCCCAGGATATTAGAGACAATGCGGGTGAGGTAATATCTTTTATTGGACCAACTTCTGTTGGCAAGCGAGACAAGAACAAAATAGATCAATCTAAAACATCAGGCAAAAAACCCTCACAGGTTGTGACTTCAGATTGCAAATACTTCTGCTGCATAAATTGGAATGCTGCCGCTTTTAGGATTTCTTGTGTAAAAAGAGAAAACAAATAGGAGTTTTATTTTATTTTTTTGCAAATTGTCACATCATAAACCACATTTCCATGAATCGTTCTGGTGCCACGTTCTGATTTTTGTTGGTAGTTTATAGAAAACCAATATTTCTAAAACCTGCAATTTTTTTTGACATCTGCATGGTCTTTATTGGAGCTAGATGAAACACTTCATGCGGAATGTTTTCCTTCTGGAAAATATGGATTTGTTAAAACCAAAGTTTTTGTGGGGGGGAAATGATTCTCCTACCCCCCTCCCCCATGATGTATGCAGTGTTCCCAGGATATGAGACATGGTGGGTGAGGTAATATCTTTGTATTGGACCAGCTTCTGTTGGTGAAAGAGACAAGTTTAAACTGGTCCAATAAAAGATATTACCTCACCCCCTTGTCTCTCTATATTTCCCACATGAAATTTCAAAACTGAAAGTTTTCACTTGTAATTTACTTCACGTGTTGTTTCTTTTTGGTTTAAATAGGCCAAAGCAAAAGAATGATTTTAAACTAAGTGGATTTGGATCAAAATTGTTTCTTGAGTCAGGTTGAAACTTCCTCTGGGAAGCCAAATTTTGAACAACAACTTTTCATGGGGATAAAAACTGGATTTCCAACTAGCTGTTGTCTCCATCACTGATACATTTAAAGAAATGACTGGGTGTAGACAGATACCAAAACAAAGTAGCAGACCAGCATAATTTAGTATGCATTTCTGAAAATGGATGAACATTCATCCAAAAGCATCAAAAATGAAATGTCTTTCAACTCCTGTAAGTCGCAATAAAACTGGGTTTCTGTTTTGTTTTTGTTTTTTAAATTGGAACAGTTTACAATTTGTTTTTTCAAATATATTCAGTTTAAATAAACAAAGCAGAAATCCTGTTTTTTACAATATAATTTGAAAATCAAGCATTTTAATGGAGTTATCTGATACCATTGTACTGTCTCTGGGAGCAGAATTTCATAGCTTCATACTTATTCTTTGTATTTAGTCAGTACCCAGGGACACCAGTCTTGCACCAGAACCTCAGTGTGCCAGGCACTGTACAAATTCACACTCCCTCCTTCAAAGATTCAGAATTTCAAAGTCAGAAAGAACTAGTGCCTAATGCAGGCCAGAGGCAAATGCTTTAATTTCTTTTCTCTTGTTAGCCTAACAGCCCAACAAGGCAGGGGCTTGACCCCAGGACCTTTAACACCAAAGAGTAGCTTGCTACCACTTGGGCTAAACCAATGAGTCTAAAGATGATGACTAATTTGGGGTACCTCAATGACTGGGGGCCCATTTGAGACACCTCAGCCTGATTTTTTTTCCAGAGTTTTCCATGACTTAGAAGCACAAATCCCATTGACCTGTCTTCTGAAGTCATATATGCCCAGATCCTCAAAGGCTTTTAGGTACCTAACTCCCATTGGTTTCAATAGGGAAGGAGGGCTAGACACCTGTCCCTTTATAGGTTCTGGGCCGAGGTGCTTTTGGAGATCCAGAGTGTCTAAATGGGAGCTGAATTCTTCTGTCTATAAATGGTCTCACTCTCCATTTTACATGTACAATCTCAATGAAGATGGAAGTGAACCTGATGCCAAGCAACCTGATTTCATTTCAGCCCCAGCTGTGCATACTCTAGGTAGCAGTGTTATCTTTTTCCGTGTGTGTGTATATGTATTATTTATTCATCATTATTTACAACTTACTGTAATGTGTTACCGTCTTTGGCGGGCCTGTAATTACCTATTGCTTTTGAGTAAAATCAATAAAAAGTTTGAAGGCAGGAATTCACACCGTGTTTAACGCTAGCTATTTCTGGGGGGGGGGCTCTGAGTTCACATGGCACTCGTGCGTGGTGGGAGGAAAGTAGACCAGTGTTTTACCCCTTGTTGGTGTCTGGAGCTGGCTTGGATAAAAACTAAATTCAGAGAGAAAGACCACTCTGATGAAAACTCGCGCCAGGCACGCCGTGCACTTAGGCTCCATCCTTGAGAAATACATAATAGAGCACTTTGTACATACAAAGCCCTAACTAATTCACCCTTCGAATACGTAGGTATCTGTGGGCTTTTCTACACGGGGAGTATTCCTGAATAGCTATTCCAGAATAAGGGGCTGGCCATAAATTCTGTAACGCTTTAAGGGGTGGATGGATGGGTCTTTAATTCTGGGTGTCTGTTTCAGTGTTGCAAGGGGGTGGATCAGTCTTGAAAATCACCAAAAAAAAGTAATGTAATTTATGGACAGACCCTAACTCCCTATGAAGATGCTTTTTTCCAGAATAAGAGACCCTTATTCCGAATTAGTTTACCTAATATTCTATACAACACCATGGACGAGTTGTTGTTGGGGGGGCCTAAATTTTGCTCTGAATTACACTGAAAGCAATGGGATCATGCCAGATTTGAGTGGAACTGTCAGCAGGATAAAACCCAGCATCTGGCTGTCTTGCATGCACACAAATGTAGCCACGATTTCCTGATGTGCATCTCTCTACCCATCCATTCTTCTGCCGTCTTTCTCCTCCCCTTTCTTACTGCTGTTTCATTCTTTCTCTGAACCCTGCCCTCTTATCCCCTCCCTGATGGATAAGTGCTGACTCAGTAGCTGATGAATTCAAAATGTGATGAGCCCCATACACACATCTTCCTGCTGCAGCACAGGGGGGCCCTGCAGCTGGCTTGCCACAGCGGGGCTGAGTTCAGCCCCTGACATCTTTCCTTGAAGCAGGCAGAATCTCTCTCTCTCTGCGAGCTTCTCCCCCCAGGAAAGCTGGCTAGAAATGACACATGGCTCATGTAAGATGAAGGAAGGGCTTCCCCTCCTCTTAGATCAACACACGCAGAGACACAGACAGCCTAGCTGGCTCGCTAGCCGCACAGCTGAGCTGCTCCGATTAGTGGCGTCTGTCACTAGGAAGTGTTTTATTCTTGACTGGTAAAGGAATGTCCCAACTAGGGTGACCAGATGTCCTGATTTTATAGGGACAGTCCCGATTTTTGGGTCTTTTTCTTATATAGCCTCCTATTACCCCCCACCCCCTGTCCCGATTTTTCACACTTGCTGGCTGGTCACCCTAGGACTCCCAACCCTGCTGTGAATGGGCCCAACTCAGCTCCCCTGAGCCAAACTCCCTCCTGAGGTTCAGGGTGTTACAAATCTGGGCCTGAATTTTGCCGCTTGAACCCCTGACTAATTTATATGGGACCAGCAACATCCACCTCCCATAAAACTGTGGATCGGGGTTCAGCACCTCCTGCCTGGGTTTTAGTCCTGTGGTGTCCCTAGAGCTAATTATTTAGATGTAAATGCCCATATATAAAGTTCTGGTGGATCAACAATCACTTAGACCTGCAGTCCCATAAGGATGACTACCCAGTAGTATAAGAAAATCACAGGCAGGGACTAATGAGCTCAGCCAATCAATAAATCAAAGCAACAGCAAAGCCCCTTTTGCCCTCAACTCCTTAGCAATGTCCTGCTAAAACCCGAGCAGATGGTTTTTTGCAGTATGCCCGGAAGGCCATCAGCTTGGCAGCTATTTCAGACCAAGGGTATGGACCATGTTCGAGTCCCTCCCTCTCCAGCTTCCTCTCTCCAGTGCTTCTGATGAGCTATCATGGGTGCTGGAGGGATCCAGAATGGGGGGGACACTACCGAACCCCTGAGAGATGAGGCTTGAGCAGATGGCTGGAGCATTTTAGCGGTGGCCTTTGAAGATGCACCTCAGACCTGGGGAGAGCCGCATCTCTCTCATCTATCTGCTTCCCTGCCCCCACAGTCGTCTCCATACGGGTTCCTTCCTGCCCCATTCCTGACTGCCCCAGCCCAAGGGAGGGTCAGGAACAGGCAGTGAAGCTGGGGGTTCCGGGCACAGGAGGAGGGTAGTGGTGGGGGCAGGGCAGGGCAGGGCTCACTCCAATGACTAGAAACCCTCCCTCTTTTTCAGAGGCCTCATCTCCTTGGAGACCAGATATGCTGGATCCTAAACCTTCCCCCTTGGTCGGAGTCCCCTGGGCTCCCGTAGGACCCCAGGAAGTCAGCCAGGACCTGGGTGTTAACCCTTGGATGTCAGTCTCTTAAAGATCAAAGCCCTGAGGTTCCTTGGGGTCCAGACCCTCATCTCCCCCCCCCCCCCCGAGTCATTAGCTTCTGACCCCTCCAGCCATTAGCTTCCATTGAGTGGTGCCCCTTGGCCTGTACGAGGAGCTTTGTCGTGACACAGAGCCAGGAAGGGCTGCCACCCCTGTGCGACAGCAAAACATGTTATTCAGCAGCCCTAGCTAACGCAGTCATCAAAGGCGCCGAAGAAGGTTACAGTGGGAGCAGAAGTTTTAACTTACTTTAGCTGTCTCCCAGCCCAACTGCAGCTACAACCCATCTGACCGGGTGTCTCTGTCTGCCTGACTCTGCTTTACACCACTATTATATATCCCCCCCCCTGCCCCCAGGCCAATTGCTCCATCAGTGTCAGGCTGTTCGCTGAGGGCTGAGCAGAGCGCTGTACATGGGCCTAGGAAGAAGCATCGGGCTTTCGAGTATTGATTACCCCTGGAGGGTAGAGCGTATGGGGGTTGAGGAGATCACAAATCTAACTGAAAGGGGCTCCTGCTTTCTGTCGAGTTCTGAGGATCAGTCCCACAGCCTGTGAGCCGGGGCAGTCAATGCCTGAGAGGGTGGGTTATTCGAGCCCAGAACCCTGGAGAGAAAAGTGTTAGCCCAAGGGTAATGGAGACAAGAGGCCCAGTCCTCCACTCGCTCACCCCAATGTAATTCCCTTCACTCCTGATTTGCATGGGCGTGAGGGCCGAATCAGGCCCAGGGGGTTTAGTTCCAGAACCCCTGACGTTGAGGGGTTTCCCTATGATTTCCATTGTAATGCGGTCCAGACCCAGAGCTCCTTGCAATGGCTTCTACAGTGCCTACGGCTGGGTCCCTCAGATTTGAAGGTCAGATTCAGAGGGGATGCGTCGATTACAGCTGGGGAAGTGGAAGCTGGGAGGAGGTGGGAGTTAAGGGGAGGAAAGATAATTTAACTGACACCTTCCTGTCAGCTTCTTTCCCTGATGTGTTGCTCATTTCCAGCCCTGGAACGTGTAAGTTACACCAGCTTAGGTGCCTCCAGACCCACCTTGCACATCACCTCTGAATGGGGGCCTCTGAGGATGCGGGGTTGTTTCAGGATCCATGACACCTGGAGTCGATTTGTAAACTCCCAGGAGTTTGGAATGCATTCCCAGGGAGCAGCAAGGGACTGATATATTACTAGAGGCAGTGTGAATTTGGTTGAAGTGGGAAGCACAAGATTAGTCGTCTCCTTGTTCCGGATCTCCCGCATTGTATCCACACCCCTCTGCCCTACAACCAGACAGATCTCCCCATTGCAATCTCTGCATTAGCAAAAGAAAAGCTTGGTTTATCACCCCTGCTTCCAGCTCCAATGGTTTGCTCCTTGAGTGGGCACTGGGCTCACGTCTCAAAGACCAGCTCTGCCAAGCAGATACTCAACTGAGGACCCTGCTCCCAAGCTTCACCCCGGACAGACAATTGAGCGGAGCCAGCAAACCAAACTTCAGACCCTGCCCTGTGGTGGGAGGCACTTGTGATGCTACGTCTGGCTGATGAAGAACAAACCGTATCCTTTGTTGAAGTTTATTTGACTTGAGCGAAAGGGGACTTTCCTAAAGATCCTTTGTAGCTGCTCATCAGAGCAGACCGAGCTGCCCAGAAGAATACAGCCGCCCCAGTCATGCTGTTTGACCCCATCTGCTTTGGCAGGTCGATAGCTCGCGTTTTGTGAGAGGAAACGCAGCCTGAACCAATCAATATGAGAAAGTCCTTACTCCAGCAGCAGCATGAAGGCTAGCAATGGCAGGGAGGCAGCCCAAAGCTGTCTGCGGGGACGGACCACCTCTTCGGCCTGGTCTACACTAGGACTTTAATTCGGATTTAGCTGCCTTAATCCGAATTAACCCTTCACCCGTCCACACTACAGAGCCAGTTAATTCGAATTAAAGGGCCCTTTAAATCGATTTCTGTACTCCACCTCGACGAACGGAGTAGAGCCTAAATCGATTTTGTTAATTCGAATTAGGGTTAGTGTGGACGCACACCACCGAATTACTGTGTTTAAGTTAATGGGGTAGTGTGGCCGCACACCACCGAATTAATGTGGTTTAAAACCGAATTAAGGTGCTTAGTGTGGCCGCGCACAATCGAATTTATACAACCTGTTTCCCAAATTCGAATTATCTAAATTCGGATTAATCCTGTAGTGTAGACATACCCTTCTTTTACAGTTAAGGAGAGGTATTTAACGTATGGGCGAATGCCCAGTCGCTCTTAGCAAGGTGAAGCCAGTCACGCTGCATATTGCAGCCAGTGCTACGGTCATCATCTGAAAAACACACCTGCGCAGTCGTGCTACTGCCTTCAGTGGTGGGCCAGGAAGATAGATTCAACTGGAGGCAGTTCAAAGGAGAGCGTCAAAAAACAATCGGGGAGCTGCAGGGCTTGATTTGCGAGGAAAGATCAAAAGAATTTAAAGATCTTGGCTCAGCAACTGTTCTGCAGGAACCTGGTTTCCGCCTGCAAATATCGGAAGGGGGCGGAATGCATTAGGGTGGGATTAACGAGGAGCGATGGGGTGTGCGATTGGTAGGAAACCAGCGAAGGACAATAACTCGCAAGTGATGGGATGTCTTTTAGGAGTGGGATATCTGCCTGCTGATGCCATGGGGCGGCGAAACAGCCTCCTGGAGAGACTGAAAACGAAACGGGGCAATGGACTGGAGACTAGATGGAGGAGGGGGAAACTCCTGCACCAGCTGGGGGTGGACCTGGGATGCCCAACAGGTCTTTGCCGTCTTTAATTTCTATAGGCCACCTCCTCTTGTTCTCACTCAGGCAAAAATCCCACAGACCTCACCTACGTTTGGCCTTCTTGGATGCTGCCAGGCTGTGCGTTGGGGCTGGAGAGCAGGACGGTATCTTAATTGAGGTCATTCTCCTCCTTGGGCTTGGTTTTTCATTCAGCCATTGACAGCGAACGCCAGAGAGGGGCCAGATCCTTAACTCTGCTCTCCTAGGCCAAAATCCCATTGTCTCCCAGTAAGGACTGGGGAGGATCGGGCACATCGGTTGGGGGTGCAGAAAGGAAGTCACAACGTTCCCCTCCCCCCCCCCTGCCCCCACAACACACCCCCTTGAGTTTCATCCTAATTCTCCACTTTACATTAGGGATCAGTCTCCCCATGCCTTGCCCTGCCAGCTGGAGCCATCTGACTTAGAGAGCTCCTTGTCCCGTGGGGCTAGAGGACATTTTGGGAGGGGACAGGAACACCCAGTGTGTGCTGGGTAATGCTCAAACTGACATCCGTTACCAAAGCCACAATGAAGGCCGGTAATGGTGTGATGAGCACCACAGAGAGCATTCGGCCAATGTCATGCTCCGCTGAGTCGTGCTAGATGTCAGCTCCCCGCTCGGAGGCGTAAGGTCGCTGCTGAGATGGAGGAGAAGCAGCATTTTCAACTGCCTCCTTTCACAAGTGCACAATTAGCTAGTCAGGGGAGGAAGCAAGACAGGGTTTTCTTTTGATAAACTCAAACTCCGAGGCAGAAGAGAAGAGCGCCCAGCCAGCATGAGGCTGCAGAAACCAGGTCTGGGCAAAGATGGGGGAACTTGCTGCGAATCAAGGAATCCACTCACCTCTTTCTTTCTTATTATGTGTATTATAGCAGCACCTACTGACCCCAACTGAATTCAAGGCACCTGTGTGCTAGGGGCTGTACAAACCCATAGCAGCAGACAGCCTCTGCTCCAAACAGCTGGCAATCCAAATAGACAAAGGGAGTGTTATATTGCTCCTGCTTTACAAGTGGGGAAACTGAGGCAGCAGACCCTCGGAAATGAGCCCAGATCTTCTGAGCCCCAGAGCGGTGTGGTAGCCCCAAGACCATCCTTCCTCGCTTGCAGTGAGGGACAAGGGGAATTTTACCTTAATAATAACGGCACAACAGTGTTCTCCAGTAATGGCCCCAAACAGTGTAGTTACAATGTTTAATTAATACAGTACACTACCACAATCTCTCCAGACACTATGGTAGCACTCTGGTGAGACAGGATTCTTCCGATTCTCCCCTGCCGCATGGGCACTGTGACAAAGCCTTCAGGCCCAGCGACCCTAATGCCAGCATCCCTGGCCAGGATAGGGGAATTGCTTGCCCCAGTATAGGGCACTTCTCTGGAAGGAGTTCTTCCTCTGCACCCCTTCCTGCTGCCGATGTATGGACAGGGACTGGAGGGAAAAGGAATGTGCCGGGCTGGCAGTCCCTGGTTGATGTATCAGCCCCTGGGGACCGCTAGCAGCTGCAATCGTTTAGAGCAGCCTTCAAGCTGCTCTGAAATATGCCGCACACCCGCGCTGCACACAGCTGGCCTAGTTTCAGGAGGGGGGAAAAGACACTTCCTTGCTCCCCTCCCCAAACTGTACTGGACACATCTCAGCTGTAATGGAGGGTCTGGCCCAAACCTTTTGGACCATTCTTGTAGAATACCATGCTAGCTTTTAAAGGAGGGACCCTGACGCCTTTGGGACCCTTGCTGCATAACGGCAGTCTCCAGTATTCATTCCCATCTGGGCAGTCCTCTCCATACCTGCAATCTCTGACTGAAAAGAGGACCAGTGGGATGGGCCGGTGAAAGGGGGAATTTAGTCTGCAGGTCGTCTTCCTCTTCAGGCTTTCTCAGGCTGCCTCACCCAGGGGCATCAACCCGATGGTGGCTTCTCGGTGTTACTGTACTACAAATAAAGAATAAAAGAGACAGGAGCAGAGATGGATAGATAGATGGGCGGGGGGGATGGATGGTGGGCTGTGGATGAGATGGATGGGTAGATAGATTTGGGGGGTGGGGGGGTGTATCTCTTAGGTGGATAATACAGAAGGCCACCCCAATGAAACCAGTTTATCGGCGCTGTGGGTAGCACTTCTCCCGGAAACCCAGTCAAGGAACGTGTGCCTCATTCCGCTTTTCCAGGGCCATGAATGGCAGCTGGCGAAAGGGAAGGGCGCTGGAAGTTGCATTCTGGTTCTGTTGCAGTTTTGTGTATTTCCCAGTTAATTGTCTCCCAGGCTCCTTTCCAAAGAGTCTCTGGCTGAGCAGGCAGATGCCAGCTTGTGTGTGTGTGTGTGTGTGTGTGTGTGATACTATTCCTGGGGGTGGAGGGGAAGGGGGGGGGCACAGGGAGGAGGGGCAGCGGCAGTGACTTGGATGTTTGAAAAGCCACCCAGCCAGTGGGAGGGCAGCATCGATCGTTTTAATAAAACAGGGCTGAGCTTCAGGCGCCGAGGCAGGTGCTGTCCCGCAGCCAGCCGGGCTGCGTCCTTCTTCCAACCTGAGCCCGCCGGGGAGGTGAGAGGCTGCTGGGGCTGGGAGAAGCGCCTTCCCCCCCCCCAACCCCGGCCGCTCGCTCTTGGCTTGTCGCACGCACGGGAAAGACCATGGAGATGAAGCTGCTGCTTCTGCTGCTGCTGGTCTCGGGGGTGAGTGAACCTGCGGGCTCTGGTGCCGGGGCCCGGGGGGACCGTGCGCTCGGAGAGCCCCAGAGGAGGAGGCACCCCCGGGGAGGGAGGCAGAGGGGTGAGGGCCGGGCAGGGGTGGTGGGGAAGGGGGTAGGCGGGCAAAGGGATGGAGCGGGAGCGGGGTGGGGGGCAGCCGGACGCAGGGAGAGAGGCGGGCAGCGTAGCGGGACAGGGAACGGGTGTCCGGGCACAGGCGGGACGGCGGGAGGGGGGCAGCCGGATCTAGGGATGGAGACAAGGGGTGTAGCGGGTCAGAGGGGACGGCTGGGCAGAAGGGGTGCGGGGGGTGCCCGGGCACAGGGGGGCAGGGGAGTGGTTAGCGGGGGAGGGGTGCGGTACCCGGGC